>NW_017306327.1:402497-439966 GCF_000935625.1 Nanorana parkeri | reverse complement strand
TATGTGCTGTATATGTATTATGGATCATGATTTAACCTATTCATGTTAGCAGGGCAGAATTGTGAGCGCCTCCCACAAGCTGAGCACCGAGATGCGATGCAGCGATCCTGCCCAGCGCCGACTACAAGAGGCATCGCGTGAGGCTACGGGGATCGGAGTGAAACTGTGAGTAAGGGAAGCTGGGGCGGGGCTGGCTGTAAATCTATTGCTATAGTGTACTGGACGTGTGTAATGTATATGTAGTGCATTTATACAGCACACACCTCCACTACACTCCAGCAATAGAGTTACAATTCTCCACTGCTAACATGAATAGGTTAAACCATGATCCATAGTACATAACATGTAGTTGTACTATGGATCATTTAAAGTCACCTGTCCCTTTAAGAAAAAGTATCGGTAATTGGTATCGGCAAGTACATGAGGGGATGTACTTGTACTTGGGCCTGAAAAAGTGGCATCGGGACATCCCTAGACTGTACACAATGCTGTCTGTTACATGCCCTCTCTATACTATGATGTATAATGCATACTCCTGAGCCCTCAACCATCTGAGATGTCATATCCCATATTCCGACAACTTTGATTATGGCTGTGGAATTTTATCTTTGCCTTCATTTTTTATGGGGGATTCGATCTGCAGACATGTGAAGCTTCCATGGAAGTTAGGTTTTCACCCTCCCTCACTAATCTCTATATGGGATGGTGGGAGGAGCTCTGTATCTTTGTAGATAGAAACTCAATTTTCTTGATTCAGGGGGTGGTATGGCAGGTAGATTGACAACCTCTTTATAATTTCACTCATACTTGGCATCTGCCTAAAATTTTGGGGATATTACTTTAAAGGGAGATATGCCTAGTGGTAGTGTTGTGATTATCACATAATAAAAAACTTTTGCTGGATGGGGGGCTCCAGTGTCTTCTTTCTCATCCCCCCCTCCTTTTTTTCTGTTTTATCTCCATCTTTTATTCACCCTATGACATCCCTCTACTCTTACTTACTCCTGTCCTACTCTATACAAAGATTCCATTAGGGGCCATGATTTTCTCCTTCCCTACAGCTTATATCAATGCTTAATTTCTAAGAGCATGTCCAAACTGTACAGTGGACTGGATCTTGACAGTTTGGGCATGGGGGGGGTCCTTCCCTGCAGTTCCCAACTTGTAAACATTGTAAAGCGAAATCTACCTATTGTGTACTCAGATAAGTAGTTACATACTGTACTGAAATCAAGCTGCAGGTTCTCTAGTAGAGGTGTCCCTACTATAGGCGTGCAGGTGTCTCCAAGCTTCTTGGATAGTGTTCCCAACAAACCATCTCATACTTGTAATAAATACAGTGCAGCGAAGCAGATCACCTGCCCGCATACTCTTAACTGTCGATGCTGGCTGTTCCAACAGTCCGTATCCTGCTCCAAGCTACTCAATCAAGAAAAAAAGTCGTCATTAGATGTTTATGAATCCGTCAAGGGCAAAACCAGTCCATGTGTATGGCTTTGTGTGATCTACTGTTTACAGGGGTAATATTTCACATAAAACAATTTATAAATTGTAATTTGTAAACACAAGGAATGTGATATGTATAATTTCCTGCTCCACGTGCCATAGGGGGTATGTGGGCTATTCAACTTACCCATTAGGCATCAGGATAGGGGAGCATTACTTTGGGGGCAAAATTTCTCAGCAGCCCATCAATCAAATGTTTTAAAGCATTTTCTGACATATAATGGAGTCATGACCATTTTTTTTTTATTCCATGGCACAAATGGGTTTTTCTCCAATTAGAGGTGAAGACACACACATCGGAGACTGCTGGGTCATGAAGTTGACTGGATATTCAAACTCCGATCTGGGATGCCCCGGGTCTCAACTCTCCCTGGGATAATAATTTATCATGTAATTAATTGTTTTTTGCTTTACTATACATTTTGTTCCCAATAGTCTCTATTTTATTACTAATTCAGTTTAACAAACGGACACAGTTCTTCTAGTTTTTATACATATCTGTGATACTGGAATTTAAGGGGAATCTAGGTTTTACCATGTGACATCATCACTGCTTACCACAAAAGAAATGTGGCGTCTGTGACAACTACCATATCTACATGGCATATTACTATCAGCCTTTGGTGCTTGTATGATACAAGACTTACCTCAATGTTACTTTCCTGTGAAAGCGGAGATTGCAAGTTTTGATAAATTTGCTAGTTTGCTGCTATTGATGTTAAGAATATGATTGCAAGGAAATTGTCACATACTAAGTGGCAGACGAAAGCAATGGTTTTATGGGGAAGTGTTGCAATGATCAGAAGTCCTTTGTGACGTCCTTTGCGAGTTCAAATCAGACCAAATCTTCAGTATTTTAAAATGAACAAATGGTATCTGTGAAGATTCATTTTGCATATTGAAACTGATTGGAAAACTGAGACAACTTATCATAAAAAAAGATTTTATTTTTCTTATTTACATACATCATTTATATAAAGAAGGTTTATAGAAGTGAGCAAAGGCTGAAAACGTTTCCTTCATGCCCCACTAAACAGTGTATCCAGAACTGTTGGTATATAGCACAGATACGTCCTAATTTTTAGAGCCATTTTTTTTTTACTGGACACGGTTGTTTCAGGTTTATAGGCCGTCATCAGTGCAATGTATGAAAACAATGCTTTCCAAGTCCACAACTGGGGTGGATTATTTTTAACACTACCAACCACAAACCCCAACATTTTTAAAGCTTTTGAACATAACTTTATTGCGTATCGCATTGGCGGTTGAAAAGCCTGGGGCTTCTATTTTCCTTTAAGACTACATTAGATCAGGGCTTCTATTTTTTTTCCAAGTAGACATTGGACCAGGGTTTCCATTTCCCTTCAAGACTATATTAGACCAGGGCTTCCATTTCCCTTCAAGACTATATTAGACCAGGGCTTCCATTTCCCTTCAAGACTATATTAGACCAGGGCTTCCATTTCCCTTCAAGACTACATTTTACCAGGGCTTCCATTTCCCTTCAAGACTATATAAGACCAGGGCTTCCATTTCCCTTGAAGACTATATTAGACCAGGGCTTCCATTTCCCTTCAAGACTATATTAGACCAGGGCTTCCATTTCCCTTCAAGACTACATTTTACCAGGGCTTCCATTTCCCTTCAAGACTATATAAGACCAGGGCTTCCATTTCCCTTCAAGACTATATTAGACCAGGGCTTCCATTTCCCTTCAAGACTATATTAGACCAGGGCTTCCATTTCCCTTCAAGACTATATTAGACCAGGGCTTCCATTTCCCTTCAAGACTATAGTAGAACAGGGCTTCCATTTCCTTTCAAGGCTATATTAGACCAGGGCTTCCATTTCCTTTCAAGTAGACATTGGACCAATGCTTCCATTTCCCTTCGAGGCTATATATGACCAGGGCTTTAATTTCCTTTGAAGTAGACATTAGATCAGGGCTTCCATTTCCCTTCAAGGCTATAGCAGACCAGGGCTTCCATTTCCTTTCAAGTAGACATTGGACCAGTGCTTCCATTTCCCTTCAAGGGCACATTAGACCAGGGTTTCTATTTCCTTTTAAGGTCATTTTAGACCAGGGCTTTCCTTTCAAGGTTACATTAGGCAAGAGCCTCAATTTTCCTTCAAGGGTACATTAAAACACAGGGCTTCCAGTTCCCCTAATTCTATAGAATAGACTTCAAATGGATTATCCTTTAGGTGCACATAGGTTGTGATGAGCCTTGTTAATGTTCAGAAGTTCATTCAGGCCTAGGTTTAGGTAGACTCCAGCAAAGCACAGCCATCCCTTAGAAATGAATTGGGCTGCAGCACATTTTCATGGGGGTCAGCTGCAAGAACCAAGAAGAGACAGCTGGCCCCTGATGACACGCAGCAGCACATCCACCGAAAAGCATAGCGAGGCCTCCTGAGATGGGTGACAGAAGTATCTCAGGAGCCTGCAGATGAATGTGATGTCTTTCTCACCTAGGCAAGAAGAAGGTATTTGGGAAGTAGTGTGTGGGGAGGGTGAATGGTTGAAAATATATGGTTTGGGGGGTCTTTTACAAACGCTAGCAACGCAGCAGTTGAAAATCAAACCAATAGGAAAAAAATTGCAGAAAATTCAAAAATGGCTTGGCCAGCTGATTTGAAAAATGTTCCGGAGGGCTTGGCAGCGAAAGGGTTAAGAATGAATGGCACCAAGCTACAAAGATTGCTTTTTCGCATGTGGCAGAGTATTCCCTAGTAACCTGGAGACAGTACAGCTATTTTCAACTGATGCACCTTTTATTAAAGTGCCTGAAATGACAATTGTCTTTGTAGCCTATAGACACCAGCCTGCATTTTAATACGCCTCTCGCTTAACTCATACCCGGAAAAATTAGGCTAATACGAGAACAAAAGGTTTCCCTGGCTTGCACAAAACAGTTGACTGTACACATATATTGCAATACACTTATTTATATTGCAGAACACAAACGACAGAGCTGTAAAGAAGCATATCGCAGTCCTCCATTGCAAGCGGTTGCTATAACAACACTCCCTGGTGTAAACAGGTCCCAATCGCACTGGCGACCCAATCACCCTTACCGCGCATGCTCCAGGTACTCTCGGCTAGGCACTCTTCCTCATATTTCTGATTATTAAATCTGTCCAGCAACAAGAACTAGCTAACCCACAAATCGACAGTCCTTTCACACGTTCCACCAATCCCTGTGCGCCCTCAGAAATCCAGCGAGCGAATCACGCAGCGCTAGGCTCCTTCGTACAATCACACACCAGCAGAATTCGGGCGGTCTTTTCAAACCGATAATGACAAGGGGCCGTGGGCAGGGATTTTAAAAGTCAATGACGTAGCAGCTAAAATTACATATCCTTCCGCCAAATAGTTCCCTATTGACCGCCACAAACCTTTTCTTTCTCTCTCATTTTTTACATTGCGCTTTATTTACTAGATCTCGGCTGCAACGCGGGGTTGTTAACGGAGTGAAATGACACGGTAATACGATCGGTGGCTCTCCGGAACTATTTTACTGGCGGATCTCGTTCTTTGTGTTGACAGTATTAAAAATTCCTCCGCCCTATGACGTCTGAGGCCCCAGGGCGTTGAAGGACCAGAAACAAAAACAAGACGAAGGAAGAAGAACGGGGATCGTAGGGATCGATACTTTTTACTATAGTTTATTTTATATATTAGTATTAGCTAGTGCAATGAAGACAGCGATGTTCGGACGTGTGTCCTGTTGATGTGTGTGTAAATCACCAACCGTGTCTTACATCTGGACTGACCATGTCCCCACAGTAAAGTGACAAGAATCCCCTCTGCCTATGTGACACCCGGACAGCCTTTTAAGGTGAGTACTACTACTCTCATCATCATATAGAACCTAGTTACGTAGCTGACAATGTGTATGTATATAAAATAAACTCAGTTTAAAGTGGCGTTTCCGTTGCTTTAATACATCTGACTTCTGCCATAGACCAGCAGATTTTGCTTCCGATTTGATCTGTCAGACTAATCCATTGATTTTCTATAGAACAAGGTAGGCCCTCTGTTGTTGGGAGACTTGACAGATCAAATCCTAAGAAACAAACCCTAACAGATCAAACAATCATGTGATCGTTTATCCTCCTTTTTATATTTTTCAAGATCAGAATCCGACTAAAAACCAATTCAAAAAGAAATCTATTAAAGTATACAACCGACCATATATCCAAGCATTCATGTGATCATTTAATTCAGTTGCATCGAATCAAAATCACAAACAAAACACCCTCCATTTAGCGAGCGCTTGATTGATTTTTAACGCTGCCAAGTTGATTGGCTCTGGAGGAATTTTGTTGTTTGCTTCTGATCAATCCTGTGCAGATCGGAGAACCGATTGCAACCTAAATCGTTTAGATTTTATGACTGATTGTATTTTCAATGGGTGTTTTCAGTGGATCACCAAGCGTGGAACAATAGAATGTATGCTGTGTTTGATATTTTAATGATGAATTATTGTAAGCTCTCACAATCAGGGCCCTCCTAATCCTCTTGTATTATAACCGTCCTGTCGCGCAGGACCACTAACTAGTGCACAAACTGTCCACGCTATAATTCTTGTATAATAATTGTTTGCGATTGCTCGTACCTAGATTGAGCATAAATTGCTCTGTGTGTGGCCACCATAACAGTTCTTCAAATCCAGAAATAACAGATCCTGGGCAGTTCTTCAGCTCCAGGTTCTGTACCTGCAAATCAATGATCGCTAGTAGCTAATTTACTAAATTGAGGGGGATTTATGAGAACTGGAGCAGGCAGTGTGGGGAGCAGTTGTCCATGGCAACCAATCAACTTCTATTTTTCAATTCCAAAGCTTAACTGAAGAAGCTAAAGAGAGAATTGCTATGGACAACTGCATCAGTTTTGGTAAATTCCCCCCCATAGGTTTGCTCTTCATATGTTGTGCACGTCTATACAAAGGGCAGCATATCAGGTCAAACTCTTCCATCGTTTGGACTTCGTCCTATTATATGATTTACCTAATGATCAAAAAGAAGGAAGTAACCAGCAGATCAAAGTTTGAAAATCCAGGGCTCAGTATTGGCGATAGAGAGACGTTCCTTTGCTTTGATTCCTATAGGGACTATTGGACACCTATCATAGAGATAGAACCCAAATCTCTGATGGTCTCTACATTGTTGGCCACTTTGAAAACACTCCACTGATTATTTGCGGGTCTGACACTATTGTTGCTGAGTGATCCGTGAGATCTGATCCAGTTGCCTTGTTTGTAGCGGAGAAGGAGCGGCTGTTTGTTTTTCTTCTATCAGCTGAGATGATGGTGGGTCACTAGATACACAAAGGAAATCCCCCACCCCAGATGATGTTTGCTAGGCTATGTAGACGTGATTAACTGGCTGTAGTCAGCCATCTCCTCCTCCTTCTCCTGGGGTGAGATCCGCCCCAGCAAGGAGGACACTCCTCTCACCAGCTGATCGCTGCTGACTCTAAGGGAAAAGACTCCACTTGTTTATTTCTCCTTTCTGCTGTGTCTTTTTTCTGAGCCAGATCCAAGATGAAGGATTTAGCAGCCCTGGATAACACCAGCAACGAAGCCTTTAAACTTCTCAAGCAACTGAATGTACATCTGGAGCAAGAATGCAAGTACCAGCCCAAGGAGAAGGGCTTGATCCTTATAGAGTCCACCGGAGAGGTAAGAGGGTGGGGGAAGGCTCATGTTTGTTGTTGGTGTCCAGGTAGCTTCACTTGGAGCTTTCGGATATTCCATTTGATAAGACCTTCCTCTTCCTTCTTTTTTTCTTCTTCAATAGTCATTATTACTTTTGCAAACATATTTACTTTTATTATATTTGCATACTTTTTAAAATATCTTTGAGCATTGTTGTCCAAGTAGCTTAGCATAGAGCTTTGTGATTATTGTATTTATTGTATTTTAGCTTTTTTTTCTCTTTAATATTTATTAATATTACTTTTGCACATCTTTTACTTATATTGTTAACATTTCTTTGAGCATTGTTGTCCAAGTAGCTTAGTGTGGAGCTTTCTGATTATTGCATTTATTAGCTTTTTTCTGTTTTAATATTTATTAATATAACTTTTGCATATCTTTTACTTATATTTTTAAACTTTTAAAATATCTTTTGAGCATTGTTGTCCAAGTAGCTTCACTTGACGCTTTCAGATATTCTTTCATAAACCCTTTTTTATTATCATTATTAGTTTTGCACACCTTTTTCCTTTGATTTATATTCTACTTTTAAAATTAACTTTGTTGTCCAGGTAACTTCACTTGGAGCTTTCTAATATTCCATTTAATGAACTTTTTTTTTTTTCTTTAATATTACTTATTATGTAATATTACTTTTGCACACCATTTACTTTCATTAGATTTGTACACTTTTTAATGATCTTTTAGCATCTGTTTTTACATGAATATTGTACAATTTAGTATTTATGATCAGTTGCACCCATGTACAGTAATTTAGGAGCACTCATAAAGTGCATTTTTAATTTGTGTATATTTTTTACTGTACTGCTGTTGTGTTTTTGTTTTATTGCTATTAGATGAATAACGTGTTTTGCTGTTTTTTTGTACAGAATGATAATACAATCTGTCCAAAATCCAGAAATGCAAAGGTAGAAGACTTGTGGAGTTTAACAAACTTCTATGGCTTCAGTATGGAGACCTTTGTCTTGGCTGTGAACATCTTGGATCGGTTTTTGGCTATCATGAAAGTAAGGCCTGCTCCTACAAAATAAAAGCCTTTCCATAATGTGTGTACGTTATAACATGAAAGCATAACACTGGTGGTTTAGAGGCAGAGGGATTTAAATTCTTTTCTCCTGTGGGAATTTCTGCTCCTCCCACGTTTGAGTGCTTGCTTACATTGGAAGCTTCAGTAGACAGGATTTGTTCCATGGGTCAGTACAGATATATTACATGTATGTATTGTACAATTGTAAGTATACATTTCTGTTTAATGAAAGTCACGCCATTGCATTTTCTCTGAATAGAAGTTTAAGCTCTTTCATGTGCTTTATACATCAAGATTTGATTCTGTGAAGAAATTGCTTGCACATAAACATTTTCCACTACTTGTTGGGCAATGCTTCCTGCCCCATAAGGCATTAATGGGGAGCACTGGGCTATCCCTATCCATGTGTACTTTTATCAGCAGAATTAGCCCTCGTTCACAGCAGATGAAGTGCGTTCTGGCCAGAACGCACTGCCCTCCTTTTTTTGTGGGGCAGGAGGGGACGTGGCGGTCCATTAACGTGAATGGCACTGTAGCCACGCCCTCCGGCTGCAATGCAATTGGCCACATGGGATCACAAGGCACATTATGGGATTACAAGGCCTCGAGCAAAATATTGCTTACAGCATTTGTTCGGACCGGACTGCAGGCATAATGTCACGCCCCCTCCTGCCCCACAAAAAAGTGAGCCGGCTGGAATGCGAGGCAGTGCATTCTCGCCAGAATCGGGCCGGAATGCACTGCATCTGGTGTGAACATGGCCTTATATAAAAGATCGGATGACCTTTTTTAACCCTCTTGCTGTTTTTTGTGATGCATGTATCCTGTTATAGCCATTTTGCTTTTCATATGTTGTGAGATTATCACAGAATTATTCTTAAAGTAGAACTCAAGAATAGGCAAATATTTGTTAAATATAAGGGGAATGTGTATTCTTTGTTTGGTGTGCTTTGCGTATTTCTTCCAAATCTGTGCAGTAATCCAGTGTAGAACTTTGCTTTTCTGCAGGAGCTTCCTGTAATAAAGATCGATCACTGCTGCTCTCCCTACTTGTGCAGGGTGATTGGTCTTGGCTCCACCCCTTTCAGTAGTTTTCTGCAGGCAGCTTGTAGTGGGTGGGGCCTGCTGGATCTCTTCCACAGCTCTGCTCTCCACATAGGTTATGTACAGCACAGTGATGATGTCACTGCTAATTGTACAATGTAATATCCAGGTTTGCAAAGGCAGATGGTGCACTCAATGGATTTATATCCTTTGGGGGTTGAGGAATATATTTAAATGCGTTTTGTGCCTAGAGTACAGCTTTAACATTTTTCGTAACACTTTTGCATTCAATGTAGTTTGCAGTTATCAGTTCTGATAATCTTGTTTATAATGGGAATGTATAAGCGTTTTAAAAGGAGGGATTAATGCATGTACATAAATTGTTTGGCTCTGTTCCACTATCACTACGTACCAGGTTAAAATGACGTGTGTTCTACCTGTGACAGTGAGATTCCCCTTTCACTGCTCAAGGCACTTTAGAAATAATGTGGGGAAACGTTCTGCTTGGTGTATTGTGTACATGGTAGATGTAAGCAATATATACACATCTTTGTCACCAATGCTTTTGAAAGATTTCTCCTTTTACTGATATATATTTTTATTCTTAAATGTCAAAACCTTGCAGTGGCATAAATTAACTTCTGTATTTTCATTAAGGTGAAGCCAAAGCACTTGTCCTGTATTGGCGTTTGCTGCTTCCAAATGGCGGCCAGAGTTATAGAGGAGGAATGCAATATCCCATCCACTCATGATGTCATCCGCATCAGCCAATGTAAATGCAGTGTGTCTGACATTAAACGTATGGAGAAAATCATATCCGAAAAACTGCACTTTGACTTCAAAGCTACCACTGCCTTAACCTTCTTGCACTTATACCACACTTTAGTAGTCTGCCATTCCTCTGAGAGGTAGGTACCTTGTGTGTTTGGTGTTTTAGGCTGATTTTATAATTGTAACGTGCTCTTGTTTGTGGAACATTTACCTACACATAAGGGGGGGTTGAAGACAACACTTTAATCAGCAAGACCAGCAATGTGTGGTGGGGATTATTGTCCAGTATATAGTTTCCATAGCATACTTGCCACCCTCCTGCTTCTGACCTGTGGAACTTTAGTTTCCACTGTTACTTCTACACCTCCACATCTATATGGAAGAAAGTAAAGCACAAAGCTGCCTAAACAACTGTTTTTAATGGTCATTTGTTGGCTGCACATCACCCTAAACTGCAGGCCTACTAATGGCTATCAGATTTAAGTGGGCACCGTTTACAGCTTTTGGGGTATATAAAGGCAGCAGAGTTTTAGTAATAAGCAGTAGGTTTGATATCTGCAAGGAGTTTGCATGTTCTCCCTCTGCTTGCAGGGGTACTCAGGTTTCCTCCCACACTCCAAAGACATGCTGGGAGGTTTATTGGTTCTTGTCTAAATTGGCCCTCTATGTATGCATGTGAGATGGAACCTTAGATTGTAAGCTCCTTGAGGTCAGCGACTGATGTGAATGTGCAACTATGTAAAGCGCTGCACAAAATTGTCAATGTTATATAAATACCTGTAATAAATTACAAGTAATTATATAGCAGCCTCAATTTACCCAATGCTGTACATTCATTCACATCAGTTCCTGCCCTCTATGAGCTTATGATCTAAGGTCCCTATCTCACATGCACATAGAATATGGACAATTTAGACAGGAGCCAATTAGCCTATCATCATCATGTCTTTGGAGTGTGGGAAGAAACCCATGGAAGCACAGGGAAAACATGCAAACTCCATACTGATAGTGTCCTAGCTGAATCTGGATTCAAACCCGGGAACCCTGTGCTAACCACTAAACCACATGCTTTGCCAGGTAACCATTTTAAAGTGATATGAAACAATAGATAAAAAGCTTATGTGCTGCATTTTGTGCTGTCTTTTTATTACATGTCTAACTGTATATATTTTTCTTTTCAGGAAAGAAGTATTAAACCTTGACAAACTGGAAGCTCAGCTGAAAGCTTGCAACTGCCGCCTCATTTTTTCCAAAGCAAAAGTACGCATTGTTACTAACTTCAATTTGATAATCTGTAACTGATAAAAGACTCCACTTACATTGTGTTCTTCTGTCTTTAGCCCTCAGTGTTAGCCTTGTGCCTTCTTACACTCGAAGTAGAAACCTTGAAGTCTCTGGAACTGTTTGAGATAGCTCTGCGCGTACAGAAACATTCAAAGGTAAGCACATTATTATTCTTGTTTTGATAGGGGGTAACTTTTCTGTTCTCTGATACTATGCTGAGTCTGCAAACCTTAAATAAGTGGGCCTATTCGTTAGAAACATATCTTTCGCTAGTAATTAGAGTGATCTATTATAAAGGCTTATGCGAAAGACTAATTACATCTTTTTAAACCATGTTTGGTGTAACATGAAACGTGGTCACAGTCCGCAGCCCCCCCAACCCAAACCACAGACTTATGGGGTTGCTCTGACCTTCTGAAAATGCTAATGGTCTGGCTTTAGTACATTGTGTCACTGACCCAAAATAAACACCTGATCTGCATACCTGTTCCGGGTCAGTGATTTAAAAGGCATTGAAGCCATTGTGTTACCGCAACAGTACCCAGGCAGCTGGAATTTTAGTAGGATAGATAAGCAGTTGAATTTGTTTCCTTTGACAACTTCTCTTAATGTTTCACATCTAATTCCAGGTAAAGGACACAGACATGCTCTATTGGAGAGAGCTTGTTTCCCAATGCCTAGCAGATTATTCGTCCCCAGAATGCTGCAAACCGGACCACAAGAAGCTTGTATGGATTGTGTCCAGACGCACTGCACAGAACCTTCATAACAGTTATTACAGTGTTCCAGAGTTACCAACCATTCCAGAGTATGAATTTATGAATGAAAGTGAGAGGTATGTACTATACTCAGTTGTATCGAATGATTCTACACACTTAATTTTTTGTATTGGGAGACCATTTAAACATTTTATCCAGTGTAGTGTAGCAAATCTAAATGGCCTGCAATTTTAGTGTGTAAATGTGTTTATATAATCTAGTAGGACTGTGGTTTGTTTTGCCAGCTCCTATTTTAAGCTGTTAGTACTTTCTGTTATTTGACCTGATCTTCTAGAATAGCATTGACGTGTCTTTAAGACTGCCACCTAAAGTATTGCAGACTCAACTACAGTATGTTACCCATTTGTTGGTATATTTTGTAAATGGGTATATATTACAGTTGGGATGTCTACTTATAGCCATATGGTAATGTCTATTAGGGCCTGGCTGTTGTTCCCTTCAAGTGGGTTATGCATGCTCATACAAATGTGTGGGAATGCAAATCCCACTTAAAGCAGGTTAAATGCAGATTAGGACAACTGCAGGTTAAATGCACTTGTCTATGAATGATCTCCGAAGAGTCTCAAACTAATGGCATGAACATAGGTCCTTAGATGATTCCCATACTCTTCTTTGCCTTTTTGCATGTTGTGGTTAGTAATTTCTTTAGGATGTGCCTGTTTTCCCATTGGCAAGCTAGACCATCAGATGTTACCCGCTTTTAGGATTCTTTTGAATGCACCTTCATGTAGGCACTAAACTCACTTTCCTGGTGAGGTTTGTCTTTGAATGAAGTATGAGCAAACAGTTAATGTTGAAGAATAAAGCTGGAGTTGCATTGTTAAAATTTCACAGGAAACTGACAAAATTCTAACAGTAGGTGGCCCTGCTGGCACCTCTCTCTCCGACTTGATTACTAATTGGACTTTTGTTGAAGGAGACAGGCTAAAAATTGTTGGCCAAACAGCGAATGCAGCCAATTGGATGCATTCACCGTATACATATTCTGACTGTGCCAGCTGTCGGAATACAATTGCCCAATAGCTACGTCGTTTAGCATATATAGTGGAATCGTTTTAGATTTTTCAAGCTAAATGAAAAGTCTATTAGCCTGTGGCCAGTTTGTTAGAGCTACTACATTGAACTGTTGTATGCAATGCTACCATATAAGCTGTTCATTGGCTTGTGCCCTGTCCTGAACTGCAATAAAGCAATGTTTTGGATTGTGTTACTGCTGTAGTAACTGACCCCTTGTCTTAATTCCAGTGAGGACTCGTGTGAAGATATGAGCAGTGGGGAAGACAGTCTAAGCAGCTCTCCACCAAGTGACCTTGAGGTTTCCTTCTTTTTTGATGACTGCAAGCCAAAACTCAAACGTCGTAGTCGCCACCTCTATCCTTTGTAACAAAGGGCATTATACTTTGTATGCATGTGGTGAAATTGTACTGAAAGATGTTGTGAATGAAAGATGACATTGTTTCACAAGTTAGAGATTCGTTTTAAATGCCTACAAGAGTTCCTCAATTTCAAATGCCAACATAACAACAGCCAATTTTGTAATGCCATTTATACATCTAAATTTGGTGGTCTTTGATTTGCTGCTAAAACTGCATATTTGGAGATTTGAGTCATTCTCCCGAGTCTTAGTCTAAGCTATGTGGAGTAGTCTCCCTTTCATTTTACTTATAATTCCATAGTTGCAGTTTTAGCTTGGCGGTTTCTTCAAATTCCACATTTAGCGGATTTTGTGAATTTGCTGTACTTGTGTTAAAATGTCGGTGTTGTCTCTTCTACATTCCATGGCAATGTTGATATTTTAACTGCCTATCCAAACTTTTATTTGTTAATGTTCTACTTTCCTTGCATTGTTTCTGCTTATTTATGTCTAGTATTGTACAATGGTTATACTAGACATAACCGCAGTCTTCTCTATGAACCAACCAATGGGAATTGACTAGTTGGCGTTGCCTTAGCTCATGTGGCAACTTCAGAAACAAGTGCACATTGTGACTATTGTGCAGGGATTTTGGCACAATGTATTCATGTGGGGATCTTAAGTGTGCAATATCAGTGAAGCCCTTTTGTTTCATGTAACTTTACAGTATGTTAACAGAATATATGCAGTATTTTTAATCTGTAGGTTGGGTCACCAGTGGGAGTCCTGACCAACAAATGCAGCTACTTTGCTCTTTGTACAAAAGTGCAGTCCTGAGCTAAAGGCACAACAGCAATGTGTTTCTCCCAGAAGCACGGGAAAGGGTTAATATAATTCACATATCTACTATTCTACGCTGCAGTCAGTTATAGAGAATCCTAATGTAAAGCTCTGCAACAGAATTGTACTATTCTTAATATATCTGTATTACATGCATAGGGAGTATAAACCTAGGGTCACTGTGCTGTTTCGTTTAATTGTAAGGTGACATTTCATGTTATATTCAGGAGTTAATGTTTTCCGCAGCTTTGCCATTTATTCTTTAACAAGTTTAAAATGCAACATTAGATGTTCTTTCAAAGTAGCAGAATTAAAATAAAAAACGATTTACTTTAAGGGAGATGTGATTTTAAAGAAATCCCTTTTTAAATCTTTAATTTGCATGGCTTGTATTGTGAATGTATCTTTTGGTGCTATAAGTAGCACCAGGGTAAAGCAACACTTTATGATTAGTTACACTATTATTCTGTTTCAATTTTATCTTATGTGGAGTCTAGCTCTCTTTGTGTTTAGTATATTAGTTTTGTACCAAAGTGAGTAGCAACATAAACCAAGCTAAAAAAAAAAGTTCTAAAATGCTCAATAACTGAACGTTTTATTGGCAGAAGACATGAAGCCTGATGCAACATGATAGGTACATTTGCCTATTTTTTTTTATTTATTTTTTTCTTGTAATTGCTCATCACAACACAGTGATGTCTAATTGCCAAATAAAAGGTGGCCTCTTGATGTGTCAAAATCTCTTAAAGGATCTCTCCAAATATCTGCATTTTTTTTTCCTTGCTAAGTTGCCTATTGAACCAGGTCAAGTCATGATGTAATATTCGTCTCTGTACAGCTCATGGAACACCAGCATGTAATTTTAAGACCGACGTTTCAGTGGAAATCTAAACACAAAGCTGTAAGATTTCCTATAGACTGGAGAAATGTCATCTGGACTAGCTGTATCATATTGAAGGGGTTGACAGTCTTGACAGTGAGTTAACCAGCCACTGATGAGGAGTGGGTGGGTATTATTGGACAGGTCATAAAGTCTGTCCTATTTGCTACTGTCACCCACCCACCCCCCATATTTATTGAAACTACCTGTCGGCTTTAATGAATGCTTGTCCTAAAGGACTGTCAGATCCTACCTGGCCACACTCTAAAATCTGTGGGCAGCCTAAAGAGACACTGCAGTAGTAAAAATAATCTCCATATATGATATTTAAGTACCACCTTCTTCAGTGGATCTTTGCTTTCTTGCAGAGATAACTCTACTGGTAAAATCTTCGGCATCCAATACTTCTGGGTGTGATGGATGTCTTTGCCACCCGCTGTAGTCATGCTTGTTTATTTTTCTTAATACCAATGTCTCTATGGAGATAACTGATTTTAGTTGCACAATGGAAACAATAGGCAACTTGCACCCATGTCATTAGGCAACTCAAGTAAAAGAACTCCGCAGCTATATGGAGAGAGAGTTTTGGCTAAAACA
This sequence comes from Nanorana parkeri, assembly GCF_000935625.1. Lineage (NCBI taxonomy): Eukaryota > Metazoa > Chordata > Amphibia > Anura > Dicroglossidae > Nanorana > Nanorana parkeri. Next base: position 424,161 of record NW_017306327.1, on the reverse strand, counting down.
AAAAACGGTTCCTATTCAGGTGAGGCAACAGCCATTGCTTATCATTTAGAAACATTCTCGTGTTCTGTTAAGGTGATTTGTGAACACTTAAAACAGTTAAGATTTTTCCCTAACTGTTGAAGTACAGGTGTGCGTGTGTGAAGGTACAAATGTAAATGGTGCTGTTCAGTTGTGCAAAAACAAATGTACATAAAATATGTAAATTGAAAAAATGTACAGCAAAAAAATGTAAAAACGTAAAATGCACACAAAGTTATTTTTTTATATGTATGTAGCATTTTTGTTAAATGGCATGTAGATATTAATTTATTCCATACGACATATATTGTTTATCAGACTGTGTTTTTGTGTTCTTTTTCTGAAGCAGTCTTAACCAATAAAAGAAAAAAAATCTACTTTTACAAATACGCCTTTGTTGTTGATTTACTTTTACTTTTTACTCCTGGACCGGACTGATGAACTGTATATATTTTCATGTCTGACATACACAATCTAATATATGTGCTCTGCCTCTAAAATGTTCTGACTGCTGGCCAGTGTAAGTCAATGGAGTGGCATGGCAATGTGTGGCCCAGTGTGAAACGCAACAAATGAATTCCGAGCAGTTCGGCTCAGTGCACACTCACTGGGAGGGAATTGGCAGGGGTCAGAAGTGCCTGCAAAGTGCCCCTTGTAAAGCCCATGAAGACAGAACCCTACATTAAAGTGGTAGTTTAAATAGGAACTTTACCCACCAATTGAATGTCTCTAGAAACCGTTACTTTTAAGGCATGTCAATTGTTAAGGTTGCCAGTGCGCTTATTTCAGCTCTCAACTGAGCTCAGATAGCTGGTCTCCTAGCATGTGCAGCAACTGCAATCCAAATAGAGGCTAAGATGGCACCTTCCTTGGCTGTAAGGGATAGGAGGTTGTAGTTCCACTTTCAGTATCAATGCAATCCAGTGTCGCTCGGCCCCCATCTGCTTTCATTGACAGCAGATAGTGTAGAGTCCTTTCCCTGTGAGCCTGGGGAAACAAGACAGTGCGTGCTCCAGCTCTGTGCCTACAAGTCTGCCTAGAGTGGTGGACGTTCACTCAAGGGGCCTGTGATGACAGACCCCGCCCACTACTTAGAGACAATGGAAAAACCTCTCTCAGACTATACTTCAGTTTCATTAGAAACAAAGATAGTTTCAAATATCCATGTAAGGATTATGTGGGAGAGTGTTGTTTATCACTGAAATACTGAAAGCTTTTCCTTTAGTTGATTTACAAACTAAACTATGTTGGGGCATTACCCAGATCTGTAGGGCATGTCCCAGTATTTTTTTTACCTTGTTCTTGTTGTGAGAAACACCCCTTTTCCCTCCCTGTGACATCACCAGACTTGTAAAATGATTGCAGGGAGCTCAATTCCCAGAACTGCGTCAACCAAGAGCCCTTTCATACGGACAGTGTGTAGGTAGGCTTTTGGGAGCCATGGGAGTAGCATGGTTTTGCTGGTTAAGAAGTCAATGTATGCATGCTGAGCAGGGCAGGGGATAGGCAAAGTTTGAAAATCCAGCAGGTAATGTTGCAAGAAAAGACACTGCCCAAACAGGAAGGTGGGAGCAAACTTGATTTTCGGCAGGATCAACAGGTATTTTTCTGTATTTGCAGCATTGTTTCAGAGATGAGCCACAGGGAAATGGGTATGCACTGAAGAGATGTATTAAAGAGGATGTCTTAGTATACCATCCAAAAAATGTAGGTGTATGATACCTCCTCAATACCACTGAGATAATATCAATGTGTGGTTATCTTCATGCTTATCTGATCCAGAAAAGTCCTAAAACAAGATCCTGTTTGCTCATTTGTGCTGCAGCTTTAGTGTGATCAAAAAAACATTTATTAATTTTTTTATTCATGTTATTGGGGTTCTGCAAAATTACAAAATAAAAAAAAGTACAGTAATTAAAGGGCATTACACACCAATAAAGAGAAGAGAAGATGAACATAGGGAAGTATAAGAAAGAGGGAGAGAGCAAAGCACAAGGGGCAGATCCGGTCAGAGTCAGTACAGCTAAAGCTGTATGCAATCACCTAATTAAACCATAAGGGTATCTATCAGTAACAGAGTATCAGTGACAAAGAAGGTTACTGAGAGACCTTGGATCAAGAACATTTTGCTGCTAGACGAGTAAGATAAATTAGGACAGGCACAGGGCATCCAGAAATTCTGCGATGGAGGAAACTGAACTAAATGGACCCATGTTAGGTCTATAAGCAGTTGAATGTAAGAAGACATGTCCACTTATACCCAATTACCTCCGATCCGTCACATTTAGATCCAAGAAAATAGAGGAGGATCCTCTGGGTTTTTTGTTTCGGGAATTAAATGGACTTGGAGGGAAAAGTCCATCAATGTGTCTGTTTACATCCAGTTTGCCCATAGCATTACATTGATTGGACCACCCATGTGAAAGGAGCCATACTTTAAAAATGGTAGCTTTGGAACTTTAGCATTGTTGGGAAAACAACATGATATATACTGGAATATCCTCTTCCTGTACCTATACATTTGACAAACTAGTTCTCATCCTTTAGTAATCAATTGGCATCTTCTGTAGGGGAAAGATCTAATGGCATGTTCTATGGCTAAATATCTAATGATGTGAGGGTCTACAGCCGAGTGATACATAAGCTACATTTTTGTTGAAAGTTGGGGTACTTAAATGCATTATTAAGATTTAACTCCTGATTTTAGTGTAACTTTAAAGGACTGTTACGGTAGGCCCTCATATAGTTTTGGTAGATTTATAAGAGATTGCGCAATCCATTGGAGAGCGTATGGCCAGCTTTACACTACCAAGTTACCATGCTCAAAACTGTCACATAGATATCAAGTATTAGGTAGTACATGGGACAGAAAAAAAATAGGTTCTGAGCCACCATGAGGCCTATAGCCATTTTAGATTGCACTGTGGTGGAGGGAGTTGCTATGAATGTGGTATTGATGGGTCTATATTGGCTCTCTTTTTTTACCTATTTGGACAATAAAAATGAATTTTCCAATATTGATATATGTGCAATATGTGTTTTTCATGCCTAGAGTGACACTTTTAAAGCCCCTGTCACGTACCTGGTGGGGAGCCGAGTTGTGAGGAGGCCTCCTTTGCAGCACGAGTTCCACACCCCTGAATGTGGAGACAGGAGGTGGGGGAACAGCGGGCAGCACCGGTGCAGGAAGATGCAGGACACTGGGCCTGGGCAGGTCCTTGAGGCCCGTCTTCAGTGAAGCAGGTAGCGGGTGTTGATGCGGCTGGAGCAGAGCGGAGTCGGGCAAGCCAGGGTCAGCAACAATCGGGCGGCAATGTACAAAAGGAGAAGGCAAAGGAGAATCCAGGGACAAGCAGAAGTCGGAGGCAGGCAGCAGTCGGACAAGGTCAAGGAATCCGGTCGACAATAACACAGCAACAGGCAAGGTGCAGGAACACACACACTAAGCTGAAAGACCACTCAGCAATGATTCTGGGATCATCCCCAGACAGAGCGAGTCATTTCCTGTGCGCCATGTGAGCACGTCTTCGCGCATCCGGCTGCCGCTTGCGCATGCGCAATAGCTGCCGTTTCCCGCAAATGCGGTGAACATGCCTATGCGCAGTCCTATCTCCGCTGCCAGGCATGGTCTTACAGCCCCATTCTTTCTAGTTTTTGTTACAATTAGGTAGTACATGGCCAGTATTAAAAAATAGCTGATGCAGTGTACCTTCATAGTGTTTGTGTATTTATTCAACAGACCAAAACAGGGAATCCGCTATTTTAAGTGACAGATTTACATACCCTGAGTGTCAAAACCGGATTTTTAACATGAAGGGCGGAAATTCTGGACAGCATCATGATTCCTCTCCCAAAGTTTAAAGATTAAATATAGGCACTGGATAGACCAGTTTTACTAATATTATATCAGTTCCGTGCATGGAAAATGTATCTGATTGTTGACTGGATAGACCAGTTTTACTAATATTATATCAGTTCCGTGCATGGAAAATGTATCTGATTGTTCCAGTGTCAAAGTGCAAATACAAGGTAATTTAGCAAGAAACCAAAAACACTAATTAAGAGTATGATTATATAAAGAGAAAATAAGCTTAATGTATCCAGGGGTGAGGATTACATCATTAAATCTTACCAGTAAGGAGACTTATAGGGTATCTATGGTCAAAAACTAGAAATAAATCTGTATTTCTATATTGAATTTCCATAAGCTCTATCCCACTCCTAATAACCATATTGATCTAGAAGTTTGTAAACTTACTTATTGAAGATGCCCATAGGATGTACTTCCTCAATACACTGACATCATTTTACTCAACCGTGCGAAAATGTACTTGCTTGTGTCACAACATTCACAGAGCCTGTCTTCTGAACTACAACTCAACTTCTGAACAATGTAACATCATCATTGCTTGCTGGAAGTGATACATGATGGGATATGTTGTCTTGAAAAATCTAGATTGCATCACGTCAATCAATAGGAAAAGATATGCATAGCACACTGGGAATCCAGGAAGTTGGTGAAAGTGATGGGCAGACAGAAGACAGCACTCACTACATAAAAGGAATTTTTTCAAGTAAGCTTTGATTGCATTATCAAAAACAACTCTAGTATGTATTCCTATTACAACGCTGATGTTATAACAGGCTAAGATATGCTGGGACTTTACAACTCCTTAAAGCTGGCCGTACACTATTACATTTCTAACAGGTTGATTTGAAGAAATCTACCAGATTGGATTAATGCCCCCTTCCCGCCGGGCCATTGTATACTGACGGCCGGCTCTCAGAAATCCCAAACAGTGACTGCAGCTAATTAAAAGAATCAATATACGGAATACTATCAGTTTATGTATAAATCACATATTATCATTTATGTGATATTTATGTTTAAAAACTTTTTTTTAATAGTTGTCCTTGAGGGCTCGTTCACACCTTCTATGTTTGGGCTGCGTTGGCCATTTTTTCCAGTGCAACCCGACCGCAAGACAAAATTTGCCTTGTCATGGGTGGTGACAGTTCGGCATGCGGTACTTTTTCTAAGCACACCACAGTGTGAGCAAGCCCATATAACTTAATTAAATGTCTCTTGTGACAATTTTAAAAAAGTTCTAGCAAAAAAAAAAAAAAAAGAAACAGCGCAATACGGCTGATCGAGCACATTGGCACTGTACGGGTACACAAACACCAGCAGCCGTGCGGTTGAGTGTTGCTGCTGGTGTGAACAAGCACTTAAACCAGAGACTAGTTGTTCTCTGTTCTCTGAGATAATTGACAGCTGCAAATGTCACCGAGGACATAGTAATCATAAAAAAGCAAACACAGAAAATCACTAAACATTAACCCTGATTTTAAACTTGTGTAATAGGCATAGTGTCAGTGGAAAAAAATGCTAGAGTGTTTGCTATAAGAAATAAAAACTGCTTTAGCTGGGTTTAAAATAAAAAAAGAACCGGTCCTACACAAGAAGAGACTTTACAACCCTTTCCAAATGTAGGATACAGTTTATGAGGTAGCCTCTTCTTTCTGGTGTTCTAATGGATTTTACCAAACATATTAACATAAATGGCCCTTCTGGTTAGCCATACCTTTGTGGACACCTATATTCTTTTGAATTTCCCAGCAACACCCACATTTCAACAGTTCATTTTTGGTTAGATAAGTCAGTAGATGTTGCTTTGAATGTATTGTTCCATTAGCCTGAACAGTTGTCCCAACAGAGCCAATATAGTAGTCGGTAAGTACCTAAATGTATACTAGCCCTGTTTTACTTTAGTTTGCTCTAAGGCCCTTTTCACAAAGTCTGATAAGGAGGGAGTCCATGCACAGATTTCCTGATCAGAATGGATGTCCCTATTGTGACATCTGTGTCCACAGTTTTTTCCTCTATCTTGCGAAGGAGGAAATAACTAATTACCGGACCCATGTTGGGGAATCATGTCCATTTACATCCGATTACCCCCAATCTGGCATGATCAGGTCTGGCAAAACAGAACTCTGTTTAGTTTGTTTTGCCGGACCTGGGTGGAGCAAGGGGTAACCAGATGTAAATGGACACCCGTCCATTTAGATTTGGCTGCTCATAGACTAACATTGGGCTTATGATCAGATGCTCCTGAAAAACTGGCATGCGGACCTGATCGGAAAGCCCAGGTGAAATTGGTCTAAGGCTGGGGAGGGCAACTTCAGCAATCCAACTGTTGTGGAACTGCAAGTTCCATGAGGCATTGCAGGCAGCTAGTCAACCATAGGCAGGTAGAAGCATGATGGGATTTTGTGACATTTCATTACGATCTATGGGCACAGCATGGTGCAAGGCAGTTGTACCATGTTGCATTCCACTGTGCTGAGAAAAAGTACTGCATGGGAACTGTGCCCGTCCGTGACAAGGCAAATTACCTTGTCCTGGATTGGAGGTTGCGGTGGAAAAAACGCATCTGGTGGGAATTAGTAACTCTGCCAATGACACACTTTTGTCCTAAGATAACAGCATTTATTCCTCCATCTGTATCAGGACAATAAAACCAAGATAGGACCACGGAAACCCACCCTTTTCCTATTCTACATGACATAGAGAGGTGTGGTTCTCTAGTTTCAGAGCTAACTAAAGTTGGGCAAACACGGTTAGATTTTTTAACGTACAAAATTGATTTGGGATTCGAACGACAATCACCAAGTCTCTGATGGTATTATCGATCGTTCCGACTGGATTTTTTGTATGAAAGTTCATGCGAAAACCAACTTGTGTATACCCTGCTTAGGAATGTAACTAATCATAGCCAGCAGAAAGCACAGGAAGTTATCAGCTCACAAGACTTATGGCAAGATCAACAGGTCTTTTTTTAACCTATCAAAGAAAAATAACAAATGGTATTGTTAACAGGGCAAAAGAGACCAGATAAGAGTTAATTGTTAGGGTTTAAATACTAGTTTACCCCCCACTAGTTCCATTGTTCCTATTGTTTTCTTGTTGACTTCTTTTTTCAGTTTGTTTTTTTCAGCCTGGAGATCCTGCTCGTCAACTTTCTGTCCTAGTGTGACAAGGTTCCCTGAGCGGCTCACTAAGCAGGAGCAGTGTTGTCACCGTAGGATGGACACTGGCTGTATAAGCTGACATGCAGACACAGCACATACAGCTTGATACCTATTATCACCATAAGACATGTATTCCAGGGTAACCCGGCCATATCATTGACAAGAGCCATGCACCTTTAGCTACGACACAATGTTTTTTAAATTATCCACCTACATACTACCTACTTCCCTAGCAATGCTCTCTTGCACCTCCTGCAGTGCCTAATGAAATGGGGCATCCAGGAATGGGGAAACATGTGACCTACCCAATGTTCCAGTGCTCAGGCCTGAATTCTGTCAAATGGTCAGAGGGTTTACATAATGTCATTCCCTCGTCCGAGTTCATACACAAGTCGACACTGGAGTTTAGACTGACGGGACTGCTAAAGCAGGGAGGTGGTGGAGGAATGTATACTTACCTATTTTTGGGTAAGTGTACATGCCTGAGAATGTGCAGACACTGCCACTTTGCCTTGAATAGGCAAATAGGAAGTCTTTTTTTAATACTGGTGTGAAGAAAATGACAAGAGCAGCAACAATAAGACCAACTCATAGACTGGTATACAGAGCTTCAGCAGACTGATTGAGATGAAAGATCCAAATCATAGATCCAGGTTAGTTTTAGTTGAATGATATTAGAAATTTTATTTAAAAAAAAAGAAAAGAGGTATAGCTAGAGTGGAGAGTCTAGTGGAGGTGGGATTTTTTTTAAAATTGCTTTAAGAGAGCAGTATTCTCTGATGTTGTTTTACTTGTTCTTTATTAAACATGAAAGATAAATATGGTCATTGCTGATTCAAAAAGAAAACTTTGGGACAGTGACAAAGAACATAGTGTGCATGACATACCGCTCAAAAAATCAAAACCAAATCCTAAAATGAATACCACATTTACATCTTACATTTACATTGTAGCTGCTGCCATGTGCTACACGGTTGGCTGTATGTCTATAACAGCCCTTTTCAACCAGGGTGCTGTGGTACACTGGGGAACCTTCTGCATTGCTCAGGGGTGCCTTTGTGATGCAAAGGGGGAATCCGATGTGAAAGGGGAATTCTGATGTGAATTTTTTTGTGAGGGGTCCCCTCTTAAAATCCATAACATACCCTATCTGAGATAAGCATCTAGATGTGTTTGAGCTAGTGTTGCCACCTGTCCAGGATTCACCCGGACAGTCCGGGTTTTGAATGCTGTGTCCGGGTTTGATGGCAGCTGATACCTGGACACATGATGTCAGGCAGACAGGGGCAACCAAAAATAAGATAGGCTCCACTGGCCCCCACTGAAAATAGTCTTGACTGTGATATTTACATATGAATGGGTGACTCTATGTACATATGAATACGCCATTACTCATTTTCCCCAAACCATTTCAGTGCGTCGCTACAGTGTTCGGGTTTCGCTGGAAGAAAAGGTGGCAACCCTAGTTTGAGCTCATTGTAAACGCATTGGAAGCATGTATTGCTTTGGTATGGCTGAATGCATTCAGCAAAATGCATGTAAACACAAGTACATTAAAACTCAAAAGAGATGAATGTGGGTCAAACAGAGGAGGACTGTGTGCATGAGGCCTAACATGTGCCAAAGAGGCTTCATAGTTTCATCTTGCATGGGTATAGAACAGTCAGAAGAGGTCAAGCTGGTTTGCTGTAATTTGTAACAAGTTGTAAGGTTATATTTGCCTTATAAATAAACCTTTTTTGCTGTTGTACAATACACAGATTACTGCATTATTGCAGCATGTGAAGTGTTGTGAATAGTGCAAAGAGCATGTAGCTGGATCAACAGTATTCAGTGAGCTTTGACTGAACAGAATTATTATAGTAGCTCTGCCATAAGCTGGCAGTATTAACTGCTAATAGTGTTGTGATCTACAGGTCTATTGCTGACCAAAACACTTTAACAGATGTTGGTCCAATGGATGGAGATTTCACTATTTAACCACTTCAGTACCGGCATGTTAAACCCCCCTTCATTACCAGGCTATTTTTCAGTTTTCAATGTTGTTATGACTGAGAATGACTTGGTCATACAACGCTGCACCCAGATTGATTTTGTATCATTTTTTTCATAGACCTTTTTTTACATAGTATTTAATAGCCACTTTTTTTATTTTTTACTTGATAAAGGGAACAAATAATGTTTTTTTTTTTTTTTGCTATAAAACAAATAACAAATAAAAATGCCAGGACAGTATGAAAACCCCTGAAATGTCGTCATGTTGGAAAGTAATTTGGAAAGTAATTTTTTGACACAATTTTTGGAAATGAAGAAACATACCGGTACTGAGGGGCTTAAAACACAGAGCTGGGTAATGGGGAGGATGGAGGTGATGTGATAAAGTATAGATGTGCAGGATAAGGGAGTTGAAGGGGTTAATAAACAGCTCAGAGCAGAGAGAGAATGGATTTTTCATATACTGTAATTCCCTTAGTCTTCCCTATCTCTGTTGTAGGGGAGCATTTGGCAATGTAAACCTTACAAATATAGCGATCACAAGGGACAGAGCTCCCAGAACAAAGGTGTTGCACACTGGCTGTACATGTAAAGTGGCCGGTCTGCAAGTGGTTAAGGCGCATAAAAACAGTCACCAGACCTGCTAAGAATGCAGTCTATCCGGTTAATACTATTTGACACATTGGCAAGGATCAGGCCCGTCTTTAACGCAGGGCAAAAGGGGCACCTGCCCAGGGCCCAGTCATAGTAGTTGGGTCCAAAGCAGGTCCTGTGCTGCAAAACTCCTACCACTGGCCCTGCATCTCAGCACTGACAGCAGAAAAATGCACCTTCATCTGTGTACACAATAATTCTTGCACCGGCCCTGCCCTTGAGCACGCAAAAGATACCACCACTCTTCTGTTAGGTGGGTAGGAGTGGGGGGCCCAAGAAAATGTTTGCCCAGGGTCCAATCAGTATTAAAGACGGCCCTGGCAAGGATAGGTGCAAAATAAAGATGTGCCTGTGCGGGCCCAATCCTCCTGAGTTTGCCCAAGCCCACTCAAAACTGTGACTGCGGGGTAGGGAATGCATCTTTCTACAACTGATTGGGCTAGGAGGAGGGGTTGCAGTTACAGTTTGGTGAACTCAAATGTACTGGGTTTGCACCAAGCCAATGCTCATCACTAATGCAAGAACACCATCACTGTTATCTTCTGGTTATCTTATAAGCAATAACAAAAGCTAAACTAAAATACATGCTACAGTGCAAGAAAGGAGTACAGCAAGTCATACTGGGTAGTATCTGTGTATGCACATATGAACTAAGGAATGAGATCCAGTATACCATGTAGGGTTTCAGACTGATAAGGGTCAGGCTGAACTGTGTGACTATTTGGTCTCTTACTAAGAGGTGGGAGCTCTCTGCTGAGACTTGAAAGTGTGTCAGGGACATTTGCAGTGTGTGTTCCTTCAGTTCAAGGACGAGACTGTTAGCAGATACAAACTTCTAAACATAGCCCATGTTTGTTTCTACATAGTAAGACTGCGGATCTTCTAAAAATAACTCGTATTTTAAAGCACTGAAAGAGCGTAAACTAGTGATAGGCATGTGTAGCAACTTTATGGTCTTTGGGTAGACACTATTGTTTATATACACCATGCAGACACAACATAAGTTTTTTTAAATACAGGATATCCTCTACTAATCTCTCATTCATACTTTTCTTCCAGTAAAATCCGTGCATTTGAAGGCATGCAAATGTGTTTTTATGTTATACACACATTACACAGGTACATTGAAATGAATGGTAAACTGTAAATGCACAAAATGCATTACTCAGCTGCACATGGAAATTTCATGTCATAAATAAATGTTTTTACAAAATGTTTCATAATGTTTGAATAAAAATCTATGGGCCACATCAACTATTTTGCTGTACATAGTTGGTGCATGGGAACCTGCTTTTTTGGATGCACAAAATAATTTTTGAGGTTTAAGGGTTTTAAAAGAAAGATGCGATTAGTGCACCAATTGTAAAGAAAAAAACCTAAGTGCACCAAAATTGTCATAATCTGTACCAAATAAGTAATGGTTCATAAAATGCGTTGTGTCAATGTCAATATTTCACACAATATGGTGTGCAGTAGTGCAGGGAGTGGGTAGTACCACATGATATCTATCCAAGGGGGGCCTGAGAGCAGGCCTTTTTACAGGACCACACGTGTGCATTACCCATGTACTGCCTGGGAGTCCTGACTCCAACGCTGCCACACTAGAATAGGCCTGACCAACCTATCATCACTGGCCACCAGTCCACTAATCAGATGAGACCTGCTCCATTCTGCACCACTGGTTCCTTCTACTACATTGCTGCAGCCCTCCATGAACTGCAACATACAGGTGAGCCACCAGACTTTACCTTTGTACCATTTGCATCCTCCATGACCCACACACCTATCATGAAATGATGCTTAGCCCTCCAACCCACATCAGGCCCAAAACCCCAGAGAAGCCCTAGATCGAGGAAATCTAGAGTCACAGGCCGCACCCTAAACAGACCCAGAGATCATACTGAACACAACACCACGAAGAGCCCCCCCACCTCAGCCTCCCAACTCCACTCCTTTATCCCCTTCTTCATCCCACAGCAGCAGCACAGGCCTCGGCAGGCAATGATCTGATATCACCCCTCTTTTTGCTTAAGTTATGTTTCCATTGGCAGTCACAGCACGCTGCCATGCACCCTGATTTGGGAAGGGTAGGGGTACAATTTATGGAAATGGGGTGCCAAGTAGTACCCAGGTGAAAAAAGGTTGGGAACCACTGTCCTAAATCATAAGTTGCTGAGCAATAATGGAAAAAAAAGACATTAGTGACATCGTCTTTTTAAAGCTAGGCTCGTATCAGATATAGATGTGCAATTCACACACATTAGCTATTACTGTCTGGTACTGGTGATTTCTAAGGACCTATTTACACTCCTGCATTGTAGCTGTAAAACGCATGCGTAACCGTGCATTTCTGCAACGCACCTGTTCTATGTGAAGTGCCATACATTTTGAATGGCATACCAATGTACTGTACAGTAGAATGCAATGCACAACACACTACAGCTCATCACAATGCACATACTGTGTGTTGTGGTGCGGTGTGCTGCTAAAAATGGTTAGGTGTGTCTCTTGATCCAAGGCAGTGTATTCATTACAAATGGGCTGCCTTAATACAACGCATGTTAGCGTGAAAAGTAATGGATTGTTATAGTGTGAATCAGCCCTACAGGTCTCCAGACATTGTATAGGGCATGAACGACTACAACAGATAGCCTTGACACGATCAAAAAAGATTTAGAAATACATTATTTTGGAAACTTTTAGGTGATTGCCTGCTGTTCCATGTATTCAGAGCAGACAAAAGTGTAGTTGCCATTGGACAAGTTGTAAGCATTCATCTGTATGCTCGTTTTCCGTGAAAACGGTCTTTCAGCTATCCAGTTGTTTTCTAGCAAGCATCTTCCTAATATCTAGTTATATCCTAAAATGTAAGATGACATGCATTAGGTGTAATTTAAAACTGTTGCCGTTTCTAGATTTTGCTGAACCAACAGGTGCTATGCACATGCGCATTTCACTCCCAGAACAGCAAAGCTGAATACACAGACCTGTTTCCTTAAAATGGAACTGCAGGTTCCCGGGGCTCTGACCATAATGTGCAAGTAAGCAAGTTTAACTGCTACACAGTGCTCTGTTAAAGAGATGTTCACCCACTTCCTGTTTCAGTGACAACAGTTTCACCAGACAGGAAGTGAGGAAAAATCTACAAAACCACAAAATAAATATCTAACAAGGGCTTTTGTCTTCGCCTACTCTCCTAGAAAAATATTTTTTACATCTGCCTGTGTTCCTATTGGAGAGTCCCCTCACTTCCTGCCTTGTAAAATGTTGTCAGTAGGACATGAAGTAAATGGAAGTCTCTCTAACAGAGCCACAGAGAACAGTAAAGGCCCAACAAGGGTTCCATCTCTTATCTGCTCTATCCAAAACTAAGAAAACTAGTTTTGGCTAAACATACGTTCCTTAAATGATTCTAATCCTCCTTAATTTGTGTCTCACACACTGAACCTCCCAGACACTGCAGCTCACAGTGGGAGGGTTTCAGCAACAGAAGCAGTGATGCCAATCCAGAAAGCAGTGGGCAGAGCTGGATGTGGCTAGGTGATGATTGACAAGCTGCAGGCTTGTAAATCAGCAATGATATTGCTAATGTCCACACCACCTAATTGTCTTTTCATCCCACTGTAATGCAAGCAAGCACAAGGTACTGCTGTGTACCCAGGTGCAGTGCAACAGCATTGTCATTCTATTGCAGGAAGTTGCATTAAGTGGATTTTACTGGCAGGATCAAGAGTGAGACTTTGCAATAGGACTACCAGGAAACAATAATTGAAGATGAACCTACAATTATGTGCTGCAACACATTTTTTTTAAAAATGGGAAGCCATTGTTCTACAGAATCTAACTGTAACATGATAAGTATTTTCTATTCTGTGAAACACACCTGAAACATTTACTAATATATGAGTGTCTGTGTCTAATAGGAAAACATGTTTTGATTACATCATCATCATCCTGGCTGCACCTTTTTTGAATCACTTCAATGAAGTATGACGCAGGTGGTGGTAATGTGTGTAGTCCATAGAAAAGTCTATCATTCACTATGACAGGTACTACAATACTGAGTTACGGGACACTTGCGTAAGAAGTTTATTGTGATGTCTACTCATGTTTCTTATATAGTAATGCAAAACTGAAACACAGATATTCAGAGAAATGACGCTTATCCTTTGACCTACCTTTTTCTCCCTGCCCTAGATGTACTGTATACGTAAAGCGATGGGCAAACCCTGTATAAGAATCTGAATATGCATGCCATGATTTTCCATTCCTCTGGACAAAATATTCTTTGTGCTGGCTGTGCCTGCGCAGTCTATCCGCACAGCATATAACTCAAATCTCCCGGATATTGCGGGAGTCTCCCGCTATAAAATAGCGGCTCCCTGACACTCGGGAGAGAAACGTTTTATCCCGGAAAGGTTTACTCTGCGCAGAGTAAACCTTTCCGGGATCCCCTGTTTGGTTTTTTTTTTGACACTGGGGCCGGAATAGATCACTGTTCCTGGAAGCAGACTAGATGCATCCAGGGTCATTAACTTGAACGGGTGATAGCGGTCGCATCTAAACAGAAGATTTGGGATTCCTGCCGCAGGGATCCCAAATCGCATCGTGTGAAAGTAGCCTTACATAAAACAATATATTTGATGCAAAATCAAACCTGCTATGAGAGAAACATGGAAGATGCCATTGCTGGTGCTCTGACAATGCTAGCTGCCTGGCTGTCCTGCTGGCCCTATCTCTTTATATAAGGACGTCTGACTTTTCTATGACTCTGCAGATCTGCATACATGTTCTGGGCAACTCAGAAAACATTGAAGCTAGAGGATCAGCATATTGGCTAGTAGTCTTTTTAGAAGGAGGTCAGCCATGTTTCAACCATGAATGACCTGTCTGACTGGAGTTGCTTTACAAAGTAATTTAAGTGTAAGGCTGCCCATGCATCTTCCTTACTATAACACTTTTCGTCCGATGATCGAACCATCATACGATTTTTGTACGGCGGCCCCATCCTGCCCCTAATATCGCAAGGTTGGATCAGCGTTAATTAGAAGAAAGCACCTGGACGAATTGCGGTAATCGATCGCACGTATTTTCGTCTGCGCATCTGCAGTGTAGACCGTACGAATTTCGACGTACGGAAATGCCACCAACCTTGCGAATATCGTACGATCCACCGAAGTTTTCTAACCAGCTGGTTAGTCAAAAGTCTATGGATTGTACAGTATTCGCGGTTGTACACTGCCCATCAACCTTACGAATATCGTACGAAAACGCGATCGCATACGAAAATGGGCCGATATTCGTAAGGTGTATGGGCACCTTAAGAAATGTTTTTAACTCCAACAATGAAACAAACTTAACAACAAAAACCAACCCTTTTGAGGGCTGTTATTACACAAGATGAACATTAAGTACTTTTAAGTGCTTAGACAAACTGGGTCTTACCTCTAATTCTGTTTATCCTTGAAATTTAAAATAATGTGCTAGAAAACGTTCATAGCGGATCTTTTAAGTGTCGTGGATCGGATTTAACTGAAACAGTCAACTGGTCTGTTCTGAGCACAATGGGAGGGCGAATTTTAGAGTTCCTCACACAGACATTCTTTTTTCATTTCAGCTGTCCCATTTTGTTCTAATTCACCTGACAGACCTTCTGTTCTTTTTGTGACTTCCCACTTGCATAACCACTTAGAAAGGGATCAGTTATCTAGGTTTGTTTGGGCCGTCTAGAATATTCAGTGTGGAAAAGCTTATACGCATTAACAGATAGAGAGAATATTGTAATCGCAGCCCATGCTTAAACCAAGCAAATCCTCTCATTGAGCTGGCAGCATTCTGGGGCATGACTCATTCCCATACCATGCCAAGTAGGCAACTTTCCCACAATTCCCAGCTGGCCTATGGCAACCATTGCCAAAATCATAATCTTTCATGGCCGTGATAAGGGACATTTTAAAGAGACTGCTGTGCCAAAAAATAAGCAGTTAAATGCCTAGCTATTTATTTTTGTGGGCAGCCAACCCTGGTTCTCTGAGATACCACAATGCAGTATTGCTACTATAAAGTCTGAGACTACTTTTTCCAAGGCTGCAGTTATTACTATAGCACAGGGATCAGCAAAATTTTCCACATTAAGTGTCAATTTACAGGCAATAAACAACAGGCGTGCCAGTGAACAAAAGCTGTACTTTCGGACCTCAGATCATAACCAGTTCCTGCACTTTGAACCTCAGATCATCCCCAATTCCTGCACCCACAGACCCCAGATCATCCCCAATTCCTGCATGTCAGACCTCAGATCATCCCCAACTCCTGCACCCACAGACCCCAGATCATCCCCAATTCCTGTACTTCAGACCTCAGATCACCCCCTTATTCCTGCACCTTTAGACCTCAGATTAGTCCTGAGTCCTGTATCTTCACACCTCAGCTCAGCTCCATCTGCTGCACCTTCAGAGCTCAGATTATTGCCAACTCCTGCACCTTAAGGGCTTGTTCACACGATGTCCGGATTCTGTCCGGACCAGAACCGTGCGCTCCTGCACCCAAAATGCATCCCAGTGTCTCTCTATGTGTTGTATGGGCTATAGTTCTCACCAGCGCAGTCCGTTCCGGTCCAGACTGATAAAATACTGCATGTCAGATTTTCTACGGTCCAACGCAGGAACGCGTCAAAAAACGCAACCAAAACGTGCCAAAAACACACCGCACTGCAGCTAACACACTGACAGCCCCACTCTTTTTTAACTGGAATGCGGTAAAAACGCGTCAAAAGCGCACTGCGCGCATAGCACAGCGTCTGCAGATCTGCTCCAGATCAGGACCAGAAAATGGTGTGAACAAGCCCTTAGCCCTCAGATCATTCCCAATTCCTGCACCTTCAGACCTCAGATCAGCCCCAATTTTTACAACTTCAGACCTCAGATCAGCCACAATTCCTACACCTAAGCACTGGCCCTAGTATGCTGTTTTGGGTGGCTCCTTTCCCTGGCAGGATCCTATGCATGTGCCACCCTTGTATGTGCTAGTAAGCTATGTGTGTCTTCACAAATACACAGGCAAAGCAAGGCAAGTTGTTGTTCATTTGCTCCCCTCCCTCCTCCAAGCTAGTAGATGGAGCACTGCTGGAGTCTGCTCTGTCCCTTGTGATCGTGTACTGGACAGAAGGTTCAGGGAAACCAAGCTAAGAGAGTTGGAGCCGTTCAAAAGCATGATCACTGCGTTTTGGCAAAAATTTAAAGAAATATTTTGCTAGCCAATGTATATATGTTTTATCTGGATTCATTATCGAAAAATAATTATACAATTATATAATAATACAAGAAGAATAATATAATTATACAAGAAGAATAACTGGAATTCAGAATTTAATACTACCTTAAAAGTTGATTTGAATCTACCAGGAAACAAAATAAATGATGGAACTGGCAGCTGGGAAATATCTTAGCGGAAATAAAAGGAAATTTGGGGGAATTCCTAAAATAGTTAAAGGTTATTTATAAATGTGTATTTAAAACATACTGTATAATGCAGCTGGTATTAAGGCTTAATGACACTGAACTATACATTATTTTTATGATTTATTTGAATAATTAGTAAAGTAAGTCATGGCATGGCCTAGGGAGAGGAAAGGGTGTTTCTTCATTCTTTCCAGTGAGTTGCACTAGACTAGATCTTCATCAGTGGCTGATGCAATATATTAAACACAGTATCACTACGCAACAGGTTTTCAAATTGCAGTAAGGAATTTCTGTTTTGCCAACATACTACACATAGCACTGCTTGCATAGTGTAAACAAGTCCTGTATTCAATCTCAGACACAGTACAAAAGTATGTCTATCATATGACGGGATCATTTTCCATATGACAAAACAGATTCTCTTGTCCGACCAGTTTGTACTATCTATAGAATAATTATTTGGGATAATGGGAGTTTATTACCGGCTGGGTTCACACCTAGGCGTATAGAATATGCGCGTTTGTTGCGCATTTCGTGCCACGCGTTTTTACCGCAATTCGCCCGCGCGTTTCCGAGGGCTACCTGGCTGTATCCCAATGGAAACACGCGACAAAAACGCCCCAAAGAAGCTCCTGTACTATATGGGCGTTGGCTGTTTTGTAGCGCGTTCATACGGCCTGAAATACGCCCAGGTGTGAACCATACCCATAAGAAACAATGGGATTTTGGTGTTTGAGCGTTTTGCAGAGCGTACGAACGCGCTACAAAACGCCCAGGTGTGAACCGGGCTTTAGAAGTATTACAGCTATTTCTTAATGTCCAAAAGAGAATGTGTGAAATGTGTTTAACTAAGAAATTAAGTTTAGATGTAATAATTGATATCATATTCTGCTGGTGTTATATATAGTTGAGCCAATTGTCAAACCAGTATCTGGAAAGTTGATGACATTCCAAAATGGCAGCTGGTGGTTATCACATGTTGCTACAAAGTAGACGTGTGTGTACATTATGCAGCGTTTTCCACATATACCATCTGTAATGAAGAGCCCCCTTTTTTTTAACTTGTGTCTACTTACATAAAGGGGTCTATTTATAAACAAGTCGCAGAGCCATTCACCCAAAGAATCTCTGTGAACGTTCGTTTTGTCCATATAGGGACAAACACAAATGTTCTTAATGTCAAACCAGTTTATGGAAAGTTGATAAAAATCCAAAATGGCAGCTGGTGGTTGTCACATGTTGCTGCAGAATAATCATATGTGAACATTATGCAGCATTCCACATACTGTATATCATCTGTGATAAAGAGCCCCCTTTTACTTAGGCCTCATGAACAGGGGCCATCTGTGTTAAACACAGTAGATGTTAACTTGGAAGCATTAACAACTTTAACGCTGCCCAGATAACTTTTTTCATGTCTTTCGATGTTTCCTGGGTGTAGTTGCATTTAGCTGTGTAAATAAGGCCCTGTTCAAACTTGAGTTAAGTGTCTTTGGATGTTTGAGTGTTAAGAGCTCCTGGCAACCAGTGACGTTAGTGCTGCCCCCTGTAAAGTACACCGGCAGCACCAACCTCCCCCACCCTGCGCCTCAGGTGGTGAGGGACTGAGAATCAAGTGAGTATATCTGCTTTATTTGAGCCCCCTAAACAAAACGAGCACTTCATCTGTGCAGTGCTGGGGTTTTTTTAAAATTCCCGAAGTTCTTCTTTAAAATATATTTGCACTATCTGTTGGCTAAATGCTATCAGCACATTTCCTTAACAAATTGTCATACAGCGTAAAACTTCCACGTTCAGGAACTTATACTACCAGCATCATCAAGCATAGTTATATCTCAATTGTATAGTTTAAAATGCATTAGTACAGGGGTGTATCTACTGCAAGGCAAACTAGGCATTTGCCTAGGGCGGCACTTTCCAGGGGGGCGCCAAGAAATGCTGCCCCCAAACCAGTTAGGTAAGAGAAAAATAAATTATATTATAAATACCCGGACCTGGTGCTTCTTTGACTGGGGAACCAACATGTCCACCAATGCCACCTACTCCTACTCCATATGCCAGCTGCAGCTCCTTCCTCTTCCTGGTCAACATGCTGTGCAATGTATTGGTGTGTGTGACTTTCATCCGGATGCACTGGCAGTTCATGCGCTGGACCTCCCTGAGAAACCGGCACCCAAATCTCTGACTTCAGGCAGCAGAGAAACTTCCGCAGGACCCCAGGGCTGAGATCCAGAGTGTCATCGTGTTCATTGGCACCTCCATGGTGGTGAGTCCGGGGAAGTGCAGCCTATAAGCTCTGTGCAGGGTTATGTCTCTAGAGCGGGGCAAGCTACAGAGCCCAGTGGCAGAAGGTTTAGTCTTGCCTAGGGCAGCACAAAACCAAAATACACCACTGCATTAGTAGTAACAGTACTTTCAATTCTTTTATTAAATCATCCCACACAATTATTACCTTTTGTATCACTTGCCCCTCCTAATAGGATGTAAGCTCTTACGAGCAGGGTCACACGCAGGGCCCTTCTACTTCCTGTACTGAAATTGTATTGTTAATTGTATTATCTCAATTTTGTAAAGCGCTGCGCATACTGTTGGCGCTATATAAATCCTGTATAATAATAATAATTTTCGTACCTATACCCATGTACAGTATTTTCTGGTCTTACATTCCTATGGACAGAAAAATGCAGCAGCTGTGGCTGCCAAGCGTCACAAATACAGGCGTATTTTACACTGTATGCCAATATGTTTGTATTTGCACCTGTGTACATAAGCTCTTACAGTGCAGATATGGGAGGTTAGAAAGTTAACCAAGGATTTGCAATTTAAATTTTAGGATCACACTTAAATAACAAAATAAACAGAAGAAAAGCCTAGACAACCTAAACTACAAGTTGGAATATCTGGGGAACAGAACAAGGTATGCCAATATGTGCCCATGCGCAATATCCAGAAGTGTGACTAACTTGGCAGATTAAGCTTTGGCCTTACAGTGTATAACGGTTTACTCCTGGGTACTGACACCAAATTACCATAGATTTGTCCTTGGTTAATTGAAAAGCCCCTACAGGATATGATGTTGAAATTGTGCTACCTTGAGGTTATTTCCTATATTCCACAGCTCCATCTAGTGGACGTAATGCTGTATTTGTCTGATATTACATTCAGCCTAAAGAAAATATACTAGTAACATTTGTTTCTGCCTCCAATCGCACAGAGCAAATGTAATGCAGGTGAACATGATACAGAGACCCCCATTGCCACCTAAAATTTAAACATCACATATCCCAGGAGGCAATGCTGTAGGGTGGAGTCACACCAGCAAGCCATACTAAATGCACAGCTGCTGGTGTGTGCTGAGACAAACATTGCAGTTGAGCCAAGAATTGTATTAATTTCCTCCAGTGTTACTTAGAAGAAGACTAAATTAGAAGACACAGAGGGGGAATTAATAAGAAGTGCCTGAATCAAACTTTGTCTCGACTTTGTCTGCACTGGCGTGCAGCCAATCAGCTTTTACAGTTTCATTTTCTAAGCTGTGAGCAAACAATAAAAGATTTGCATGCATGGGTAATCTTCCGAATGCAGAAGTTTCGCTTTTGGGAACTTACATTAGTGCGTGCACTCCGGTACCAGGGTTTATGGGCGTACACATGAGTACAGTACTTTCTGTTCAAATATTGCTATGGACAGAAAACCTTAGCAGCTGCGTCTCCTGGGTGCAGCAAATACAGACATAGTTTATGCTGTATCAAAACACACCTGTGTTTGCTCTGGAATATGCCCGTGCGCATGGGTCATTACTAGTGTCATAAAAAAAACAAAATGTTTCTATTAAATAAGGTAAAGGTCAGAGTGTAATTATAAGCCACAGTGAGCGATTGGATGCCATCCACTTTCTTCATCTGAATTATTCTAAAATGATGTTAAAGTTAAAATTGGATTGTTATGACTTGTGGCTCATCAACTCAGTTTGTACTTTGTTATTTGCAGATGACGATGGGCGGTGACAGTCTGGCTATATAAATATCGTGTAGAACTTCCTTGCTGGAATATCAGGTGTTGTGCTGATGTTGAACTCTGATCCTGGCCTGCTTCTATAGGGCTTATACACTTATGTCAGTCTATACAGATACTTTTATACACATTTAAAACCGCAATTGAACCTTCAGTTTAAATTAGCTAAATACTAGGGATGTCCCAATACCGATACTGGTATCGGTATCGGGGGCCGATACCAGGCATTTTCACGAGTACTTGTACTCATGAAAATGCCCCAATTCTTAAGGCCAATACCGGCTCTTTAAATTTTTAAACCACAGTGGTTGCTGAATTCCCATGCTTGTGGGAACCTTGGCAGCCTGCTGGGGACCTGCAAGTAGCTGTCCATGGCAGTGCCTGTCCGGTTCTTTATCTCCTCCTCCTCCTTCTTCCCAGCGCAGGCACAGCCACGGACAGCCCCAGGGGCGGAACTACCGGCGGTGCAGCCGGAACGGCCGCCCAGGGAC
>NW_017306327.1:367787-401917 GCF_000935625.1 Nanorana parkeri | reverse complement strand
AATTCTACAATACGCAGCCTGTGAGATGAATTCTGCTTTGGGGACATGTATTCTCTGAATACATGTCCCCAAAGCAGAATACATGTCCCTAAAGCAGAATACTATTCTGCTTTGGGGACATGTGTTCTGCTTTGGGGACATGTATTCAGTTCTGGTGACAACTGTATTTAGCTCGGGTGAGAAACTGCCCTAAAATCATCAATCTGTGTTGTTTTAGAAAAAAATGTCACATGTCCCTTTAAGAAAAAGTATTGGTAATTGGTATCGGCAAGTACATGAGGGGCAGTACTTGTGCTTGGGCTTAAAAAAGTGGTATCAGGACATCCCTACTAAATACATTTCAGGTGCATCAACACAAAAGGTGTTCAATGTCTTACAGTTCGTTTTCTGTTTTAAAGCAGCCACAGCGTTAACTAGAAAAGCCCTGTGCCCTGCCAGCATGTGTTCCCTTCCACATCTCTGTGTGTGGAAGCAGTGGTCTCATTGCAGAGGTCTGACAAACACCCTGTTGAATCAGACCTATAGCTCTGCAGTCAGTAAAGCTCATGCTTCCAGCAGATTGGAGAACCCTAGCTCTGACTCAGCAGGGGGCATGTCATACCTCTGCAGAGAGACCAAATGCTTTCACACAGAGAGCAAGTGTCCTTCTCTGCAGTACTCTGGCACGGGACAGGCTTTTTTACTCAGGCTGTGGCTGATTTTAAAGGCAACAAAGTGTAAGGGCCCATTCAAACTATAGCGGTGTGTTAGAACATGTGTGTTATCAGGCGGGTCTACAGCTGCACAGTTTTGGTTCTCCCAGCTGCCAAAACAGTATCAGCGCAGGCCTAAAGGAAGGAATTTGTTCCTTTTGTGTGGGTGCGACGTAGAATTGATTACTTTTTCATAAATGAAAATTGTCCAGTTTCCTTTTGGATACCCAAATTAAATTCACGAAGGTTTGAACCCCTGGATAACATATGCCCATCCCGATATTTCGTCTGAAAGTATAACAACGCTTTAACTGGCCCGCTCTTGTCTGGGGTGGGGGGTCTTGACGCTATCAGGTCTTTACTTTTGACTTTTGTCTATTCCTTTCTTTCTTTCTTCTACTCTTCAATTTCTCTAGTTCTCTCTCTCTTTCGACTCCTAACACATCGGGAGAGTGGATGGCGTTAGAAATCTCAAGATACTAAACTATTAAAGTTTTCTATATTCAGCTGCTGTGTTCCTATGTGATACTTGTTCTGTGTTGTATGCCACGATGTACATTTTACTACCAATGTTAAAATTCAATAAAATATTTTGGAAGAAAATTTACAACACAGCTTACTTGAAAAAATCCCTTTTATGTAGTGAGTGCTGCCTTCTATAACCCCATCAGTTTCAACAACTTCTTGGATTCCAGAGGCAGATGCATGATAGGATTTGTAGTTTCACCACAGCTGGAGGGCCGAAGTTTGGCCACCACTGGTTTGGAGGGCAAAAGATCGACTACCACTGGTTTGGGGGGCCGAAGTTTGGCCTCCACTGGTTTGAAGGGCCAAAGTATGGCCACCACTGGTTTGAAGGACTGAAGTTTGGCCACCACTGGTTTGGAGGGCCAAAGTTTGACTACCACTGGTTTGGAGAGCCAAAGTTGGAGCTGGAAGAGAGAACTAGGCTTTATGCTGAAGGACTCAAACTAGGTGGTATAGATGCCGGGCATCGGTGGCCAAGTATTCTACTTTAACTTCGGCTAGGTGTTGGTGGTGTCAAGAAGGAGAGGGAACAACGCTCTACATATGGTGGGAGTGTTAGCTGCTTCGGACAAATAAGTAGTACAGTTGTGGGTAAATGTTACCCAGAGAGTCCTGAAATGGCCCTATTGTCAATGATTCCAGGTCCAATCAAAAGGGCAAAGCAAGGCCTGTTGAGATTTTTACTCTCTGCGGGCTGTGCTCTTATACCCAGATTATGGAACACAACTGTAGTGCCCCAGATGGAGGACTGGATGGCTGAAGTTGGCCATCTCATGTGGATAAAGGAAATCATAGCTAGACAGGACGATAGGTACCAGATATTTATACATTTAGTGTCTGGATTGAATTCTTGGAGAGACCTAATAGTAATACCAGTAGGAGCCTATGTGGATGCATATAAGCATAGGTCATAGTGCGTAGAAGGAAGGATCCATACCATATTTGCCCGATCTGGGTGTTTGTCTCTTTCCCTGCTTGTGAGGTTCCCCCTTTTTTTCTTCTTGGTACATTAGTCTTGTATATTGGAGTTGAAGTAAGTAAGAATGTTAGGTACATGGGAGGATGGATGAGATGGGTTGCATGGCAGTCGGTGGAAGTAATTTGAGGTGAGGTGCTGAGGTCAGAGTAGGTATGTTCGGTGAGGTTTATGATTAGGTTGAAGGATGTAAACATTGTTTACCGAATATGGATGTTGCAATGAGGTAGAAAAGAGTTTGTGAAGATGTACTGTCCTGGATATTGATTTCCAAAAACTGTAATTCTCCTTAAGTATGCCTTGACACCGCTGTAAATTGACTGGTGAATTTTTTTTTGTTTACTAAATTAATAAAAACTCATTTAAATACAAAGGCATATTGCAAGTAAATAAATACATGTTTATGGAAAAGAAAAACACTGCAAGCAAGCATTTAAAATAATTGATTTTCTGTGCTTTTACCCACAATGTTTTGTGCTGGTGACAGTTCCTCTTTAAGACTCCTGTCAGGTCTTGCTGTCTGTGACCTGTCGGGTAGATTTTCCTTCACTTCCTGTCCAAGAGAAAAAGAGGAAGTAGCAGTCTCTTTAACAGGTGGGGAAATCCCCTCTTAGTTGTTACCAGAGGTGGTATCACCATTGGAAAACTTAACCTTACCTCCTGTTCCTGTGACAAAATCTTGGATTTTCCATCACTTTCTCCACTGGAGACAATGTAAAGGTGTTGGCTTTACAATTAACAAGCAATAAATCAGCTTAAAATGTTATTAAAACGCAAAAGGTTTTTAAGCTATTTCAAAGGTGGTTTAAACCACTTATAATGGATGCAGCTCCGTGAAGTTTAAAAGTTTTAGTTTTCTGCAGAATTAGTTGGTCCCCTGAGCACTGGTCCTGATATTCTGGTTGAGGGTCCTGTCACACCATATCCAGTGTGTTCAGGTGTGGTTCGATCTCAGAACGTACTGGATCGCATAGCTCTAGCCGTGGCGGTGCTATTCATGTCAATGACACAGCAGACATGCCCCCAGCCAGCTCGCAGTGCGATTGCCACACTGGAACGCGAGGTTCAGGAATGCCCTCCGTTTTGGTGCAGTGCAATCGGAAAAAATAGTGCATGCAGCATTTTTTCAGATCGCACTGCACCAGAATGGAGGGCATTCCTGTACCATGCATTCCGGTGCGGGCGATGGCACTGCGGGAGGGTGGACGTGTCTGTGGTGCTATTGACATGAATGCCACCGTCATGCCCCCTCCCGCCCCAGAACGCGGCCTGCTTGATCTATGAGATCCAGTCCGTTCTGGGCTCTAATCGCACGGGAACACACTGGATATGGTGTGACAGGTCCCTTAGGGTGGCTGCTATCCCTTACAGAGTCTAATGGAGCCACCCCAATATGTAATAGTAAGCCTTTTATATCTCCACAAACACACAGGCACAGCAAGGCAAGCTACTCCCCTGCTCCCCCTCGCTATTCCTCCCTTCTCCGAGCTAGTAGATGGACAGCTGTTGGAGACTGATCTGTCCATTGTGATCTTCTATTGGACAGGAAGTTCAGGGAAGCTCAGATGAGAGACTTGGAGCTTGCTTCCGGAAACATGATGACTGTAAGTGTTTGGGCAAAAATGTAAATAAACACATTGTTTGTTTGATCTGGATTCATTACTGAATTTTTTTTTTAGAGTTTAATGCTACTTTTACCATATGTTGTGAATGTTAACAGAAAAAGAAAAAACAGCTAAAATGGTGTAATGTAAACATGACGGCGATAGCAGACTTGAATAAGCTTTTATTAATAGGTCAAACAACAAAAATGAAAAACAGAACATTGGTGTAACTCTGATCAAAAAAGCTGTACATTAATGACATCTACTGGCAAACTTTGGAACAACAACCTTTATTCTTACGGGGGTTATTCACAAAAGGGTGAAGAGTTTGGAGAAGACAGGAGAAGTGAACAATCTAGGACAAAATAGCTGATTTGGCAAATTCTCCAATACAGCTCACTTTCCAGTTCAGCTATGTTGTACTAGATTGTTCACTTCTCCAAACTCTTCACCCTTTTGTGAATAACCTTGTTCAGTGTTACTTGCCAAAATGATCATTAGTTTTAGCTCTCGATTGGTCTGATTCACTAACTTGCAAAGCATAAAAATCTATGTTAAAAACATTTGCTTAACTTCTGGTGTGCATTTGTGATGCAAGAACGTTTTTGCACACACCAACATTATACAAAAATGTGTAGGTTCCTTTGTCGATATAGTTTGCACACAAACATTTTCCCATACAAACCTGCACACACTGTAGCTTGCTGAAATGCCAGAAACTGTGCAAAGTCATGTGATAAAAGGGAGCAGAGTGCTCCTGGAGGCTGATTGATGACCTTTGATTGATGCAGCTAGAGGAACTTACACTCCAATGTCCTCCCACAGTCTCACACTATTATTATACATTTACAGTCATGGCTAAAAATCTTGGCACCCCTGCATTTCTGTCAGATAATGCAAAACTTCGCACAGAAAATTGTTGCAATTACAAACGTTTAGGCATTCTCATGTGTATTTCTTTTGTTTGTATTGGTATGACACAAAAAAGTGGAGAAAGAAAAAGCCAAACCTGACCCTGCAGAGCACACCATAGATCTTGCACAGCCCATCTGAGACCCTCTATGGTGGGCTCTGCCAGGTCTCAGACGGGCTGGTTGGGTCGCTTTACCTGCACATGCAGCTCCTCTTACCTGCCGCTGCTGGGCCCCGTCCTCCTCCGCCGCTGGGCTATGCCTCCTCCGCCACCGTATTGGCGCTGCTTGGGCCCAGCCTCCTCCTCCGCCAGACCGGTGCTGATGGGGCCCGGCCTACTCTGCCACCAGACCGGCGCTACTGGACCCCGGCCTCCTCTACCATTTCCGCTGTCACTGAGCCCCCCCAGTCTTGGGCCCTGGGACAGCCGCACCGGCTGCACCGCCGGTAGATCCACCCCTGAGCAGGCCGGCATTGCTTACCAAATTCTTCACAATCATATCGAACAGAAACTTGGAACATCGATGATGGAAAACATTTTAATGAAGTTTAAGGGCTAGTTCATTCCAGGAGCAGAGCTGAGCAGTTACAGACCGGATCAAAACTGCGTCCAATGTATTCCAATGGTATTTTGAGCTCTAGTTCACACCGCAGCGTTCAGTTCCAGAGCATGTAAAAAAACTGCAGCAAGCCCTATTTTACCTGCTCTGGAACGCATGCAAACACATCAAAAACACATGCAAACGCCCTGGAACGCACTGAAAGCCCATAATAAACTAAAAAAAAAATTAAAATATTTTTTTTCTTTTGCAAAAACGGCCCGGAACATGGCAAAAATGCAGCCAAAAACGCTGCAAAACACACTGCAGAAAGTCCATTTGTCGAATGGACTTTGTTCTCTCCTGCAATAAATAATTATTATATGCTTTACCAATGGATAAATTAGAATAGTAAGTGCTTGTATGCAAATGTTAGGATTCTTTGTATAACAGGTTATTTTCCTAGAATGTCCTTGGAATGCTTGGTTGTACAGTCTTAGACACTTTGTCTCCTAATATTGTACAGTGACTTCAGGCCCATCTGAATAATATTCAGGCCTCACTGTTACAATTAAGCTAATAAGGTGTTTCATAAGAAGAGAATAAGAATTGTTGATGTGCGGGTTTGTGCAAATTCCTAATGAGTTATTGTTTTAAGGAGGTCCTGCGTGACAACTGTCTTAAAAAGCTTGTGTGCCTGTGAAGATGCTCTGTTGTTTTTCCTTATCATTTATGAAGAGCCATTTAAGATGACCACCATGTATAAAAAACATAAATGGCCAACATAGTGAACTTGGTGTAAAGTTATTCACTTCAAAGTCATTGCCAAGGACAAGTGGGCACTCTGCGTCTGGAGGAAAAGAGGTTTAACCTTTGCATACAGAATGCCTTCATTTACCAAAATAATTTTTGTTTTTGGGTTGATGGACAATAGTATAATGAGAGTGTGTAGGCTGGAGAGACACTCTGCAGACGAGTGCAATTTTCCATCATAATATATTAACTTCTTCTAAGGGTGGATTTACAATACAGATGTACTATTGTTCTTTTACCCTATTTGTCTCCCCGCAGCCCCCACCACCGAGGGAAACTTTCTCCCCAGTATGCAGGTATACACCAGCCAGTTCATTTCTAACCAATTCACCTCAGTTCCGGAAGAAGCTTACTGCGAAACATGTTGAACTATAAGGACTAACTATGTAACTATGCTCACTAACTATTACTTATGTGTTATGACTTATGTCTAATTATGACTTATGTCTCATGTCTAACTATGACTAAGTCCTGAAACGTCTGTGCACTGCTAGGATACTGGTGCTAGTCACAGCGAGTATGTGTTACTGGATGGTAGCATACAGACTGCTGCATGTAACACAGATATGTTATGTTGGCGGCATGATAATGATACCCCCTGAGGTGCACATGAGTACAGGGGGCGCGTCCCTGACAACCAGACCACGGAGGAAGGGGCTGCATCACCGACTTCATCTTTTATACACACACACTGATTACATGCAAACAGATCACAGGTGAGGATGGTTCCCTTTAATAGCCATTCACACCCCTTTGTGTCAACCTATGTGCAGGTTATCAGGCCAAAATCACCAGGGTATGTAAACCTTTGATCAGGGTCATTTGGGTAGTTTCTGTTGTCATTATGATTGGAAAAGAGTAAACACAGTTGATTGATAATAAATGGCTTCAGCCAAACACTACCCATGAGTGACAGTATGTTATGTACTATGGATCATGATTTAACCTATTCATGTTAGCAGTGGAGAATTGTAACTCTTTTGCTGGAGTGTAGTGGAGGTATCTGCTGTATATATGTACTACATATACATTACACACGACCAGTACACTATAGCAATAGATTTACAGCCAGCCCCGCCCCGGTTTCCTCACTCACAGTTTCACTTCGATCCCTGTTGCCTCACGTGGTGCCTCATGTAGTCGTCGCTGGGCAGGATCGCTGCATTGCGTCCAGTGTACTGGACGTGTGTAACGTACATGTACTATGAACTACATATAGAGTACACTGCAACAATAGATTTACAATTATCCTCGGCTAACATGAATGGGTTAAATGATCCGTAGTACAACTACATGTTATGTACATATTATGTACTATGGATCATTTAATCCATTCATATTAGCAGAGGATAATTGTACATCTATTGTCTGCAGTGTGTACTCTATATGTGTCATATATAGAGTATACACTGCAGACAATAGATTTACAATTATCCTCTGCTAACATGAATGGGTTAAATGATCCGTAGTACAACTACATGTTATGTACATATTATGTACTATGGATCATTTAATCCATTCATATTAGCAGAGGATAATTGTACATCTATTGTCTGCAGTGTATACTCTATATGTAGTTCAATAGATGTACAATTATCACCTGCTAATAATCATTAGTTCTTGCCACACTGGCCATATGACTTGACCATCGCATTTGCAGGCAGTTACTGACATCAGCAAAAAAGAGAATAACAAAATGCAAATCACTCACGATGTGCCTTGCTGGTTGTAGTCAGTGGCACACTGTGCTGGAGAGCCGCGGTGAGTCAGCGCTGGTCCAGTGGGAGGAGCTCCAGGTGGGTCCTAACTTAGCTGGCCGGCGACTGCCAGAGGTGCCGCGCGTGTTGGGATCCTCTGGCAGTTGCCGGCCAGCTAAATTAGGACCCCACCTGGAGCTCCTCCCACCGGACCAGCGCTGACTCGCCGCTGCTCTCCCGCACCGAAGGTAAGTGAAGAAAAAATAAATAAAATAGCGCAAGCATCGGGGCATTTTGACAAGTACTTGCCAAAATGCCCTGTTTTTTCCGCCCTCACCCTTCAGCACCCTCAGGCAGCCGCTTGACTTGCCTTGCGGTAGCGCCGGGTCTGCACATGATGACAGTCTGCCAGTACCGAATCAACCAGCTAAATGAAGCTTTGATGAAACAGATGAAAATGCTGCAATGCACCAACAGGGCACAGTCAAAATGATTTGGATTTTGAATTGTGTATGTCTGGCAAGCCTCCTCTCATAACACAGTCAGAATTAAATGACCTGGTCAGAGACTTGGGTTTGTCTAACTCAAAAGCTGAACTTCTAGGTTCAAGGCTGCAGGGATGGTGTTTGCTATTGTCAGGTATAAACATTTCTGTTTTCCAAAGCCACCAAGATGATTTCCTTGCACAGGTAGACAACTTTGTTTTCTGTACTGACATTGAAAGTTTGTTCACGGGTTTGGGTTGTGAGCATGCTGGCTGGTGAGCAGAGCCGTAGCTAGCTCCTTTTGCGCCCGAGGCAAGAAAGGAAAATTGTGCCCCCCCAACAGACGTGTGCGGTATGTGACGTCATGCGTCCCGCCTCCAGAATGGCAGTGCGCATGCGCAGAATGCGCTGGTGGGCAAATCCAAAATAGCACAAAAATTTGCTTTTCGTTTGACGAAACGAATGAAAACATTTTTAATTTCCGTTCATTTAGTCGGAAACAAATTTTTAGTTTTTGCACATGTCTAGTAATATGTCTGCATGAGTGAGTGTGTGCGTGTGTGCATGAGCGAGTTTGTGGGGTGTTTGTTTTTTAATTTATTTTGTATTTTTTTTTTTTTTACTGTTGGGGGGCTTCGGGGAAATATCGGGGGTCTAAACAGACCCGTGACATGTTCCTTTTTGAAATAGAAAAAGAGATTGAGGACACAGAGTCCTCTGCCCATACAGGTGGGGGAGAGCAGCGGGGATCCGAGGAGAAGCTGGAGACTGTGCCGCTCCTCTTCTCCTTGCTGAGCTGCGGCTGCGTCGGCCGCCTGGCGCCCCTGTTGCCAGTGGCGCCCTGTGCTCGCCATGGCAACAGGGGCGAGGGGGCACTGCCAGGCTGGCCCCGGCTGCACCCCCCTTAGCTGCACCTGAGGCGAGTGCCTCACTCGCCCCATGGTAACTACAGCCCTGCTGGTGAGTGTGGTGGGAAACTTTTTGCTGTGTATTGTTTGAAGCCCTTCCATGTGCACCTTGCTTTAAAGCTGGTGATAAGTTGATGAGTGCGTTTTCCATTTGTTTTGCTGGGTTGTGAGCATGACCCACTGGAATGGTGTCTCTTTATTGATTTATCAATATTAAGCCTCAAAGCTGTCTTTTAACACAAAGGCAATGTACACCCCCTTCAATACATGTTGGCTATATTGCACACATGAAGGAAACATACAAAAAAACATTCTAAAAGTATTGGCCCTGCTGCTTGGAATGCAGCTTGAATACTCCAAGTACTGTTGTTTCATCTGTGAATGGGACAACCATGCAAAAAAGTCACATTACATTTAAAAGGAATAGCCACTCCGAAGAAATTTGGTTCCAGGACAGAAAAATGTTTTGACCCAACAACATTTTGTGAAAGCAATAAACAAATGGTTTTTGTTATTTGAAACAGATCTCTTCAAGGATAACTGATGCCAGGATTAAAGGAGAACTATGGGGTTAAGACTTTTCCCCATAGTTCTCCTTAGGGTAACGGGAGGACACAAACTAGCGTCCTCCCGTCACCCTAGGCTCAGTATACCGCGAGCTGTAGCTTGCGGTATACTAAGACGCAGCAGTATACCGCGAGCTGCTGCTCGCGGTATACTGAGACGCCGCAGCTGAAGTGGATCCCGACAATTGTGCCGGGATCCGCCCAGCTGCGTGAATTCATTCCAGCTGTTGAATTCATGTCTGAACAAGGCAGCAAGTGATACAGACATTTTTTGAAGGACAGAATTGCAACAATACTGTGAATGGTGCATGTTACCCTTAGCACACATGGCAGCTACCGTTTGTGAGTATAAAAGGTTAACTGCTCAGTTAATCTGCCCCAGTGACAAACACATCTTCTGGTGTTTAGATTGTTGGCTGAGTGATTAATCAGCACACTACCGGCCTTCAACCTCCCCTTATAGCCAGTCCAACGCACACCTAAAAGAATAGTACTGGCCTCCAACCTCCCCTTATAACCGGTCCAACTCACACCTATTGCCCAAAAAATGGTTCAATTAATCAAATATGCATGGTCCACTGAGCCATTTTAGTGGCACTTCTGCTAGTGAAGAGAGCTGGTGGTATTGCTCTCTCGGAGATGGGAGCTGATGTTATTGCTCCAGTGGGAAAGAGAATCCCTATGCAGAGCGTCGCCTTAGAGGACGCTCCCGTGCTGCTGCCTTGACACGGAGATCCTCTGACAGAGATCTGTTAAAAAGAAACAAAGGTACAAAGTCTGTAAAGGTGGACATGTTGATATCTATATTGATGCTGAGGAACTCTAAGATTACATCCCAATAGGCTGATGAACTCTTTCCTAAATAGGATTCCAATAGGGGACAAAAGTAAGCTGCTGGATATATCATTCTGCTACACTTTGGGGACAGATAGAAGTGCAGATGTTTCTAGGCACAAGTGTATATTAATTCTGTGGACCTAATTCACCCTCAAATCAGAAAGCTAAAAAAACTACCTTAGCTGTCTTTTGCAGTGTTACTGTCTTTCGCAGGGTTGCTCTGTGACAATGGCATCAATGGGCCTTTGTACTTCTCCCCATCTGCTGCAGACAAAAGAAGAGAACCCAGAATACGTCTTCTGATGCTTTGTTGAGTGGAACTCCTGTGCCACATGGGGAGAAGGGAAAAGTTCATCCATACCAATCTCCTTGGGCAAGTCTAAGGGTGGGCACTGTGAAGAGAAGTCACATTAATAATGAGGATTATGAACAACTAGTAGCTTTCTGTTTGAAATGGTTATGCACACTCTGGTGCTGGGAGAATATAGTCTCGTCTCTCTCCTCCGGTGCTGACTGGAGGGATAGATGGGGGAGGGGGTGGGCACAGCTGGCTCTGGCTCTAGAGAAGCAGAGCCAGTGTTCAATCAGGTAGCGTGGTGGATCCCGACAATGTTGTTGGGATCCTTCCCAGCTGCAGCGCAGCTCTGCACTGTCAGCATATAGTGGGCAATAGCCCACTATATGCTGATTTTTGGGTCACAGGAGGACATTGGTATATGTCCTTCTGTGACCCTAAAGAGAACTATGGCAAAAAAAGGTTGGGCCGTAGTTCTCTTTTAATAGTAGGGAGTTGGACAAGGAACATTCCACAAGGTGGCATGATTGCAAGCAGTTTGGCCTTTGGTTTCCTGCATTTACCATATATAGACTGAGTGGCCAGATTATTATGACCACCTGACGTTTGTAGGCAAATTAGCTCTAATTAGCTATAATTTCGCGCTGAAGTTGCTAGAGGGCCAGACCATTATAAATAGGGAAGCAGGTTGTTTACCACGACAGCAGAAGTGATCTTTTTCTGAAGATATGGGTAAACAACGCGATTTAACAGCCTTTGAGCGTGGGATGATTGTTGGCGCTCGGAGCCATGGAGCGAGTATCAGCAAAACAGCAGAATTCGTTAAATGTTCAAGAGCAGCTGTTGTTAAAGACTGGACTGTCAGCCGAAAATCTGCGTCTGAACGTGCGAATTGTGGCCGTCGGTGACTAGTCAATGTTAGGGCAGAACGGAGAGTGGCAAGACTGGTACAAGACAACAGAAGGGCAACAGTGCAGCCAGTGTCAGATTCCTCGCATCACCTTTCAACATCTCGTGGAGTCACGAGGCGGCCCAATTAAGTCATCTCGTGGCCCAACGAAGTACTGATGGGGTGGTCATAATAATCTGGCCACTCAGTGTATATATTAGGGATGCACTGATACCAAGTACCGTACTCGATACAAGTACAAGTACAGATACATTTCGAGCTCCTAGACTAGACTAGAGAAAAATTCAAAAGTTATGAGGCATCTGTCATTTGTAAAGAGCACACGGAGCTCCTGGGATTTGTACATCTGTTTTAATGTATGATTTTGTTTTTATAAAAATAAATATATATAAGGGGATGCACCGATACCATTTTTGCAAGTACAAGTACTGATACTTGCCCAAGTAAGCCAAGTAAATATTGCTTTAGCTGAATCTTGATGTGATCACTTACCAGACCAGTTCCCATAGACCTTAAGAATTTCTTCTGTATTAGTTCAGTTCCAAAGTGTTCATCTGATCATTCTCCTTGTGAAACAAACAAGAGACGATCGTTCAGTTCAAGAGAATGCGTCAGATTTGTACCAACAGCTGACAAAATAGTAAAGAAACACTTCAGAATTTTCTGTTTAGAGCTGTTGGTACAAATCTAACGCATTCTCTTCCCTGTAGTGACTTTTCAGGATTCTTTTCAGTTTCACTAGGGTCAGCTTATTCTTCATTTTCAGCATACCTCTAAGACTTAAACCAGAACTTATGGCCTTGACTACAGCTTCCACAATCTCTAGTTCAGAGTATCCTCTCTGTAGTCCCATGTAAATTTGGTGCATGAGGTTAGTATAGGACAATTTGTCTGTCTGTCCCTTCTCACCTATCTGACCAGCAATTTTAAAGTCCTTTCTTATTGCAACTTCCGGTAAGTTACTATAATGAGGTGTCTTAGCAGCTAAAACAGGTTCTTTTCTTAAATGACTGTCCCTTGAGTCTTTACTTTTAGTGCTGAGTTCTTTAATTTGCTCTTCTACGATCTTAGTTGTTTCCTTTAATTTTTCCTGCATAATGCAGTACTGTTGCATTAAATATTCCAACTGTGGTTGTTCAGTTTGGGGGTCTTTGTCCCTATCACTTGTTGCTTCAGCATCCTTTCTCTTCCCTAATTCCCTAGTTGTCTGTAGAAATTGCATAATAGCCTCTTCACTCTACCAGCTCATCCAGCATAGCATTAACTATCCTCATGCAATGACGCAAGTTTTGCCTTTTGCCATACTCTTTTCTGATGCTTTAATAAACTGGCAGGTTTCAATCAGTTCACTGACTGTCATCTGCGTTAACGATCTGATTTCATCTTGTAACCTCTCCATATTCATTTTCACAGCCTTTGGCATCAAAGGGTTTCATTTAGTATTATATTATATATTAGTATATATCCTCCTTTGCCTTATTCCTTGTTTCAGTTCCCCTCCGCAGACAGGTTGTCTCTTCACCATACACTATCACAGGGATTGCACCAACTTCCTTTCACTCACAGACTGCTGTTTTTCTATGCAGAATTCACTTCTGTGCCTTTTCTGTGATATACTCACCCGGCCCCACGTTGGGCGACAATTTTGTTGCACTTCTGCCGAATAAACTGCACGGTGCAATAGGAGTGGGTGAAATTAGGTGCTTTAATACAGACTGCAATAAAATGGAGGACACTCATCACTGAGGGAACAGGTGTGTAACTGACTAACCAATAATACAGTATATAAAGCATAGAAACTGTGCAGGTACAGTACAGAATTATTCTGATTAACATCCAAAAGCAAAATCAACATATGTTCTGTCCGCTGGGAACATCCTCCCCCAAAGCTAAACTAAGGAAGATGCAACCTGTCCCATAATCACACTGCATTTGCTTTCACTTGTCACTGGAACATTAACTAGACCATTCCAATCTATTCTATTCCCAGATATGCTTATGAGAGATATGTTATTTTGAATATTATTTTGGTGGTGTCTATGTTTACATTCTTTACAAAAGCATTTTTTTAAAAAAAGGACAAAAGTGAAAGTCGAGAGACTTAAAGGAAAAAAAATGTACTTTTTTCTTTTAAGAGAGGGTATCTAGAATGTGTCTAATGACTGCCCTACTGCATTGAGCTCGCTTTGCAAAAGTCACACGACTGCACATTTTAGCAATATAAATATCACAGGTCCTCGTAGGGACTTGTATAATATTGGGGCTTACAGCTCAACTCCAAATAGATATTTGCATATTTGCAATCATTAACAAATCACAAAATGTATTTTTA
The DNA here is from genome assembly GCF_000935625.1 of Nanorana parkeri. Taxonomy (NCBI): domain Eukaryota; kingdom Metazoa; phylum Chordata; class Amphibia; order Anura; family Dicroglossidae; genus Nanorana; species Nanorana parkeri. The sequence goes on along the minus strand of NW_017306327.1, from coordinate 387,823 downwards.
AATTAAAAAAGTATAAGTACCTAAATTTGTCCTGGTATCAGCCTCTGTAGTCTGACATACAACAGAGCTTATACAGGGGTAGGGGAAACAGCACAAGAAGCCAGTCAGGTGTGCTACAATGCAATGCTGATATGAGGACAGAGCTACAGGACAGAGGACAGTGATAGAGAGATGAGCTCATCCACATGCTGCTTCTCCTTTCACTGCCCTGACACAGGCTGGGGTAAGGAGGGAACCTGTAAGTGAATGTTAAATTGCAGCAGGGAAAAATCAGCTCCGGATGGAAGGAGAGTTTTTGCAGCAAAAGCTATTTTTAATTTATTTCTTTTAATGGACTCTTTAGTTTTATTTTGCAGCAAAAGCTATTTTTAATTTATTTCTTTTAATGGACTCTTTAGTTTTATTTTAAAAAATAACTTAAGTTTTGCTTTAAGATTTACTTAAACTGAGGGATGAGCTTTCCTTGTGGAGGAGACCTGTGGACAACACACATTACCTGCACTCTGAGTCGTTGTAAATGCTGTACAGGTTTGCTTTATGGAAATTAATGCCTTATATTTTCTGCTGTATGTAATGGTTATATTTCCCCATCTGTATAGTTTTATTTTCATGGTTAATGCAATCTCATGCATTGGTTTCCTGCATTGTACAGAGATCAGTCTTGTAATAAGAAATTGGCCAAAGAAATACTTTAATTACATTTTAGCTGATGGAGAAATGTCACTTCACTGGTGTTTTGTAAAAAAATGCACAGATGAAGTTACCACACACACATGGCATCATTATGCTGGGCACATTATTTGGTGTATTTCATCATGTAGGGATTTTTGTGTTTATTTTAAGTTTACTAATATGGAAGATGAGGAAATAGGTACTTTCTTCTACTAACTTAAGTCTCTTTTATTCTATCATGATGAAATCATTAGCAGCTTGCTGAATATGCTGTTTCCTTGTTGCAGTTATGGGAATAAATTCTCAGCAGAGTTAGAAAACATGAATGTAAGAATTGTATCAGCACAAAAACAAAAGTTACTTAATAGATATTGGCACAGAAAGATCAAAGCTTTGTTCACTTTTCTTTCATTTAAAGCATGATTCCACCTAAACTAGGATGCAATTGAATTTGACTTTAAGATGAATATTGTTGGACACCCAGGCACATAGGAACAGTGGAGAGAAGAGATTACAATGACAGGTTTATATTTCAGGATGACACATTGCTTACACATTGCTCTGAACCCAGTGACATTGCTAAATATAGAAACTCCAACAACAAGTTCATTATATAGGCTGCTGAAACGTGTTTATTTTAAACAATCTAATGGCGGTATCTGGGCTGTATGTACATCTACTGTATTTCACCTAAAGATATCTTCCAAAAAGCCAGGCCACCCATATACAGTCTCTTAGGTGATGGGACTGATTTCAGTACTGCTAGAAGTGAAATTAGCAATCTATGGCAGTGTTTCTCAATCTTTTGTAAGTGATAGCACCCTTTAGAAGTATGCACAATCTTAAGGCAACCCAGTTTAAAATGTAATGTAAAATTAGAGGATTCCCACTTCACATCGAACTCCCCACTACAAATCAAGTGCCCCTTTTACATTAGAGTCCCCCCTTTTACATCAGTGTCCCCCTTTACATCATGAGATTTCGTCACATTTCTTCACATCACAAGAGCCTTCACATTAGGAGCCCCCGTTTCACATCAGAACCCCCCTTCACATCAGAGTCCCTCCTTCACGTGAGAGTCCTCAGTCGCCCTTCACATCAGAGTCCTCAGTCCCTCTTTTAAATTAATCCTCCTGTCCCATCGCACTCCTGACCAGACAAAAACCCAAATCCAACTGGGTGGGTGCGGTGGTGACAACGGATGCCTCCGTGAAATGTAGATAGATGAAAGTAGTCACTCGCACTCCATGATATTAAAGTTAATGCTGTTTATTGACTGAGATAACACACATCTCCTTAGCGACGTTTCAAGACCACGTGGCACCGCCCTCAGGCAAACAGAGAGCCTGAGGATGGGGCCGCATGGTCTCGAAACGTCGCTAAGGATATGTGTGTTATCTCAGTCAATAAACAGCATTGACTTTAATATCATGGAGTGCGAGTGACTACTTTCCAGTGGCGTAACAACCGGGGGTGCAGCAGGGGCGCGGGCCCCGGGCGAAAAGTGAAGGGGGGTCTGCTTCTTTCATCTACCTCTTTTAAATTAGACTCCTCAGTCCCCCCTTCATGCCATTTTTCTCAATCCTCCCTTCACATCAGAGCCCTACCATCACATGAGGAGCCCCTCTTTCACATCAAAAGCCCCACTTCACATCAGAGCCCCTCTTTTTCATCAGTCCCTTTTTCACATTAGAGTCTTACCATCACATCAGAGTCTGCCTTTACATCAGGAAACTTATTTACATTAGAAGCCCCCTTCACAACAGTAACCCCCCCTTTCACATCAGAAGCCCCCTTTACATCAAAGTCCCTCCTTTCACATGAGAGTCCTCAGTCCCTCCTTCACAATAGTGTCCTCAGTCCACCTTCACATCATTATCCTCAGCAGAGGGGTAGCATGGGGTGTCAGCGCCCTGGGCAAGGAAAATACTAAGCCCCCCTACCGGGTGGACCGTTGCTACTACAGACTGCTAGCACAGCAGAAAGCTGTGTGGATGGCAGTACTGAGGAGGAGAGGGAGGGGAATCTCGGGCTGAGCCCTGTGTAAGGCTCTTCACAGTGTACGTAGAAGGCTGGGGCTGCCCTGTAGCAATATGTCTGGCAAACCCAGCAGCACTCAGCTCCATACAGTACATCAGCAGGACAGATCAGAGGCGTAACTAGAAACCACAGAGCTCCGGTGCAACAAATTATGAAGAACATGGTGATATGAGTATGCTACTGTAAAGCATGTGTAGCACTTCCTGTTCATTCATAACTGGGGATATAGTAAGCAGTTACTAACTCCTTGTTATTTACAAACACCAAGTGATCAGTACCGTACCGGTGTTTTCTCAGTACACGGAAGGATCAGCAAATATCCCACACATTTGCTGATCCTCCACTTGGCATCCTGGACCGATCGGCCCCGCACAGCTTCGCTCCCCATTCTGAGAGCTGCTCTCTCCTCCCCGCTTGACATCCTGACAGCGACAGCTCTCTCCTCCGACCCCCCACCAGGGGCAGAGCAGCAGGGATTTGAAGGGAAACAGATCACACAATGCAGCTGGCCCCCAGTGGAGAGGAGAGAGCTGCAGAGCAGCGGCAGGTGGTGGCTTCCGACCCATGTCCAGACCCCCTGCTAACCTGATGGTGACCCTAAAAATTTGACACCCAGGGCAACTGCCCCATGCCCCCCCATGCTACGCCCCTGATCCTCAGTTCCGACTTCACATCAGATCACCAACAGTTACCATCACATCAGGAGCTGCAGCTGTGGTAGCATGGTAGAAGCTGTGAGGTAAAGCAGGCTTAGATGGCTGGATAGAGATGATCTTCCATGGATTAGTGTTATTCTCAGGCACCCATGAGGAAGCCAGAAGGCACCCCAGGGTGCCACAGAACTCTAGATGAGAAAGGCTGGTCTAGAGGTTAATGGACAATAATGAGAATTAGATAACATCAGCTGTGTTTGATTTTGTTCTCCATCATAGTGAAAAATGCTACAAAAGAGGGAGCACTTCTTTTGCCGTAGTGATCCATTTGTAGCGAGGAGCCTGGGGTTGATGTGAACCCAGTTAACCTCAATTCACAAAATTATTTGTAAAGCCCAATATGTTGCGCTTCGGGAAAGGTAGGGATACCCCTGTCAATTTTTTTTTTTTTTGCTGTCTGTTTCCCATTGGGGAGATTTTTTATTCACTTCCTGTCCAAGAGACACAACCAGAAGTGAGAAGAGATCCCTAAAATATTAGGGGAATCCTGCTCTTAGTCAGTTGTCACTGGAATAGGTTCCACCAAGAGTTAAGCTTTATTTCTGTTCTAATGACAACTAAAGATTTTGGATTTTCCCTCACTTTTATATCTGGGTGACAATGGTCACTAGGGTAAATATACAGAGTAAATCAACCTAAAGTGGATACAGATAGCAATAAAACCTGATGGGATTCTGACCCTTATCAGCTCTATACAAAACAAGTTTTGGCTTTCCATACACTAAGATCAAATTTTTAGTACCTCACCTCAGCTTGCTTTCTATGGTAGCTTTATGTCTCTATGTTCACACCTAGTCCCCGGGAAGAAATAGAAGCATTTTTAAAGATCTAATGTCATAGAACATAAGAGAGCAACTCACTAACAAGATTATGCAGTACTTTGCTTAATATAAAATCATTGCAGATTTATACAGCTTTGTTCAATATTTATATTTAAAGACTAATACAACAGTAAAGCTGGCCAAACAAGAAAAACTCTTGATTCCCCCATGTGCTGCTGGCAGAATACCCAAACAGTGACTGGCTGCAGTCACTGTTTGGCCAAGATTTTTTGGACTGGCTCCTTCAACAAAACTCAGTTGAAAAATTAATGTTTGTTGAATGGGAGGGGTCCCTACAAGGCCACACACTGCTCGAATTTTGGCCAAGTCAATAGGGTTTGGCCGAAATTCAACCAGCGTGTGGCCAGCTTCAGAAGAGGTATATCTCAGATATATGAATGTGCTATAGCCACATGGCTACAAGATATACTGTATATCAGTATTTATGTGTGTCTGCGTGTGTGTAATACATGGCAATCCAGTGCTCATGCCATCATCCCAGTTCAGTGTTTTATTTAGTCCTGTACATGTTATTGTCTGTAAATATAGCCAAAATACTAATAATGTAATGTAATATTTATAAGAATATTACCAGTCTGAAGGAAAACACAAAAGGAAATGTTTGTTTTGATTGATTATATGTCACTTATCGTAAAGTGTTAAATAACTGCTTGCATTCAATCTTGAAAAGAAGGTACAAGCTGCATTTTGTGCATAGTTCAATAGTTTTGGAGAAAGTCATGTTATTAAGTCGGTTACAGATGCTGGTGAGTGTGGGAAGTGGTTATTATGTAATAAACATTTACAGACAGAAAGAACGCTGTGGTTTACATAAAAGGAAGTTATTTTTTCTGATGATGCCCTCCTTACTCTCATGTGTCTGCTGTTTTTAGCCATTATATACTATGCAGTACTTATGCTGTATACATAAGGCAAACATGACTTTTAATGCCATTTATGTATTTTAATAATTGCAATAATAAATTGATATTTTTCTAACTTGAAGTCCGATACTTTATAAAACCCCATAATACCAAGGTATAGAGTGATTGTATATTCTACATAAGGAAGGTCAGCTGACCTTTATGGAACCCTCTATATAGTGTGGGAGGTAAAACAGCTTGCATATACATGTTATTTCATCTGTGTATTAAGCTGACTGTCTTTACCTGCCCAAAAAAACTGTGCTGCCAAGCATGAGCCATACTACCTAGCCAGAGCCGAACTACTGTTACCCATATTTTCGCTTGCCACACAACATGGCATCCAATTCCCCGTTATAGTGTCTTCAACAATTAAGAATCTGCCCTCTATGGGTCCCAAGCTGGCAATAGAAAGAAATACCTTCTTCATCCTGACCATAAACCCCTATGTGGCTCCCCCTGCCCTGTACCCACATGATGCCCTTTTACCTTTTTAAACCCTTATACCAAACAGAATACCCACCAACAGGCAGACACACACACATGTAGGATACTTAAATGTAGGTTTGAAAACTTGTGAACACCATGTAAATTGACCATCTTTTCACTCATTATTTATCAATGACTGCAGTATCACCTTTAACAGCTCCTCACTGCAACAAAAATAGGAAAAACTTCATAGGGAAACATAAATCATAAGATTGTAAGCTTTCACGAGCAGGGCCCTCCTAACACTCCTGTTTTGAAGTTATATTGTAATTGTACCCTTCATTTTGTAAATCATTGTGCAAGCTGTTGCCGCTTTAAAAATCTTGAATAATAATAATAAGAGTGTAGTTTGGACTGTGGAAGTGTTAAAACTCTTATTATTTATTATTATTGCTACCTAGAGGTAGATTCATTATATCTGTTTGCTTGGAGACTACTGTCCCTGGAATCAAAAGTGATGTAAAATCCGAAATGTTATGGTTTTTTGCCAAAATGGAGGTAAGGGGAAACCTTCATTGGGACAACTGTCTGAGAGAAGATTTCCCCCCCAGTTTGGAGAGATTTCTTCTACTGTGCAGCACTACAAGGCCTTGTGATTGCTGTACCTTAACCCAGCTGGTTGATTGTGGGCAAGCTTAGTCCTGCCCACTTCCACCACCCAATCTTCCATATTAGTCGTTTAATGGCAGCACAGGCTTTATAGCTTCCAGGACTGTGTTCACCCCACACAAGCCAACTGTCGGTTTTGTGTTGGAAGTGATCACTTCCACAGGCTCTAGATGCTGTTATCTCCCCGACATGTATCCTGGTCTCCACTGCCCCACCTGCACAATGGCAGGTATAGGTGGCAGGAGGATAGGGAGACCAGCAAACATCTGTTTGCTGATTTCCTCATCTGTGAATGAACCCAGAACCAATAATAAATTAGTCACTTCCAGGTTTATGGGTGTCATTTCCCAGCCTCAGTGGCTTGGGAAGAAGCTGATAAATCTGTGCTTGGCCAGCTTCTATAGAGTAGAAAGGTGACATTAGGTGTCTAATAGATCCCTACTGTCTTCTTAACTTTCAAAGTATTTTATTAATTTTCCAAAGTACAATAAAACAGTAAAATAGCACATGATGCACAATCAGTATAGCATACAATTGCATTACAGTTTCTTCCACATTAGCATAATCAAGTAGTAGGAGGGGATCAGTAGAGGCCATACACACAATATATAATAGTTCTGTACAACAGAACATATCTATCCACCTATTCTTGCCAATTTATCCCCCATCACTAAAATCAAAAATCAGAACAGTCTGAGAGGAATATCTGGCCTAGGGATCCGCCTATGTCTGAAGCAAACATTTGTTATGATCTCCTCCATATCTATATTAATAGAAGACTTTCTGTCCAGCATCTATGTACTAAACTGGTCACATGTGCGAGCATAAAACAAACAAAAAAAACAGACAAAAAGAGGAAAAGGAAATAGATACTAGAGGAAGCAGAACAGCTTAAGAGTCCGAAAAGAGTAGCTCCATCCCCGACCAAATCCCCCCCTCTGGCCCCCGGCTCCCAGACACCACTGTTCGTAGGTAGTTCTAAAGGGAGACATCACGTTAGGTGTTTTCAAAGAACCTAAAAAGTGTAACAATTGTCTGTAATGAAAGTATTCCGAAGATGGCATGTGTAAAGCCTCCTGACAGTAGGTCAAAGTAAGTGGCTTGCGACCTTTAAAGAATTGTGCTATATATAGACCTTTGTTTTGCCACCAATGGAACGCTCCAGGAGATCCCCCTGGGGGGAAATTAGGATTGTGGAAGACGGGAGCCAGAGGTGTGTGAGGCGACACCAACCCACCTCCCCTTCGGAATGAGTCCCATACCATCATAGAACAGGACAAAGTCGGGGCCATAATGACCGGCCTCTGCCTCAGGAACATCCACTTTAAGGCATCAATTGGTGTACCCGACTGTCTTCTTAAGAAGAATCTGTCACCTATAATGTGCTATCACATAAAGAGCTATTAGTTTTCAGTGAAGACTAAGCTTGAACCAGCAAGTACATGAGTACATGCTTTTGCAGGAGAAGAAATGAACTGTTCCCACAATTGGCAATTTGAGCTATGTGATACTCCTAATTTCCCAATGAAATATGGACATTTTGTAAACCTACATACTGGTGCTGGTCCACTTTGCATGCAGATTTGTCTCCTGTGCATAGGGCCATGTTATCTTGAGTGCCTCTTAGCCCTATATGTTTCCTATTAATCTAGGTGTTGGTTGGGGGCCCAACACTCAGAGAGAAATTAAGTACTCTTTCATTCTGATTAGAGAATGTCTTACTTTGTTACTCTTTGACCAGTTAACCCTGGTTGCTGAGCCTCAATAAATAAAGTTTCCTTCGAGCTGTAGCTCCACATTACTATAGGCTGATGACTGCAGCAGTAAGATACTATGGGTTGTAATGGCTGATGGGAAGGCAAGAGCTCCAAGTGACCATGATGCTACTATTTAATGCCTGCTATGCAGATGAATAGAGTGGGATATAATTGGCTAACCTATCTTTATATATAGCGCTCACTATTAAGTGTGATACAAAGTGGACCAGAATTGCTTTTATTTAGCAGGTTCACCGTGAACAATACTCAAGTACCAAGCTACAGCCTAATATATTTATCCCTGGTCAACAACCAAGGTTGCCTGACAAATATCTATGCTGATTCCTTAGTAGACATACTCACATTACAAACTCATTTGTGTAATTATGACTCATTCTTTATACTATTGTTTATTTCCAGAATGCCCAAATTTTCTCCCAAGTGTGAGAATAAATTCCATTGTATAACAGATATTACAGTAATAACTAACTGTAATTAGTGATAATTGTTCTTGTTTGTTTGACACTAAAATTACTCTCTTTCTTGACATGCTGGAATTGTACGCATGATATGCAAATCATGGAAACATTTTTATGATTGAGTCACTTGCAGTAAAAAGTTCATTCTCTACAGAATTTTCCAGTGTGGGCCATCACCAGACAAGAACAGCAATGCTGCCCATATGTGAGGGTAAAATATACCAGACAAGTGTTTCTAAACTGTAAGGTTTCACTTAAATACCATATACATATTATGCTGAATTTTAAAATTAATTTTCAATTAATTTTCAATTAATTTTCAATGTAAAAAATGTATGTGTTATGCAATACTTGCCTTTTGTGGAGGGCAAAGGCATGGCAGTGCCATTCATGTCAATGGCACTGCAGACACCCCCAAACCCCCTCAAATGCTCGCAGTGGACTATTTTTTGCGATCGTGCCGCACTGGAACGCAGGGCATTGTTTTAGCACACGGTCCTGTGCGGCCGATCGTACAGCGCATTAATGGCACTCCCACGCCCCCTCCTGCCCCAGAACTCAAGAAAACTTTGAGGGTTATTCACAAAGTTAGCTGAAGGATCAGCCGTAGCTCCAGCTGATCCTTCGGCTAGCTTTGGCCACAGGAGCCCTTCGGTTCAGTAGAACCAAAGGTAGAACCAAAGGGCTGCTGTACGGGCTAGTCACTATAGCCCGTACAGCTCCCAAAGCTAGCTGAGCAGCTCATCCGAGCCAAAGGTATATGATTCAGCTCGACTGAGCCGAAGTGAAATCTGAAGCAGTGTGAACAGCCGGCCATTGGCCAGCCAAAAGCCTAACAACTAACTGCTGGGCGGAGCCAGCCGTGATCTCAGGGCTCTGCATGTTGTGGCTGAGCCGAAGTGCGGAGGGACTTCCACTCAGCTGATTCAACATCTGATCCAGCGCTGCCGTTCGCCCTTATTCTCATAGGGGCCGAACAGCAGTGAGTGAATAGACGAATGCTGCCGAGGAGCATTTGGCTAGGTTGTTCTGCTTGGTACATCCGAGGTGATAGCTCCGCCCAGCTGTCATTTGCGTGAAGAATGGTTGGCTTCGGCCGACCTTTCCCCATTCCCATTTCGTGTGCACCTTACTGTACAACTGGTAACAAATTGTTGAGTGCGTTTGTCGTTTGTTTTGCTTTAGTGAATAATCCCCATAGAGTATCTATGATTTAGCCTTTTTGGCGAAACATGTCAGAGCCTGTGGGTCTTGTTATGCTTGTAACATTGTAGATCCATGGGAATAAACTTTTTTACATCAAGGTCCTGGCTGTTGAGTGCAGCTCTAGTTTTTACATATAATAACTAAAGTAATAGTCAATTCTTTGAGCACATTTTGAAGACTCATTAAAGGTTCTTTGTTACTTTTTGGAAATGTTTTTGTATGTACCACTATATGTTAAAAAATTGAATTTAAGAAACATTTAGAAAATGCTTTTTTCCCATTTTGGCCAGCAATCATTTATAAACGTCTGGTATTACTGTAGATAAAAAGTGCAAATTATATTCTGCAAATTGAGCTATTTAGACAACAATTAAGGTGTCACATAGAAAGAAAGGGAAACAACCAAGTTACTTTTCAAAAGAAAAGAAACTAACTAGCATTTTCTTTTGAAATGTTCACATCGTTTTAGTTTTTATAAACTGTGATGTGCAGAAGACATTTTACAGTTCTGAAAAAGACCCATGGCATATTTGGGCACTCTTTGTGCGCTTTTGACAAACAGCAAGCACATATCATGATAAGAATTAATCAAATGTTAAAAAAAGTGAGATACATAGCTAACATCTTAAAATGTAAAATGAATGGGAAAAGGATTAAAAATAAACATATTACACACTCATAGCCCGTAATCAAAGAAGCACAGGGAGTAATAATGGTTTAGGCATATAAAAACTATAGGGAAAATAAATAACACATTTTATATGAAAAAACAATCATTGTTTTGGACATTTAATGCAGAGCTTGCGGTCTTGTTAGGGCATTCTGATAGCGGTTGGCATCCACAATCAGAATACAATAAAGATAGCGAGAGATTCCTCGATCAACTCTCATAACCGTTGATGGAGGAATCGGTAATATTTTCTGTGTTCAGCTCAAAGGTTGAATGAAAAAAATATTACAGTGTAGGGCCAGCTTTACTCAGGAAGTTCAGTATCTTCACTCAGTAAATTGAGTAAAGATTAACTTCGATTATCCAATCATGTGTAATGCAAATTCCTGTTTATTTTATCTGTACATGATTGGGTACTCAAAGTGAACACAGCTACATTTTTCTGAGTGAAAAATCTCAACTTCTTTAGCATATTAACCCTATTAAATAGGGATAGAATAAGTCTCCTGCTTCTTCTTGGAGATGCTAACTATACACATCACAGTCATCCTACAGAGGTTAGGAAAACTATTTAAAAGATTGTTAAACAAATACACTATATAGTCAATAGTGTGTGGACACCTGACCACCACACCTACCATGAGCCTGTTTGGCATTCCATTCCAAAACTATGGGCATGAGGGTTTGTTTCCTCCCGTGCCCGGAACTCAAGGAATCGTATACACAAAGTCTCCTTGCATTCTGGGGCGGGCGAAGGCATGGCAGTGCCATTCGTGTCAATGGCACTGTAGACACCCCCAGGCCCCCTCAAATGCTTGCAGTGGACTATTTTTTGCAATCTTGCCGCACTGGAACACAGGGCATTGTTTTACCACACGGTCCTGTGCGGCCGATCGCACAGCGCATGAATGACCCTCCTGCCCCAGAACTCAAGAAGACTTTGAGGGTTATTCACAAAGTTAGCTGAAGTATCAGCCATAGCTCCAGCTGATCCATCGGCTCGCTTTGGCCACTGGAGCCCTTCGGTTCAGTAGAACCAAAGGTAGAACCAAAGGGCTGCTGTACGGGCTATAGTGAATAGCTCTCAAAGCTAGCTGAGCAGCTCGACTGAGCTGAAGTGAAACGTGAAGCGGGGCGAACGGCCGGCCGTTGGCAGGCCAAAAGCCTCACAACTAACTGCTGTGCGGAGCCAGCCGTGATCTCTGGGCTCTGCATGTTTCGGCTGAGCCGAAGTGCGGAGGGGCTTCCACTCAGCTGATCCAACATCTGATCCAGCGCTGCCATTTGCCCTTATTCTCACAGGGGCCGAACAGCAGTGAGTGAATAGCCGAATGCTGCCGAGGAGCATTCGGCTAGGTTGTTCTGCTTGGTACCTCCGAGGTGATAGCTCCGCCCAGCTGTCATTTGCGTGGAGATTGTTTGGCTTCGGCCGACATTTCCCCATGCTTCATACCCCTGCCATAGAGTATCTATGATTTAGCCTTTTTGGCGAAACATGTTAGAGCCTGTGGATCTTGTTATGCTTGTAACATTGTAGATCCGTGGGAATAAACTTTTTTACATCAAGGTCCTGGCTGTTGAGTGCAGCTCTACATACATTGGATTTGGATTACAAATAAAACAGTAATACAGTAACTTTGTTTTTACATATAATAACTAAAGTAATAGTAAATTCTTTGAGCACATTGTGAAGACTCATTAAAGGTTCTATGTTAAACTTTGGAAAACATTTAGAAAATGTTTTTTCCCCAGTTTGGCCAACAATCATTTATAAACGTCTGGTATTACTGTAGATAAAAAGTGCAAATTATATTCTGCAAATTGAGCTGTTTATTCAACAATTAAGGTGTCTAAACCCAAGAAACATTTTTTGTACATTGCAGCCTACGAGTCTTTAGATGTGGTGGCTGCATTAACTTTCATTTTTCTAAGAACATTTTCTGCAAATACAGAAAAATACTGCTTGATTCTGCGAGAAATGTTCTGTCCTTGTAACTTCCTGTGCACTGAAATTAAATCACAAACAAACAAACAAATCTGGAGGTGTTTGGAGTAGCCTACTAGTGACATTTCTACTTCTCCATAAATACAATGTGGTGAGTTAGATTTTTCACCCTAGGACAGGAAGTATGTTACTGGCAGGAACATCAGTTGACCATAAAACACAAAAAGCCTAAGGACTGGTAAGCTGCCATATATTTAAATATATTTTTGGTTTTAGATACACTTAAATAAAGTTTGTGGCATTAAGAATGGGGAAGTTATTAAAAAATGAAAACAGGTTTAGCATACATAAAATATACAAAAATGTAACAAATAAAATATAAAAAAATGTGAGGAAGGATTACTTAGGGATAATTATGGTCAACGAATGGTTAATAAAGAGTTGAAAAAAATAACTTAAAAAAAAACAAAAACGTTTTGTTTTTTTAACCCTTTTACACAGTGAGGTTGCTGGTTTTATTATTATATGCAGAACAAAGGAAACGCTTCTGATCTGAATATAAGAACAATTAAAAAAACATTGTAAATGTAATGACATCATGTGAAGGCTTCATTTACACAGGGCAGTGCAAATTAAAGCTGGGTATGCACCGTTAGAATTTCCTTCAAAAACAGTCATTTTTGGAACTTTCATTCACTTTACTAATTGATTAAATGAATGGGCTCAAGTGGATGATCGTTGTTGACCATATTTACGAAAAAAATCGAAGACGCAGAACGGAAATTTTTTCTCTAACAAATTAATTTCTAATGGTGATGTGGTTTTTGTTGTTTGGAATACTCCATTCATTACCTAATTGAATGTTAAAATGAAACACAAATTTGAGCTACAATCATTAAGTCTCTGATGGCATTATCAAGTATTCTGATGATATTTTTCCTATAAAAGTTTGTACAAAATTCCAACCGTGTATACCCAGCATAAGTATAAAACCAAAGCCAAGTCCTGGCATTACACCGGGCAGAGAGAACACTTGAGGTTTATGGGCAGGGGGGGGTTGTCGATGTAGAAGGTGAGTGCAAGATTACGTTTTTTATTGTACACCGAAGTTCTTCAAATGGGTTGAAATGACCATTTTCACTTGTAGGGGAGCTGAAGGAGCCTAGAGCGAGCTTGTTCCTACAGCTGGTTCTGTGGGGCTGCCTTGTGGGACAATGGAACAATGTTGGAAGGAGATTTCTACTTGAATTTGCAGTTGCAGTAATTTTCCAAAACTGTCAAAAAAGACCTTGTAATATGGCAGTCTAAAGGCATTCTGTACACTGAATATGTACAAAATGATTGCAGAAACCTATTTTCCTGGTCTTGTGAATGGCTCATTGTCTTTGTCTGAAATTCACATTTCTGAGAACTTCCTGCATGCACATGCTGCAGTTTTTTTCATTACAAAATTGCTATTGTTTCACTGCTTATCAGGAGGTCAGAAATTCCCACTAATAAATCTGTTTGAGACTGAATGGTGAAATATCAATTCACTACAATCCTTACAATGCACTTTTTTTTTTAAAGAAGTCTCACCAAAGATGAGAAAGCTTGTTAACCCCCCTTTCCCTCTTGCCTCCACTTGATCTGAGGTAGATGTTGCTGAGCAGTGTTGTCGGATTGGTTGCCCACCTCCCCTTACGACTATCTGATGCTGTACAAAGGAGACGCCACTTCTGACTGACAGCACAGAGGAGAAGGGCATGGTAAACAGTGCACATAGTAGACCCCCATCCCTCCTCCTCTGAAAGCTGCCAGAGGGAACATCTTTAGCTCTGCCATGCAACTGCGGCTTGTGTTGTTGTGTACTGGAGAAGAGCATCATCCTTCACAAAAAAAAACAAGCCCACAACAAAACAGGCCAGCTACTACCCTAGTTTCTCTCAGACAAGTGTAGCAGCTGGCTTGTGTCGTTGTGGCCTTGTGCTCTTGCGAATGATGGCGCTCCTCTCTAGCCGCTGATATATTTTTTTACAACAGCACGAGCCCACAGTTATTATTCGCTATTCCTGGAATAGCTGACTGGTGTATTTGGACTCAGTATTTCTTGTTACTTCAAAGAAGCTGGCAGAGGAGATCAGAGAAGGCACAGGGATGCATGGTAGAGCTGAAGATGTTCCATCTGGCTGCTTTCAGAGGTGGAGGGGGCAGGGGTTTAGCAGGCTCTGCTGTGTGAACTGTTACCCCCAAAGGAGGTAGCAGAAGAGGCAGAAGGTTACATAATAAAGAGAGGGAGGTGACTTCAGTGCTGGCTCCCGCATAGGGATGCCTCTAAATTGGGCTTCAGCCTGGGATGGAGCTGCAGCTAGCTTTGACAAAAATAGTTTATTTGAAAACCCCTGCACAGATTTGAAGGAGACCAAGTGTGATGTGCACTGGCCCCCCTGGATGATTAACAATCATTTTTATTTTCTCATGAGACCTCCTTTGGAGTTATAGCCTTTTTCATTAAAGGTGAACTTCTCGATGCTTTCCCTCCCCCTCTAAGTCATAAAGACTAAAACACCCTATCTATATGCCTTCTACTCACTTAAATCCATGGTGACATGTCGTTCCAGGGTCAATACCGCTCAGCAGTCTGGCAACCAGCCATGTCAGTGAGCTGGGCAGGAAGCCAGACAGAGTGTCACAGGTTGCTAAGAGCTCTTATCAACCTGGGACGCTGTGGCCGCCCCTCTGCTGCCCCCCTACACACACACCTGCCAACCCCCTAAACACATGACGCCTGAGGCGACCACCTCAGCTGCTTCATTATAGGGATGGCCCTTTCTGCAAGTTTTCCAACAAATAAGCAGCACATCCCTAAGTAAAAGCTGCTTTGGGATGTGCTGATCGTATGCTGTAGGATCTATGGTGGTCGGAGTATAAAGATCCTAAACTCTTGAGTACAGGTGAGGGTGACCTCTGTACATGAGGTTCTGCTTTTACCTATGATTGTTCCAGCACTGGCACATTGCAAGGTTAACCCTTTGATGTACCTGTTGATGTACCTGTAACCCTGTTTACAGGTACATCAACTCAGGAAAAATCCAGAACCTCTCAGAATAAGTGAAGGCATCTCATGAGTGCAATCAAAGATATGTAACTGGTATATATCTTTATATTGACACAATCTCTTTCATCACTTTTTCCCTTTTGCTTCTGATTCATGTTACTTAAGTGCCTTTTGTGAGACAGCTTTGAACTTTCCATTACGCAAACTAGTTTACAATAGGGGACTGTGTAGGAAGACTAATCACTTGTACAGCTTAAGAAATACACATATTAAAGTAAAATTATTCCTTGTACCTCATTCTTTTTATATCCTCTGACAAAGCTGAGCTTTATGGTACATATGAAATGTTATAGACTCTACAAAGTTGACATATGTCTCGCAAGCCTGGACAATTCAAAGTGAGGGGCCAAGCCTGGTTTTTTACAAAGTCAGGATTTGTGTGTAAATTCAGCTGCCTTATTTCTGGATGTAATAATCATTTTGACATGAGGATTTCATCTCGTGGAGTCATCTCGTGGCCCAACAAAGTACTGATGGGGTGGTCATAATAATCTGGCCACTCAGTGTATATACTGAGTCCACGAGATGACTCAGTTGGGCCACCTCGTGACTCCACAAGATGTTGAACGGTGTCCTTTGAACTGCACATAAATGAACTACAATAGCAAAACAATCATTTTTGTTTGAAAGTTTGCACAGGAGCCACTGTGTATGTACTTGATATATAGAATGAGACTGTCGGGGCCCATTCACACCAGAACGCAATCTGCTGTTGTGTATGTGTTTTTTGGGTTTACGGCAGCTCGTTTAAAGTAATTGGGCTGTAGTGCAACTATACATACAAAAATGTAGGTCCTGCTCCAATTTTGTACAGCTCACTGTAAAGCACATGTGCATTGTGATGCACTGAAATGCAGGTGCATTCTAGACATGCATTGGGATGCCATTTAAAATGAATGTGATTTGAACATATACAATAAATGGCACTCCAACACACTGACCTGGGCATGTTGCGCTACACCGAATTGTGGTAAGACTGTGAAGGAGATCTCAGAGTGAGAGAAGGGTAAGTCTGATATCCCTGGAACATTTATCTTTAACTTGTCATGACAGAATTTAGCTCCTTTCTGTGCTATTGAATAAAAAGGTTTTGGATGCAGTTGGGCTTTTGTTGGAAGCTTGCACAGTTATAAGACACTTATACCCAACATAGGTTTAGCAGGAACATGGAAATTGAGAAGCAATTATTTCTATTTTATATGATCTTAAATGCATTAGTTTGTACAGTTGACTGTATTAGTGACGCTACTTTTTGTAGATTAAAGCTATGTGCTAACTGTGTCCTATAAGTAAAAATGTCAGTGGAATTTAAAGTGACATTAAAGAATACATTCCCCCCCCCCCCATGTTAATGTCAGCACTTACCTTAAATGATGTCTCTTGATACGATCTTCTTCTTCTTTCCCCATGTTTTCATCTGTACCTGCAGCTCTCCGATCCAGCGCTGACTCCTCTCTGCTAGTAGGCACTTCTGATCCATCGGTGTCTGCATGCGGGTGCACGCGTCCATAGACTTACCTTGCGTCTCTGCTCGTCTCCCGGCCCGAGAATTCCGAACTGCGCATGCGCCCGCCCCAAGATGCTTTGCGGCCGCCGGAGCGATTTCGTTTTCTCGGACGGGAGCGTGCAGACGAAACAAGGTAAGTGTTAAGCGCTGTTAAAGCGTTTTTAAAAAAATCTATTTATCTGATAGCAGTAGATATAGGCAAAAAAACGGGAGGGTTTAGAACCACTTTAACTATGTAACTATAGAGATAATAGAGCAGTTATCGTAAACTTTTTTTTTTTGAGTTGGCTCTGGTTGGACTGGTTAGATGTGATGTGCTATAGTATTCTGGCTCAAAAATTTGCATGACTGCTGTTTTTTTTTAAAACTTCCCTTTTTTGGTAAATATATAGAGGGACCTCGAAGAAGAAATGATCAGAGGCAGGAGACATCAGAACTGACCTAGGTTCATTCAAAGTTAAAATGCATCTAAAGAGTCTGGTTGCAGTATGTGTGCTGGGACTTTTTGTGATGATCGAGGTCATAGAAGGTAAGTCCCTGAATACTTTTTCTTTTATTGTCTTCAGTTCTAATGTTGTAATGTGGTATTAACTCAACAATTAGAGAGTTACTATATTGTAGCATTATAGAAATGTTAACATAAGCAATAATATCCAGTTGTTATGTATTCTTTATTGACATGTATCATGTGCTATGGAATGTATTGGCATTGATGTGTAACTTCAACCAAAAAGATTTTGTTAATTTAAGAGAGCGCGGGGAAGGATTAAAATGTCTGTAATGTTTTTATTCATGTTAATGTCTCCATTATGGAGATTTCTCTTCACTTGGTGACCACTGTCTGTCCACTGGTACTGTTAAAGTAAGGGAAATGCTTCTCAAGGTCCCTCCCTCTATCCAAATTAAAAAGGATTGCCTGCGGTTCCACTGTAAGTGAAGCTGCTTACATTGCTTTATGCCTGTACAGTGTAAGCTAATGTGAATAGATTTATATTTTACCTATAGAAATCATATGCAATTCCATCACCGATGACAGAGCTGACTTTGCTTTCGTTCCCTCTCATGTTCTTTTATCATGCCCTCCTTTATATGCCTGTTGTCTTGCCACTCTTGTCTGGGTTTTTTCTTTTTCCATACTCATAATCTATTTCTTTTGCATTTTCAAGATCTATTTGTGCTGCCTCATTTTTTTTATTTCTTCTCTTCATTTTGTAGTTGTTTTTTCATTACAGTCCCATTTAGTTTTCATTTTTCTTATGGTTTGCGTACATAAAGTTGTGCTTATTCCAAATTACTTGTGAAAAAAAAGCAGGGCAGGTCATTAAAAAAAGTATATTCTGCTGAGAGGCTTGTTAAAATGAATGATATGGTTTGCCCATTAAGGACCAGTTACAGGTTTAGATTAAAGCTGAGTCCCCAGCACATACTCATAATTCTGAGTATAGGGGAGCATGTGATTCACCATATGTAACAGCACTTTATTCTTGGTGATTGGTCCAGCGCTGTCACTTTGTGGGATGTGTGAAACTCAACCCTGTGTAAGCTCTGATTACAACTACAACTTGAGTTTATGCAGGGAAGTTTTTCTTCACTCTACATGGTTGAAGTGAGTGGCTGGGGGTAAAATAAATGTAAGTATATGCTGCTATAGGATGGCAGGAATTACGGGAACCTGTTACTTTGCCTTGCATGGGCAAAGCACAGGTTCAATTTAAGATACTTCAAAGCATTGGTTCACTTTAGAGTACTCGTTTGCCATTTCTTTATCAGACATCCACAGTTTTAGATGTGTGATTTACAAATGATGTTACCACTGTAGTATCCTCTCTAACATACACAATATCACTCCAGCCATATTTTTCCGTCGATTCTTGATTCATTTGAAGACAGCTTTATCAATTCAGTGTGCCTCATGATCTGTTATAGTGTTATATACTAAAGTGAAGGGCATATTATTGTATTCATTTATATAGCACCAACACATTCTACAATGCTTTCCAGAAAGAAAAAAAAACCATTAGCCCCTGCTCCTAAAGAGATTTTGATAGAAATTTTAGGGGTGTATTTATAAACAATTTGCAGAACCATTGGCTCTGCAAATCCCAGTGAATGATCATTCTTTGTGAATGGATGCACAAAACAAACCTACTTGTTATATTTTCTTTATGAGTGTAATTAATTTTCAAATGTCATCTTGTAATACCGAATTATGGCCACTAGATGAAGCTGAGGAAGATGGGAAATAAATACTTCCTTATTTCCTATGCTCCTCAGCTCCATCTAGTGGCCATAAAGTGTTTAATAGTAATTGGCATTTCATTTAGTATGTTTTTAAGTCATTCAATGAATTTGTCCTAGCATGTTGCTGTGAGTTGTCTGCCAAGTCGTCTTTTTTTCTGAGTCACGTTGTAAGTAAAAATAACGACATTGGTTTTCATTGCAGGCTTCCAAATGGAACCAGATATGTCATGGATGAGATGTAAGTGCAGCAAAGTATCAGCATCCCATATAAGAAAAGACTTGATTAAGAGGATTGAAATGTTCCCACCAAAACATTATTGTCCAAAGGTGGAGGTTATGTAAGTGTCACAGTTGATTCAGATATGTAACTTGTTTATTTACTGACTGGGTAGATTGTATCACCTTAGCGGTGCTTCTCACGGGTGACTGCTCACCAAGGCACGTCCTAAAAGAAAGGAAAGAGAGATGATGGGGTAATTGGTTACAGCGGACTGTGCACTAGAATGCTAGTTTGGCTAGTAATTTTCATAGAGGCTTAACAGTACAAACATATTCCCTTGGTAATAATGGCAGGATTTTTTTCTTTACTCCTAAAATTCCAAGAAATTTGATCTTCAGTTAATACCAAGCTGCTAAAGCAAAAAACTAAAAGTTGAACTCCAGGAAAACAGCTAAATACACAGATGATCTAAGACAGCGGTCGCCAACCTTTAGGACCTTAACGGACCACTAAATTCATCATTTTAAATCCCGCGAACCACTAATATGAATTTTGAATATATATATATATATATTCTCATATTTTTGTTTCCTCATTTATAAATATATTCTCATATGTGTGTGTATATACATATATATATATATATA
>NW_017306327.1:359290-366581 GCF_000935625.1 Nanorana parkeri | reverse complement strand
CCCCCCCCCCCCCTTTCGAATCTGCCACTGGCCCTGCCGGCGGCATGTGCCCCCTAGCTTCAGCACTAAGTTCTAACTTTACAGGACTGCAAGAGGCAGATACCAGGTCAATTTATATTCTTATAATGCTTGTGTAGAACAAAAAACTGAGGATGTGTTAATTAATACAAGGCTGCATTTATTTGAGTCTGTTTTATTTCATTTTCTAAAAAAAATTAACAGCTGGGATTTTGTCCCTGCTGATTCACAAATCTGTAGATTGTCAGTCAGCACTTGGCCACACCTAGTTCTGCCCATTGATTTATAGATTGACAGCACTGCTTTTGTGGCTGAAACCCTTCCACTGTGAGCTGCAGTGTCTGGGAAGGGGAGCATGTGAGACACAAATAAGGGAGGATTTGATTTAGTCAGTGAAGGTTATGTTTTATGTTTACTGTATGAGGCTTGTACATCACATAATACGTGGATTCAGGACTTGTTTAGACTATCATACAGGCACATTAAGTAGTTCCTTTAATCAATGGCTGCAGTTACAAATAATCTGTATTCTTCTTTTAGAGTAACACTACAAAATAACAGACAAGTATGTGTTGATCCAAACGCAAAGTGGTTTAGAACGTTTCTACCCAAGATGTCCCAGTAAGTAGATCTGCATGAGTGTTTATTAAATGTATAGAATGTGATTGAATATAGTTATATTTACAAAGGACTCGCATATTCCAAAGCAATTTATACTTTTTATTAAACAACATTCAGCCCAGGCAAGAATGGGGAGAACATGCAAATTCTATTTAATGATCCTTTTGGCATAGACACGAATAAAAACCTAATAGAGATTTAAACCCTTCCCCTCGCTCAATCCTAAACTAACAGAAATTGTTGGCTAGACTTTCACTTTCAAAACAAACAAACGTTCTATAAAGGGAATCATTTTAGTTTTGGATAAAGTGGTAAAGGCATATAAAGCCTATCAGGTTTTTACTGCTGTCCGTGTCCTCTCTAGATAGATTAACTCTCACTATTGGGTCTCATGACCATTATCACTGGGAAAAATCCAGAATTTTAAGTTGCCACCAAAACAGGAAAAGAGGGAAAATCTTTCAATGGGAACACGTGTTCCAGTGACAACTGTCTAAGCTGGGACTTTCCTCACTTTGGAGGACAAAAAAAACAACTTACAGGGGTTTTAACCATTCCCTACGTTATCCAAAATATAATCAGTTTTATTGTGTGGGCGATGATACCTTTGGTGTAGTTGGCCTGTACATATTGTTGTATTTTGTGTACCCAATAGACATTTATATGAAAGGAAAACAAGTTTTGGATTTAGATATAATTTATTTTTAAATGGTTCCATTTTTGAATGTACTACTTCTGGATAATGTAGATCTGGGAAGGTACCCTTTGTAAAGGTACATCAAGGGATGTTAGCACAATTCTAGCTTCCTCTGTTCTTTCAAGATATTTATCCTAGATTCATGTACAATGAGTGTCTTAAAAAATTTGGAACAAAGTACACTCAGGAATTTTCTTTCACCTTTCTGCAAACCATCCTTAAAAATATAACACAACAAAAATAATGACTATCAATGTTGGAGCTCACATCTAGTGATGCTTACAAATTGTAATAGCAAAGGAGAATGTCCCAAAGCGTAAGGTTTTTTTAAATAAAAATGAAAGGTTCGCTCTAATAGATTGTAGTGTAGTCAGGCAGTCAGTTAGAGTATGCAGCTTCCCCACCACAGTATTGGAAAGCATATCAACATATAAGGATGTACAAGCAGGGCCGGATTTACCATTGGGCAGAGTATGCACGTGCCTACAGGCGCCCTCCATACAGGGGCACCATGCAGGTACCTACTCTGCCTAATTCCCGGTGTTGTGTCAAGATACAACACTGGCAATCGCAAGGAGTGTGCATTGTGTCCTCCTGCTCCAAGACCAGCGATGCCTACAGGAATCGCTGGCTTCCCAAACGCAGATGCGGATCCGATACGGACAGGCATTTAAGGCAGCCTTACGCAACGCCAGGGTCCTTCTCTGCATATGTGAAAGACGGTGGGTCTCGATGCAGGTAAGGGCACTGGCTCAGGCTAAACAGATTTCCATTCATGCCTACAGGCGGCCGAAATGGAAATCCGGCCCTGTGTACAAGAAAACAACATACAATTGTGTCATTAGGTAATCAGCTTATTACTATCAACAATGTTAATGGACAGCTTTTAATTAGATTTTGGGTGACACAGAGCTTTAATATTACTTTTATTCCTTTCGACAGGAAGTTGAAAGAGAAGCAGGAGAAGAAGAAAGAAAATGGCCAAACTACCATGCAAAAACTGTAAACAATGTATCCAACAACAGCTCACTGTTGGCTTTTGTGTGATTCCTTCCTAACAGTGAGGTGTATGACAACCTCTTCAAGTCAACAGTCATGTATAAAACGTTGAATATAACCAGCACTCCAGATTGAATAAAATTGACAACTTTATTGATACCTCAGTAAAAACCAGTATCCTATGTCAGAGCTTACATGTTTCCAGCTATATAAACTCTTACATGTAGAAACCTATGAGTCCGGGCCTACATAGCCAGAAACACATAATCAAGAGAATATGCAGCTGTACTAAACTGAGTCTCACAAAAGAAAGTCCAATCGCACACCGCCTATACTGAGAAACATTAATGTAATGGCTCAGATATACACATCGTCCCGCCTGGATCTTCCTCATTCTAATGATTTTCACCCTGTAGCGGGCTTAATCGTACAGTGGCGGTGTGTGTCTCAGACTTTCTTTTGTGAGATATTGTATATGTTGGAGTGAGGAAGTACTTAACTGGTGAGCACCTGCCAGTCTCATCTGCGTTGCTGTGAAGGAGCTTTTTTTCTGGTCTGCGGATGTTGGTTTAAACTGAGGTTGCAATAAAGGTGGTCCTTTTATTCGAATAGAGTGTTGAAGTACTTTGTGCTTTTATCCATACACAAACTTTATATGAACACTGCATATGAATTTATTTTATGATACAAAAAAATGTGATTTTTCTAGAATATTTTTATTGTCTTAAACAAGAAAATATTTGTACACGATCTTTTGAGATGTAATTTTGGATGTAGACTTAAAAAGGAGATTGAATATGCAGACACGACTCTATCCCCTCCAAAGTTTGTTTATCAGATGGCTGTCACATAGATATGCGTGTCCAAGTATACACATTTATGTGCATAAAACAGAGAGGATGAAGCAGGCCTAGATATGACCAGCGTTCTTGGGGAACAGTAACAAACAGATAAGATTTTTCAACGTCTCTGATCAGCCTTTTTATGGGTCTGCTTGGGGTGACTGCTGAGGTCCATAGTCATTTGAGATGTCCGAAATTGGATGGATCTATACACATGGAATGACAGATTAGGGATCAATCTCCAGTCAAGAACAGGGTCCCTACCCTACCAGCTGGCTGCTGTTTGAGTATAGCCAATAAATCATTATTGTTCCCTATATGATAAGCAGTGCCAGCAGCATCTGCCAGTGTACTCATCTCCTCACCTTCCATTCAGCCAAGACAGTCATGCTTATGACCCTGGTACCTGATCCTTTAAGGGGACTTGGATCATGCATATAAGTCTAACCAATGTCGTAGACCTATGTCTAGTTTTTGGCCAATTTTATTTTAAAAAAACAACAGGGTTACACACAATTCTCAAACAAAGACAAGTAAACAAGGGTTTGAAACAATATATATTTAAATAAAAGCAATGTGAATTTAATATGAGATAATGTGAATGTAAATATTATACAGAATGTTGCAATAAAAAAAAACAACAATATATGAGTGTATATCAAAATATGATTTAATTCTAAATTAGTTGAAATAAGCTCAGGCACATCTAAAGCTACTAATCAGCTAATCTCATTAGTAAAATATAAACTCAATAATCAGAGATTGTCTGGGCTCAGCGAACAGTTACACAAGAGTCATTGCATAACGTGGCTTATTATAGAAGCTCCAAGCAATAAGCTGAAAGGAGCTGTAAATATAGTAACAGCAAAGGCAAGCCACTCTGTAGTTGTGAGATCAAAATTACTTATTACATAATCAGTTTAAGAGGCAATTGATTCTACAGCAGCTTTCTAGTTATGTGAAACTACTAATATTGAGGTGTATTCAGTGAGTTCTCTATATTATAAGTATGGAAGAGATTGATTGTAGCTTTGTATTTACTTATTATTGTATTAAATAAATAATGATCACTTTAATAAAATATGATTTCACAACAATGGCATTTGTACATGTCTTCAAAACAACACTTTTATTC
Source organism: Nanorana parkeri (assembly GCF_000935625.1). Taxonomy (NCBI): domain Eukaryota; kingdom Metazoa; phylum Chordata; class Amphibia; order Anura; family Dicroglossidae; genus Nanorana; species Nanorana parkeri. The sequence continues at coordinate 362,269 of NW_017306327.1, read as the reverse complement.
TCACTTTGTGCAATCTGAAAGTCTGTCTTTGACTCTTCAGGCCTTATATACCAATTCCATAAACATGCTTGATGGGCTGGCAATCTCCAACAATAGAGCATGGATGCCTTACTCTTTTTAAATGAACATAACGCACATGCCTGTGCTTGTCAAACACATGTGCAAACCCGCCTTGGCACGGTGTGTCAACACACAAATTCAGTACAGATGAGCACCCTTTGCTATGGTCTTAGTCTTTTTCAGAGAAGACATCTCCTTGCCTCACAAAAGCAGAGAAGCTTTTAGATCGAAATAGTTTTTGCAATGTTTTAGTTCAGCTTTTGGTGATTGGAGTTTTTTTGCTGACTATTGTAAACTATTTTGGCTTCCTGAGACTTTCAGGTGGGCTGTGCAGAATCTATGCTGGGCTCTGCAGGGTCCCTTTAACAGCAGTGTGATTCACTTACCCAGAGGCGGCTCTAGACTTTGCGAGGCCTTAGGCGTAAGGCCCCCCTCACAACTATAATGGAAAATTGATGGCTGTGTGGGGTTTTAGGAGGCTGTGGGTCTCAGGAGGCTGTGTTTTAATTTTTTAAAACTTTTTCTATTTTTTTTTTTCTTTTTAACTTTAGTTTATTTAACTTTATTTTTTGCATTTTTACTTTTTATTTATTTAACTTTTTAACTTTTTAGTATTTTTCATTTTAGTTTACTTAACTTTTTTTTTTTTCTTACTTTATTGCTCAATGGTGGTAGCAACATTAGCAATAAACTGTTTAAAATTAACTCCATTACAAAAACTAGAGGCCACCACCTAAAATTGGTGGGAAAAAAATTCCAGCACAAGGGGCGAAGGGGGTTCTTCACAGTAAGATCAGTTAGGGTCTGGAACTCACTGCCACAGGCGGTGATTTCAGCAAATAATGTGGAATTGTTCAAGAAACATTTGGACGATTTCTTAAGGGACCGTAATATACAGGGGTACAGGTACTCCTAGAATGAGATCCTAATAGGTTGGACTTGATGGACTAATGTCTTTATTCAACCTCAAATACTATGTAACTATGTAATTGCAACAGCCAATTACAGGCTGGCTATTGCACCCACTGCCTGCTGTCAATCAGCAGAGGGGGGGAACTGAAGGAGAAAGTTCTCCATCAGGTCCTCCTCTGCTGATAGACAGCAGGCAGGGAACGGTGCAATAGCCAGCCTGGTATTGACTACTGCAATTTAAAAGAGCCAATAACAGGCTGGCTATTGCTGCCAGCTGCTGGAATGGGGACAATTGCGGCTGACAGCAGAAGAGCAGGGGGGCGGATGGGTGAGTAGACGGCACGGGGGAACGAAACTCACAGACTGTCAGTGGTTTCTTCTAACAGTCTCTAATTGGCTGTCTGTCCCCTCTGACTCAAATCGCTGCAGCCAATTAGGTGCAGTGGTGAGAGTTATCTGTGGGGGCGGTGCTAACATTTCTCCCCCCCAGCGCCCTTCAGAGGTGATAGGAGTCCTTAATGCTGCTGAATTTTGTGCAGCCCGGCTTGCCTGAGTGTTTTGGGGGCTGCATTTTTGCCGCCCCCCGGGAAAGTGCCACCCAAGGCAAACGCCTTGTTTGCCTCGCGGCAGATACGCCCCTGCCTGGATGTCTAGGATCCCTATACCCTCTCTCCCCAGTATGAAAATGTTAATGAAAGTTATTCAGCATTGTACTACTGGAGTGGATATCAGCTTTGTGGCCACTAGAAGAGGGCGGTTAATGCTAATGGGGCAGCTGAAGACCAAAACCCCTAGACAGACTAGTGATGAACCAGGTTATTCCAGTGGCTCCTTAGGGGGTGAGCGCTACAATAGCTTAAATTTGTAATTTGACAAAAAATTAATCTTTTGATACAGATGCCAAGCATGCAGTGTGAGGCTTGAAGAGGTTAAATGACAGAAGGGGACGTTTGCATATATGTTAAAAAAAATGTTCTTTCATTTAAGTGTATCTGGTTGCATAGGTGCTTACTGGATAGAACTGAACAGTGTGCATGTGATACAGATAGGAAGGCACTACTAAGATGGTGGTCATGGGTGTGTGTTATATGGGTCATTAATGCCTGAGGTGGTGAGTGGTTTACGTAGAAGATATTTAGGCCAAACGAGGGTGTATCATCACACAGGTGTCTGGTGTAATGTGCATGTATACACATTAACACATTAGAAATCTGCTGGGGCTAGAGCATTTGACACTTTTGTTGTCTTATTACATAGGTGTATGACATTCACATTGACACATAAAAATGTCTTAGAGATAAGCAGGGTAAATTTAAAGTTGCCTAGGTTTTTTGAACTGGGTTTTGAACCACAAGTAGTTTAATAATGCTATTTGACTATAGGCAGTCCCCGACCTACATATATTCGACTCCTACTTACAAACGGAGGCTATTACTGTACAGCAGGGGTAGTTGTAATGCTACCACTCTCATGCCGATGAGGAGTGCCCACCTTTTTGAGTCTGGTTTGTAGTACTGCACTTACATTACAGGAAGTTGGCTCTTGTTAGACGTACAGACGTGGGGTGCTCGCCTCTTCTTGCGGGTCACTGTGAGTTTTTTTACTACTGTCTGTATTGTCATTAGAAAATTTAATCTCACTTCCTGTCCTTGAGACAACAGGAAGTGAAAGGAAATATACCCCTAGGAAGGGAAATTCACTCCTGTAGGAGTGATCATGGGAAAAAGGTGTCTCCACTGAAGCTTTATCACTAATCCTTGTTTCCACAACAATCCAGGATTGGTGAAACATGTTGAGGAACATGTAGCGAACCAAGATTATCATCCCACTGGAACGATTAAAGTCCACATGTGTATTTGAAATTGTATGCACATGTACTGATGACCAGCATGCTGATTCTATGTATATGGATTGTAACTCTATTTTGTAAATAAAATATATCTGTTTTTTTGACATTCTGTGTAAAGGTCTGTATGCTATACTTAAAAAGCCCCACTAAGCCCCCCC
>NW_017306327.1:355298-357516 GCF_000935625.1 Nanorana parkeri | reverse complement strand
AAAATGTTCAATGGTGGTAGCAACATTAGCAATAAACTGTTTAAAATTAACTCCATTACAAAAACTAGAGGCCACCACCTAAAATTGGTGGGAAAAAAATTCCAGCACAAGGGGCGAAGGGGGTTCTTCACAGTAAGATCAGTTAGGGTCTGGAACTCACTGCCACAGGCGGTGATTTCAGCAAATAATGTGGAATTGTTCAAGAAACTTTTGGACGATTTCTTAAGGGACCGTAATATACAGGGGTACAGGTACTCCTAGAATGAGATCCTAATAGGTTGGACTTGATGGACTAATGTCTTTATTCAACCTCAAATACTATGTAACTATGTAATTGCAACAGCCAATTACAGGCTGGCTATTGCACCCACTGCCTGCTGTCAATCAGCAGAGGGGGGGAACTGAAGGAGAAAGTTCTCCATCAGGTCCTCCTCTGCTGATAGACAGCAGGCAGGGAACGGTGCAATAGCCAGCCTGGTATTGACTACTGCAATTTAAAAGAGCCAATAACAGGCTGGCTATTGCTGCCAGCTGCTGGAATGGGGACAATTGCGGCTGACAGCAGAAGAGCAGGGGGGCGGATGGGTGAGTAGACGGCACGGGGGAACGAAACTCACAGACTGTCAGTGGTTTCTTCTAACAGTCTCTAATTGGCTGTCTGTCCCCTCTGACTCAAATCGCTGCAGCCAATTAGGTGCAGTGGTGAGAGTTATCTGTGGGGGCGGTGCTAACATTTCTCCCCCCCAGCGCCCTTCAGAGGTGATAGGAGTCCTTAATGCTGCTGAATTTTGTGCAGCCCGGCTTGCCTGAGTGTTTTGGGGGCTGCATTTTTGCCGCCCCCCGGGAAAGTGCCACCCAAGGCAAACGCCTTGTTTGCCTCGCGGCAGATACGCCCCTGCCTGGATGTCTAGGATCCCTATACCCTCTCTCCCCAGTATGAAAATGTTAATGAAAGTTATTCAGCATTGTACTACTGGAGTGGATATCAGCTTTGTGGCCACTAGAAGAGGGCGGTTAATGCTAATGGGGCAGCTGAAGACCAAAACCCCTAGACAGACTAGTGATGAACCAGGTTATTCCAGTGGCTCCTTAGGGGGTGAGCGCTACAATAGCTTAAATTTGTAATTTGACAAAAAATTAATCTTTTGATACAGATGCCAAGCATGCAGTGTGAGGCTTGAAGAGGTTAAATGACAGAAGGGGACGTTTGCATATATGTTAAAAAAAATGTTCTTTCATTTAAGTGTATCTGGTTGCATAGGTGCTTACTGGATAGAACTGAACAGTGTGCATGTGATACAGATAGGAAGGCACTACTAAGATGGTGGTCATGGGTGTGTGTTATATGGGTCATTAATGCCTGAGGTGGTGAGTGGTTTACGTAGAAGATATTTAGGCCAAACGAGGGTGTATCATCACACAGGTGTCTGGTGTAATGTGCATGTATACACATTAACACATTAGAAATCTGCTGGGGCTAGAGCATTTGACACTTTTGTTGTCTTATTACATAGGTGTATGACATTCACATTGACACATAAAAATGTCTTAGAGATAAGCAGGGTAAATTTAAAGTTGCCTAGGTTTTTTGAACTGGGTTTTGAACCACAAGTAGTTTAATAATGCTATTTGACTATAGGCAGTCCCCGACCTACATATATTCGACTCCTACTTACAAACGGAGGCTATTACTGTACAGCAGGGGTAGTTGTAATGCTACCACTCTCATGCCGATGAGGAGTGCCCACCTTTTTGAGTCTGGTTTGTAGTACTGCACTTACATTACAGGAAGTTGGCTCTTGTTAGACGTACAGACGTGGGGTGCTCGCCTCTTCTTGCGGGTCACTGTGAGTTTTTTTACTACTGTCTGTATTGTCATTAGAAAATTTAATCTCACTTCCTGTCCTTGAGACAACAGGAAGTGAAAGGAAATATACCCCTAGGAAGGGAAATTCACTCCTGTAGGAGTGATCATGGGAAAAAGGTGTCTCCACTGAAGCTTTATCACTAATCCTTGTTTCCACAACACTCCAGGATTGGTGAAACATGTTGAGGAACATGTAGCGAACCAAGATTATCATCCCACTGGAACGATTAAAGTCCACATGTGTATTTGAAATTGTATGCACATGTACTGATGACCAGCATGCTGATTCTATGTATATGGATTGTAACTCTATTTTGTAAATAAAATATATCTGTTTTTTTGACATTCTGT
>NW_017306327.1:346406-355241 GCF_000935625.1 Nanorana parkeri | reverse complement strand
CCTCCCCCCCAGCACTGTTTGTGTCATGCAAGGAAGAAGTAAAGTCCTCTATTCTCATAAGATTGAAGGTGAAATAACATCAAGGTATGGGGCATCCCAGAAGCCAGTCCAGTTTGACAGGGCGGGAGTACAGATATTACCAGATCTCTCTCACCAGACCCTCCAAATACGGAGACTCCTGAAACTCCTCCTATACAATGGTCTGGTGGTCAATACATCTGGGGATACCCCTTCTGTCTGCAGATTCATTGCAATGGAGACAGTTTTCTCTTGCAACATCCTGATCAGTTTACTGACTTATTTTGCTTTCTAAGAAATGACCTGACTGAGTTCACTGACTGGCTATCGGCTACCTTACCTGAGCCTACCAGACCCTGGCCCAAGCGGCCCAGGCATTGCATGCAGAAGAGAAGTAGATCTCATCCTACACCATCTAATCTTTCCGCCAGTGATCCTAGTTTGCCTTGACTATGTTGTTGGCTTTGATCCCTGCTCCTTTGTGCCTGCCGCATCCTTACTGTAATCGCTGTTTCACCCTAGATGTTGGCATTAAACCAGTCATATCTCCACACCATCTATGCTGTATTTTTGCTACTCATTGAACTATTTCCCTTACATGTTATACCTGTAGCTACATAGTTTGAGTTGCACCTAGGTCATATGATGTGTTAAACGTTATTATTGCATGGATATTTTATTGCTATTATATTGTTTTGTGGGATAGCTCTGTTTTATTCATTTATTTCAATTGTACTTTCGGTGTGTGGTTTTGTGTGCTTGGTGGTAAGTGGGTGGGTGTTTTCTGGACCATGGTGGTGATATTGTAGATTGTGGAGTACTTTTGGAGACTTATCTACTGATACCTGGTTTGCGTTGGGCCCATAAAACTTGTGACACTTCAATAAAGTTCTAACAAAAAAAGAAACAGTGTGATGTGGCTCCATAGAGCACATTGGCACTGTCTGGGAACACGCACATCCAAGCCCTTCATCTTTATATTGATCCTTGAGCCCGTGCTCCACGGGGTTAGGAAAAACTCTAGCATTTCCAGTTACCTTACTAAGTTAGGTTAGCATAATCTTGCCGCATACATGGATGACTTGCTATGTCGCTTTTTTTTACAAATAAGTTTTTATTAAGTTTTTTCACATCAGGCCTTTGTGTAATTTTTTTGGTAAACTCATTGCACCTCCCTTAGCCTCCTGGTCATAGGTAATCCAGACTTTGGTCCGGTTCTTCTGGACTCTGGCTTTTCTACCCTAACAAGCACCAATGCCTTTAGACTCATACACTTTTTAGATAGAATGGCCCCTAAGTCAATCCCAGCTTGCAGGGCATCTCCTCCACTCTCTTTTTGGCGTGTATAGCATCTCTGACACTTCCTAGTGTTGGTGTTGAAACATAGACATGATGCCGACTCTCGCTCTCCATTTGACAATTTGTTTGCAGATTGTTCAGCTATTAGGCATACCCTTTCCCTGAGCTACTCTCTGCTCTCTCAACCACCAGAAAATCATGTACCCAGATTCTTGTCTCAGTGGGAAGCTGACCTGAATATCAAGTGGACAGAAGAACAAAGGGATTATGTTGGTTATTTTGCGTATAAAGCATCCATTGCTAATAGATTCCAAGAAACAAGATACAATATACTTTCTAGATGCCACAAAGTGCCTAAAAACTGTATAGTATGTTCCCTATTGTCTCTCCTTCGTATTGGCGTTGTAATTGGGCTGAGGGTTCCCTGTTGCATGTTTTCCGCAAGTGCCAATTCTTATGCCCATTTTGGGATAAGTTTCATGAAATTATCTTCAAACATGCTGATGTGAACCTTGGTCACAGCCTTTTGAAATACCTGCTTCATTTGCAGGATATGCCCAGATCTTGCCACAGGAAGTCCCTTTTGATTCACCCACTGAATGAGGCCAAATCCTGCATTCCACTTCTTTGGAAACAGACTAGCCTAGACTTGGTTTTATTGACATAAATTTACGTTCACTCCTGAGTATAGGGCACTTCTTGCTGGGTAGATCTTCCAGACTCATGCCCTGCAAGGCATTTTTATAATTTTTTTGGTTTTTGAATCGTAGTTGGGATGGTGTGATGGTGCCCCCACCCTCCCCTCTTATTACTCTCCCTCATTTAGACACACACACACCCTGCCATCTACATTATCTAAAAGAAAACATGATTCATCAGACTAGGCCACCTTCTTTTCTACACAAGGAAGAGGGAGAGTTACAGCTCCCTGTGTACAGTTCCAAAGTTTGCCAACTCTGCCACCCATTAGTCTTCTGTCTACAGAGAGAGTCCCTCCAGTTCAGGACCAGTGCTGGTCTTTCTGAAAAGCTCAAGAAGAGTTAAAAAAAAAAGTGAAATGGAGTGGAGTGCCCCATGCATCATCCCATGAGGAAACCTGCTATTTCCTGGGTTATTTTGTTTGTGAACTGAAAAGGTTTAGGGGAAAATGATAATGAACTAAAGCAAACAAACCATCATAGTAAATTGAGGCCAATGTGGGAAAAATACTCTGTACTTTAATGGTGCTGTAGCAATCAACAAACGGATTTCTGATGCTACTAAGGATTAGAATCCTTACACTTCCTTCTAGTGAAGTTTTTTTTATAGCATTCTTCCTCATTTTTGTAATCCTGGAACAGAAGAGGGAGATTTTTTTTTAATTCTTACTGGTAAAATCAATTGCAGTTCTGTTTATAAATATAATAAGTAATTGTGTGTTTTTGGCACAGATGAAGTTGTTAATTCAGGATTTTAGTATTGATCAGAATACTGTTCATCATTTAATACCAAAAGTTCTGTCTGCTTTTCCCATTACTCAACAGATTGTGTTTTTTCATCCTCATATGTGTTTTGTACAGTGCATTGTCTAAAGCCTTCTGATGAACTGCGGGATTTTCTAGTTACCAATAGGGATTGTCTCAATGTTCGGGTCGACCAACAGTTTGACTAAAACCTCGGTGGTTCGTGTCTTCGGCGAACACACGAACTATCAGGGCCGCCGAACGCCCCACAAGGCGCTGCGCACCGCACAGTGCCTTGTGAAGCCCTGATTGGGTAAAGCAATGCTTCTGACCACAGGTGCCCGTGTTTTACCCTCTCCCCATTTTTGGGGGTGGGGTTCCTCCTTAAGATTCCTACCAGACCTTAAGGGCATGGTATGGCTTTAAGTGGGAACCCCAGGCGCTTTTTATTGGGTTTTTTTTCAAATGGGGTCCCTCCTAAAATTCCTACCAGACCTGGGTCTGGAATTGTTTGGGAGGGGGAACCGCACGCTTTTTTCTTTTCCTTATAAATGTTATTTTTGCCGCTTTGTAAAGCTGACAGTCGGCTCTACAAGTTTAAACAGAGTCCCGGCGGCAAAAGTCGCCGGGAGTCTGTTTAAACAGCCCCGATGCTGGCGACGTACACTGTACGTCGTCAGTCACGCAGGGGTTAAAAACTGTATTTTTTTAAAGTGTTTTTTTTGCATTGATACAAGTCCCCCAGGGCAGTACCCGACTCCCCATACCCTTTGTATGGCCAATAACTTGCATATAAGCCTTTAAAATGGGGACATTTGATTTTCCGAGTCTGGTCCCATAGACTTTCATTGAGTTCCATCTTCTAAAGTTCTAACTGGAACCGAACTCAGGTGTGTTCGACCCATCACTAGTTACCAATACATACAGCTTAGTAACGTTATTGGGCATTGATCACTGAGCAATGCTGGATAAAAGTTCGCTCCAGTGCTAATGGGAGATTGTGTTTGTGGGTCTGGAAAGATGGTGGCTAGGAAAACATGCGGCTGTGCACAGGGGTTTAATTCTGTGCACCCCCGCTTCTACTACATGTGCTTTGTTGACTGGCTATGTATTGAGGAAGTGATGTTGGTTGTTAACATCACTTCCTGGTTTGCTGGTTGTTGACATCACTTCCTGGTTTGCTGTGTGAGACATCACTTCCTGTTGGGCAGCTATAAAAATAAACAAATACCTGTGCTGAGGGTCTCTTAGAATGGAACTAGCAATTGTTCGACCCATCACTAGTTACCAATACATACAGCTTAGTAACGTTATTGGGCATTGATCACTGAGCAATGCTGGATAAAAGTTCGCTCCAGTGCTAATGGGAGATTGTGTTTGTGGGTCTGGAAAGATGGTGGCTAGGAAAACATGCGGCTGTGCACAGGGGTTTAATTCTGTGCACCCCCGCTTCTACTACATGTGCTTTGTTGACTGGCTATGTATTGAGGAAGTGATGTTGGTTGTTAACATCACTTCCTGGTTTGCTGGTTGTTGACATCACTTCCTGGTTTGCTGTGTGAGACATCACTTCCTGTTGGGCAGCTATAAAAATAAACAAATACCTGTGCTGAGGGTCTCTTAGAATGGAACTAGCAAGCAAGCAACACCTGTCTCCTGTGTCCTAACTCTACAGAGGTGCTTCCAGTCCAGCGTAATACAACTGTGCTTTTAAGCACGGGGGAAATTCTTTGTGTTTGACATACATTGGCACAGCTTAATGCGGCATGGATTTGTACGTTGAACCAAGCGAATTTCCATCACATGAACAGTGACTAGCCGGAAACTATATGAAGTGTTAAAATTATTTTGAAACAATCTTTTTTTTGCAAATTAAGATGTTATACAGGGTGCATGCTTGCCTCTCTAATAACAAAAGCCCAGTACCCAGTACTATCTGTGTTGTTTTTGTCAGCCTTTGTGCCTATAACTGTGGAAGTAGAGAGCCGCCTCTGGTCGCGTGCCAGCTGTCAAGGTCTCGCGTGCCAGGCTGGGCACGCGTGCCGGGGGTTGCTGACCCCTGTCTTACAGTCTTTGTCTGCTATGTGTGAAGTAGGGGTATTGCTCTCTTCTGATCGATCTGCAATTGAGGTCTGATTCATACTACCAGCCCCCTCAATTTGAGTCATTAGCTGCTGCCTGCAAGCAATATTTCAGTTGTGAACAGAATTAACAAAGTAAATATGTATGAAAATAAAACAATACATAAAAACACTATACCTCCTCCTAAAGGTTACATATTCTTCCAGCAAGAAATAACAAATGTAGCAAATGACCACATAGTGACAACCATGATAATTTGAACTTGCAATGCTTCTGTGAAAACAAGTTTATTTTTATGGGCAGATGGGCTAGTTATGTTTCTGTAAGAAATGTTTAACCACTGTGAGTAACATTCCTTGCTAGATGATAAATTCTTGCTTGGTCAGTTGTATTAAAATACTGCTAATACTTTGTGCTAAATACTGAATGAGCTTTACTATTTATACAAAGACTATAAAGGTTGTACTAACTATAGCTGCCCTAAATGGAAAAAATAATTCAAGCTTATCTATACCTAAAAACGAAAATGGTATATTTTGCAGCTTACCAGTCCATAGATGACATGGGTGCATTTTTTTGTTTAGGTTTTTTTCCTTTTTTTTCACCTGGTAATCCAAATAACACACTTCCTGTACCTTCAAGTCTACAATCACTTGCCCGCTGTATGTAAGGAGGCTGCCTTGGCTGTCACAAAGACTGGACTTCAAACATGTCTGCCTTTGTTCATTCCCATCACATAGTGGCAGTTTACTGAAGGAAGAAAATCTTGTTTGTGCATTCAGTTCAGCTCGCAGAAGTGACAAGGTCACTGCATTTCTGGCAAGATCAACAGGTATTTTCAATACTTCCTGAAAAAAGAAAAGTAAAGCAGCCACTACACCTAAGGACTGACAAGCTGCAATATATAACTTTCTTTGGATTTAGATATGCTTTAAAAACGCACACAAATTTGGGAAATAAGCCTCACAGCCAGAAAAGCAACACCACAATGCTGCCAGTTTACATGCTGCCACAAAAACAAGGGGATGGCATCCCATAACAGCCAATCTTTAGAAACATATACAAAAATTAAATAAAGGCTAAAGACTTTGTGGAAACTTGCTTTATACCATTCAGAGTCCTACTTTATAAACAAAAGTTGATGTTTTTTTCTTTTCATTTAAAGCCCAACTCCTGGCTGTTTAAAATGTATCCATTCAGTATGGTCCGCCTGGATTGCATTGGTTAAATGCTTATTTGGCTAGGGGGGAAGCAATAAGTACAAAAAATGTGCCTTAGTCCATGTTCCCGCAGGCTTCCTTCTCTTTGTGCAACCTCTCCCCAACGTCGCTTCACTTTGCTGCCTAGCCAATTGCAGCTCTCTGACACCATCATGGACATTGCGGGACCAGTAGTCCTGCATTGTAACGGAGCACGGGGAGGGACCCCCTACTTCCCAGAGCATTAGACTGCAGAGGAGAGTGCTGACTGCCCCTTTTTCCCCTAGCCAAGCATATAATCCGTGCAATGCTGGGGGAAAGGGGGCATGGGTACATTTAAAAGCAACCTAGAGTTGGGCTTTAAGAAGACGAGAAAATGCAAGGTTGTGACTGGCAAAATTAGAGTTAAATAACAATCTAATAAAAGATTCTGTCTGACAATTAATGTCAGTAAAGTGTCTGGCAGAAACAACATATAGTGGATTTTCCTGGAGTAAACGAGAACTAAGAATGAACAGAGTGCATGTCATCTAATCCGAGCATGTCAGAGTGTAGATTTCAGGAGCTAAAGTAAATAATTGCATAAGATTGGGCTTTGTGGTGCTCTTCAAGAACTACTTGCAGGCATCTCTAGATACCTGCTTTCCATCAGGGCCAGAAGTTCATTAAATTTCATTAACAAAAAGGTATAATTAAAGTATCCAACAGATAACCTGTTCAGACAGTCTATTGATTTTATTTATATACAGTTCAGGGAATTTAAGGGGAAGATACACTGACAATAAGCATTTATCAGTATGCAAATGTAAAGAGTAGGAAGAACTATTAGGTGATTTTCCTGATTATGTCACTTCCCAATGCCAATTAGAAAGCAAAAAGTGTCACACGGAAATCCAGAACTATCCCGGTAATCAAGATGAGGAGCATCTGTCTACTGTTGTGCATCCTATTTCTCCTCCATCGCTTCTCTATAATATGTGGTGAGACTACAACCAACAAGCTTATTTCTTGCTACTATAATGGATTATGTACTACTTCTATAGAATAAGATTTTGAAAGCTTTCAAGGCATCTAATTAAACTGGTAACAGGAAACCATGCAGATTGAGAAATGGGCTTGGTTGTAATTACCACCAGATTTTGTCTTTCATCAGGTGAACTATACGAATTAGGATGGGTTTATATAGGAAATGTCACTTTAGATCACCATATATAAAAGCTTGCACAGTCGGATTTTAGAACAAGCAATAGAAAGCTTACTCTCAAAATAGATGATACTGGAAATTGCAGTCTGCTTAAATTTATATGTTAATCGCTTTTGAAAGTCATAATAGAGTTACTTAACTACTGGTCTTTCAGCTACTCTGTTATAAGAACTATGTCATGAATAGTATGGTATATGATTTAATGGTCCAGTGAGGTGGTGTCTGCCAATATGGCTCTGGGAACAATATTGAGTGACAACTAAAGTTCAGATTTATTGTTTAGAATTGCTGATGGTAAGTCGAAATAGAAGCAAGATCACATGGCTGTAGAGCATTACAAGCCACTGAAGAAATTCAGTTACCTCTAGTGCTTATTCATGCTGCCATTGCTAACTAACCAGTAATGAGAAAAATCAATGGCTTCGGCTTCTTTTATTTAAATTGCCAAAATGTTGCAGAGAGCAGCCAAACAGCTGAATGGAGGACTGCTTAATGCTGTTCTGTCTGCACTTACGGGGAATTATTCAACTTCATTATTACAATATTGTGGACACTCACAGGATCAACCAAAATATTTAGCTTATACTAAGTCAAAATAGTGAATTACCGTCTATCCAAATGTTTCCTAAGTGACATACACTATAAGACTTGATAACTGTAAATGTTCTTATTCATAGGGATATAACACATTTTAGAAACCAAATACCAAAGCTAAAAGTAAAACTATAAGTTAAGCCCAGGGGTAATCTCGTTTGAAATGAGTATATAGAAAAAGCTTACATATTAGGCTCAGGCTTACCTTCTGTACTCCTTGAAATCTTAGTGCAGATGCAAACTCACCATAGTTTTGCACAAAACTTTAGCAACACTGGAAGAGTTAAAAACTTTAGGATTCTAAGATATTCAGGATATGATCTCTCCACCTCCTTGTTAAACAACCTATTAGTACAATGAACATATTGTAAATGACATCTAGTACATGTATCCAGCTAAAGATCAAATTTTGTATTGCAATGTTTAAACATGAAATAAAACAATTTATTGATTGTGATACAAGGTAGGTTGTTTACCTAGCTATATGTAGCAGATTTCATTTACAATATATTAACTGTACTAATAGGTTATGTAAGAGGAGGTTGATATCTTTTTGATTCTAAGAATCCCAAAGCGATTAACCCTTTCATTGCTGCTAAACATTTTACTCAAATCCATGGTGTGTATGCAGTGGCGTAACCAGAGTTCTGGGCGCCCGGGGCAGAATTTTTTTTTCGCCCCCCCCCCATTATATAAACAACCACTGGAACTGTACCCTGCACCTCCCCCCCACACACACGTTTTTATTTTCATTTTTTTAAATTTGAATATTTTATTTTTTTTGAAACTTTTTCATTTTTTTAAATCAATTTGTATTTATTAATTAATTTTGTATTAAATATTTTTATTTTTTACTTTACTTTTAGGGGCTTCGGGGAAATATTGGGGGTCTAAACAGACCCCTGATATTTCCCTTTAAAAATAGAAAAAGAGATTGAGGACACAGAGTCCTCAATCTCTTTTTCTGTGTCCCCTGTTATCAATGAACAGGAATCCT
>NW_017306327.1:341813-343613 GCF_000935625.1 Nanorana parkeri | reverse complement strand
CTGCACTGTGATAGGCGGCCGAGCGGTGTGGGAGGAGAGACACCGGCCGCTCACAGCGCTCGTCCCGCAGCGCTCGGCCGGCTGTCATTTTCTCTCTGATTCCTTTCATCCCCGCTGGGCACTGCTCTGTGTCCCAGCGGGGATGGAAGGAATCACGGCCGCGCCGGCAAAACGGCAGGAAAATGTCACTTTCGGCATTTAGCCGAAAGTGCTATTTTCGGCCGGCGCCCCCCCCTTCACTTTTCGCCCGGGGCCCGCGCCCCTGCCGCACCCCCGGTTGTTACGCCACTGTGTGTATGCATTTGCACTAAGATTTCATGGACAGAATAGGTAAGTCTTTGTAGACTAAAACCTAAGATACTAGCAAGATAAGCTTTTAGCTTAAACAGATTTTAGACTAGAATACCCCTTGACTTACTGTAAATGCCAAATGGAACATACAATTTATATCTCCAATAAGATTTATGTTGTTGCTTTACTTGTTTATCTTTAGTATCTATAACAAACACAACAGTGGCGTAACTATAGCCAGGGCCGTCTTTAATGCAGGGCAAAAGGGGCAGTTGCCCAGGGCCCAATCATTGTTGTGGGGCCCAAAGCAGCTGCCCCTTCAGCCCACATAAGTTTATGAATGCAACAGATGTGCTTCTCTAGGTCAATCTATGCTGCACCATTCTGCTTACTATGCGTTCGCAATCCCATAGTGTTGCTCCACCTCTTCCGTATGCTGCTGTTAGGGCCGGGGGGGGGGCCCAAGAAATTGTTTGCCCAGGGTACAATCAGTATTAAAGACGGCCCTGACTATAGCCATAGCAGCCTATGTGGCTGCTATGAGTCCTGGTGGTGGAAGGGGGCCCCATTAGGTTGTTGAGGCAAATAAAACATGTGAAGATAATACAGTACTGTATCATTAAGGGTTGCAGTGGATGAAAACTCTTATTCCCTGTAAATTGCAGGACCGGACCGCACTGAGACTGTGCGGCCCGGTACCATTTGATCCGCGGACCGGGGGTTGGGGACCACTGGTCTACAGTGTAGTGATGACTTCAGTCAGTTTTTGGGAAGATGCAGCTGTGTGAAAAAAAACCCAGCAAATGTATCCATCCTAAAATGTTTCAAGATGTGAAAATTGTAGAGGAGAGACACTATTGCCGAAAAAGGGAAATTATGTAGGTTTTATAGACTCTTTTTTTATATGGGTAATGGGATAACTTTTATTTGATTAGGTGGTGGTTTACGAGTAAAAGTTAACAGCTTCCTGGTACTGAGATATGTCCAGTAAATATTTACATCCTAACAACATACTGACAGGGTTATTCACAAAAGGGTGAAGAGTTTGGAGAAGGCAGGAGAAGTGAACAATCTAGGACAACATAGCTGAACTGGAAAGTGAGCTGAATTGGAGAATTTTTCCAAACAGCTATTTTGTCCTAGATTGTTCACTTCTCCTCCCTTCTCCAAACTCTTCACCCTTTTGTAAATAACCCTGTGAGTGTGCATAGTGACTCGATTTACTACTTTTTAGGGCCCATTGACACTATTGCTTTATAGTACGATACATGCATTGGTGCAATGCAGCGCCGGTCATTCTGAACAACATATTTTGCAGTGCACTGCTAAAGTAAGTGTGTGTGTGTGTGTGTGTGTGTATTTGACTTAATTTTTCATGTTCAGCGAGAATGCATTGTTTTTTGTTTTGTTCCAATAAATTTTTATTCAACACAAAAGTAATTTCTTATTTCGGCCTCCTCGTAGCCATATTTGTAGGATAACCGTCTGAACCATACATTAACCAGAGTA
>NW_017306327.1:325935-335557 GCF_000935625.1 Nanorana parkeri | reverse complement strand
TTTCCTCCTTCAGGGGAAAACTTTGCAAGCAGCAGATAATAGCGAGAATGCATTGTTGTACTACTAAATTACATGTTTCTGCTATAACTTTAAATTACTGTAAATTTTTTGTCAAATCAGTTTCCGCATTATTTACTATGATAATAATTTAAACTTTCTTATAGAAACTTCATTGGCTCTATGACTTGCATGTGATGCAGTGAGGTGTAGTGACCAGGAATACCAGGGTTGCTTGAGTAACATAGGAACAACCAACCCAGCCTGGGTCACAGACCGGCCGTAAGTCAGAAAAAAAAAAAACACCATAGGAATGCATAGCTAAATTCCTATTGGCTATTTCACTTTGCAATAGCAAACTAGCTATTGCACCCGCCCTCTGCTGCTGCCGATCAGCAGTTCTCCATCAGGTCCCCGTCTAGTGATGGACAGCAGCAGAGGGCGGGTGCAATAGCGAGTTTGCTATTGCAAAGTGAAATAGCCAATAGGAATCTAGCTATGCATTCCTATGGTGTTTTTTTTCTCTTTTTATTCTGACGGCGTACATAACGTGGTTATATCCACAGTGCAGCTACCAAAAAGATTGTGCTTTCTACTCTCTCTCTCTCTCTCACAATCTGCTCAGGTAAACCTGCACACCCCCCACATGGTGCTGTATTGCTGTGGTAGTGGGATTTGTACTCCTCTATAGCTGATGGTACGTTGTGCTGTATAGGTACCATCAGCTATAGAGGACTACAAATCCCAGCAATACATTATACACTATGTATAATGTACTATTGCTGGCATTTGTTGTATTCCTATATAGCTGGTGGTATAATCAGTATACAACGCAATGCAGAATACCACCAGCTATATAGGACTACAAATCCCAGCAATAATAAATTATACGGCGCAATGGAGAATAACATAATCTTTAGAGGAATACATCAGATCCCAGCAATAATACATTATATACAGCGCAACGCAGAATAACACCAGCTACAGAGGACTACAAATCCCAGCAATAGTACATTATAGTATAATGTACTATTGCTGGGATTTGTAGTCCTCTGTAGCTGGTGTTATTCTGCGTTGCGCTGTATATAATGTATTATTGCTGGAACATTATACAGCACACTGCAGAATACCAGCAGCTATAGAGGACTACAAATCCCAGCAATAGAACATTATAGTATAATGGACTATTGCTGCGATTTGTTGTATTCCTCTGAGATTCGTTGTCTCCTTTAAGCAGTGGTTCTCACCCTGTGGGTCGCTGTGTGATTTCTGCTGTGCTAGGTGAGAGTCCTCCTCAGCCCTCTCCTAGCGCAGCAGTGTCAGTTCTCCCGCCACGCCGCCAGATGTAGCTGCGGCAGCCCACGTCATCCCTAAATTTTACCGTTGGGGGTCACCACAACTTAGCAAATGTTACCAAGGGGTCCCGGCCTTAGAAAGGTTGAAAACCACTGATCTAAGAGAACCTGCATGTGACCTCACATACCTTGTACAGCACCTTTAGAAGCTCTTCTGGTAAGAGTTCAGTCCTATCATTAACCATGCCTTCCTTTTGTCATAGTTATAATGGGTCAATAGGGAGGTGCAAGAGGCAGAAGTAAACTTTTATTAGGGCCCATTCACACCGGATTCATTGTGCTGAGATATGTTTTTCCACAGATGGGCATTGAAAAATGAATGGGAGTAATTGGGGCTAGTTCCCATCACCCCGTTACGCTAAAAAAATAAAAGTAGAACATGCACTACTTTTTTTCAGCACAACATAACGCAATGAAACGGAGTGGTGTGAACTAGTCCCATTCACACCCACTCCTCTTTCAGTGCCCTTTTGTTAGCATCTAGAACAGATCAGAAGGAAATTAGAAGGTACAATTGCAGGTCAACTAACCCTCTGTTGACTTGCAATTTCCTTCCGATTTTGGTGTAAATGCACCCTTGATCACAAAAGCTGGACAAGGTAAAAAGAATAGCCTGGGTATCAGGACATCTGAGGTACTCTACAGAGTATATGAACACACATGCAGGCATGCTCTCTCCAGACACCCTTTTTACCACTACTGTCCCTTTAACATAATTATATTACCATAGAGCAGGGGTAAGCAAACTTCAGCCCTCCAGCTATGGTGAAATATGGTGAAAACCCCATCATGCATCTGCCTCTGGGAGAGTCTTGCAACGCTTAATGGAATTTGGACTTGCACCACAGCTGGCATTTGCCTACCCCTGCCAAAAAGTAACAGTTTACCCTTTCTAAAATTAGCCTACCGGGATCATCACCTAGTGCTGTAATGTCTGTTGTAGCACAGCTGAAGACAATGCAGCAGTTACATAAAAAGAGGAAGTAATCCACCACACTTATCACTTCATGTTCAAGTGTATTTACTATTCAGTACTTCTCACACAATGGGTAAAAGAAAATAAAGAGGGCATTGTCTGAATAAAATGTTTGCATGCTATTAGTGTTTAAACCCAAGTGTGCACTGATTTCTTCCCACAATGCAAAAATATATGAGTAGCTTAAAAAGACCTTATTGCTATAGTAAAAGATTTTAAGAGCATACCTAACATACCAAAAAAAAAACGACCTTTAAATACTTAACTTTCCTTCTGCTTGCTTCGCCAAATGCCAATCCGGAGAATTCTTCCTCTGAAGTCTGCAGGGAAGCCAACACTTCCAGTAGCATTAATCCCCCTAGTCGTGTACAGTTTGCGCTACTTCCTGCTGCTGACCGCGACGTCTTTACAGGAGAGAGTAATGAGGAGGAAGAACCAGTAGGAGCTGTGGGGTATCCACGTACTTGAACTGCAGGAAGCTTTGGTTTCCCTCAAGACTTCAGCAAATGTTTTAGGAGGCATAAAGCAGATCCCTGAATCAGAGCAGCGTTCACGAGTGTGGCCAGCAAGATATGGGAGTAGTTACAGACTTCCTTAACAGGTATGGCTTTATTTAAATCTTTACGACAGCGATAGGGTCACTTTAACTGGCTTCCTTCCAACCGACCCCTGGTAAGTGTATGAGTGTGCTAGGCACAATAGATTGTGAGCTTTGGGAAAGAGGGACTATTGTGAATGCACCTATGTGTGCTGCAAAGGTATATAAAAGAGCTGCTTAACAAGCCAGCACTATATAAATTCTGGCAAAAATAAATGGCTAGAAATTTGGCAGGTGGCTTGGGCTGACAAGATGAGGGCCATGGCTACATCTTTTCCTCTGAAACTGGTCATTTAAAAATGGACAAGACAAAACAAATGACAAGCATGCAAAACAAGTTATAGCCTAACTGCAAACACAAACACTGCACCTATTTATAATTCAGCATATTGGTGGCTTTAATGCTCAATCAAATGAGGCAATGCAATACTCTGACAGCCACATGCATGATTCCCAAAAGCAGATGGGATGTGTAGTTTCAACACAGCTAGCAGACCAGAGTTAGCCTACCCTTTGTGTAGGTTTTGTAGCGCTCAAACCCGGAGGGGCCGCTGAATCTGAACTAGGGTTCTCATACCTGTTTTGCCAGCCACCGACACTTTGGAACAGAACAGGCTCAAGTCATAGGGTCTTTTCAGTATTTATTTGCACAGGATCAAACAGGAGAGAGGGTTTGGGATTGTAGGATACCCGGGTATTAATTCAGAGGACTCTGTATTCTCCGTAGCAACGGCTAGAATTAGTAGCACAAAGAGCGACCAGTTATAGAAATAGCACAGAGGACAGCCTGGGTAGTCAAGGACCTTGACAGAGAACTATCTCTGGACCTCTAAGGCAACAACCGGCTACTCTTCAGTAAAGCCCCTGGGAATAGGGTGAGGGATCTCTTACAGGGTTCCAGACGACAGCCCTCACCAGCTCCTCTGCGACACTCCTCGATAAATAGATTCCACCTCCAGCCCAGCTTCCATCAGGTTTTCCTTTCAGCTGCATCTGAATTCTCTGGGCCCCAGCATCTGCCACTTGCCGAGGTGCATACCAGATATCCAGTAGTATCTTCTGCTTCTAGGCCCCCAACACCTGCTGAGGCCCAAGCAAAGCATCTGTAGTATCCTAGGCCTCTAGGCCCCCAGCACCTGCCATGCGCTGAGGTCTAGGCCAGTCACTTGCATCACACAGGCCTCCTCCCTTGGAGTGCCCCTAGGCCGGAAAGAGCTCTGGACAGTGTCGCCATACCTCTGAGTCATCCTGCTCAGGGATTGGTTAGGGTCAGGTGCACAGTCACAGTCTGAGGATGGATCCTCCCTCATTGTATGCAGAGTCCCCAACCCAGCAACAGGAGAAGCAATCAATCCAGCAAACTCAGGGACACCTGTAGAATGCAGAACTCAGAACAAACAGCATCTAGACTAATATGTCGCTATCAAATTTTGTGCATATCTGGACTGTAATCAGAGGGCACTACAGTTGTAATCCTGACTACAGTAAAGGATTAAATGTACTTTGGACACTGGCCTTTTTTTTTCTTCAGTTTAGCACTCCCTTGCCCCAGGATTTCTATACATAGGGATACATGAACTGTAAAAGTAGCAGGTAAGAGGGCTACTGTAGCTTCTATTCAGACTAAAGGTGGCCATACACTCTACAACCATCGTACGTTACTAAAAAAACGTACGATCTGCCTATCTTGGACAGGCAGATCGCACTCTCGATCATCGCAAGCCCGCCCCCCTGAGGGGCGGGCTTCCGATGACCGCAATGCTGAACGGGCAGTGTGCGTATGCGCACACCGGCCCGTTCGGCATTTGTCTTCCGAGCAGCGTTCTAACCAGCCGAGAATCGTACGATTCCCGGATGGTTTTCGAACATGCTGGTTCGACGGAAGACGTGCGACCGTACAGTAGAAACGGTTGCACGTCTCCGTTCACACTGCTCGATTCTCGTACAATCGCGGGATTTTACCGCGATTCTCGTACGAGAATCGAGCACTGTATGGGCACCTTAAGACCAGTGGGACTTGGGTGTGCTGCACAAGCCATGTGAGCCACAAGTGAAAGTTATTGTTTGACATGCCAAAATGACTGAATATTTCTATGTATTTATAGGTTTAAATTATTTACTTAATACGGAATATAAACTATTCCCTACTATGGGCTCTCCAGCTATTGTTGAACTACTAGCACCCGCCTAATATTCTGCCTTAAAGAAAACATGCCACATAAATGATAGGCATTGACCAAAGCTCAACTACTGCATGTAGCCATAGACCACCACCACCATACCAAGTGTGAGTTTGTTACCCAACAGCCGGGAGTCTGCACTAAAAGTGTAAACAGCTATCTGGCTACTATACAACGCCAGACGACTTCGGTGATAACTTTGCCATTACTAAAGATAGCAAAGTATCACATTGTTTGAACAAAGCTTTCTCTTGTCGACAGTCTTGCAGAAATTTTCTATATATGAATTTAAAAAAAAAAAAAATCTAGTTTGACCAGTGTTTATTTTAAAACTAGTTTCTTTAAATAAAAAGTTAATATTTTGTTCTATATTAAAACCAAAAAAAGCTGGATTCGCACCTAACTATCCCATATATCCTTCCCAACAATAGAATCCGCTGACCTATTACAACTGGAAGCCCCTATATCTTCACTTGAACTTCAAACTGCTATTGCCACTTCCCCGACGGGCAAGAGCCTAGGACCAGACAGCTTTACAGTCAAATACTATAAGACGTTCCAAACACTTCTCCTACCTTTCTTGACTAAATATGTGAATACGTTTCCTCTAGGTACTCTTCCAATACCCTCTACTCTGCACGCACATATCTCCATCTTCCCTAAACCCGATAAAGACCCTTCAGTATGTGGTAGTTACAGGCCGATATCCCTGTTAAACACTGATATCAAATTATACGCCAAAGTTTTGGCTAATAGACTTGCCCACATAATACCCCAACTGATTGGCCCTGGCCCTGATCAAACAGGTTTTTATCCCAGGCCAAGAGGCAAGGGATAACACACAACGTGCTTTGTCCCTCATCCAACATGTATCGTCCACTAAATGCTCAAGCATGCTCCTCTCTACAGACGCCGAAAAAGCCTTTGATAGAGTGGACTGGGACCATTTGCTCCTCACCCTAGAACATGCAGGACTGGGCCCTAGAATGATTACTAGCATACGCTCCCTGTACTCTCACCCAACGGCACAAATCAAAATAAATGGAAATTTGTCCCCCTCCTTCGAACTCCACAACGGTACTAAACAGGGATGTCCCTTGTCCCCTATTCTATTTGCAATCTCCCTGGAACCAATATTAATCTCCATTAGAAATATACAGACATTAAGGGGATAGAATTATTTGGACAAGAACATAAAATAGCGGTATATGCCGACGATATCCTATTCTTCATTAGACAACCTAGGATCCCTATACCAAACCTCATTAAAGGAATTTGATCAATTTGGAATGTTCTCGAATTTCAAGATTTGCATAAATCTGAATTGCTGAACCTCACCACTCCTGCCTCGGAATGCCAAGTTCCCTTCCATTCGCCTGGCAACCCGAAAAATTAAAATATCTAGGAATATACCTGACTCCTAAATTTTCAGACCTTATGACTCACAATTATCTCCCTCTCCTGAACAATATTAAATCCGACCTGTCAAGATGGTTAAATGACCAACCATTTCTGTCAGGGAAGGATATCCACTATTAAAATGAATATACTACCCAGAGTGCTATATATACTGCAGACAGTACCTATACCTCTCTCAAATACCTTTCTTAGGACACTACATAAAATAGTGGATAGATTTATCTGGAACCGATCGAGGGCACGAATCTCCTGGCAGACACTTGTGAGATGTAAGAATACTGGGGGTTTAGCCTTACCTGATTTCACATTGTATTATCAGGCTACGGCCATCAACAGAGTGTTGGACTGGACCTACTCTAAGGGGACGAAACGGTGGGTTGACTTGGACGCCTTGGTAGGCTGCCCCCTATCAACGGTCTGCTGGATCCCTCCAGGACACCGGGAACTTGCTGAAACCACCTCACCCCTAACTAGATCCACTCTAAACATATGGTCGAAACTATATCCGCAATTAATTGGTACCTATAATTCTCCATTGATGCCTCTATTGGGCCATACATATTTCCCGCCGGGACAGTCGGACTCTGGATTTCGCACTTGGTCTACCACCAATCTCCCTAAACTACATGATGTTTTACAGGATACGGATCTCTTATCCATATGCCAACTACAGAACCAATACGGAATTAAACCGCTGGACCCATGGCGCTATCTCCAGCTACATCATTTTGTGTCAACACTACCCAAGCCGCTAAGGTCTTTGCGAGACCTGCACCCCCTGGAACTCCTATTGTCTCAAACCACACCTCCGACACATGGAATCTCGCAAATATACAAAATCCTACTCAACTTCAAGACCTTTTAAATATCAGGCATTTCCCGCGCGCGCAGGGGCGGGGCAGAGTGCACGTCTAAAGACGCCGGCTCAGATCTAGAGAGTTCCTGGCCGCCCATTTTTTTACAACGGCCGGCAAGTGGTTTAGCAGCAGTTGCACCTGCCAAAAGAAATTAGCTTAAGAACAGATTATGAGCAGCTATGTTTTTAAAGATGAAAACCTCTTTTGCTCCCCCTTTTAGACATGGCAAAGGAAAACATGCAAGAAAACCACAATTAAGTCTTCTAGCAAATCTAGGCAGCTACAATCCCCACCTGCTCTTTTGGCCATTCTAGACTATAAGGATGGATGATCTAATGATATTCAATTAAACAGGAGATATTTCTGCAATTAAAATACACATTTACCTATAGATATGAGCTATATACTTACATTTTAAAGTCAGGTCTATTATTTCATATTTACTCTTGCTCTAAGTGCCTTAGGTGTATAGCAGCTTTTAAGATCCTATTCTGCACATCCATAAATAATGTTGCTTTGAAGACCTGTTTTCAGAACAAAATGTAAACTGCTCAAAAAAATTCAAGGAACACTTTGAAAACACATCGGATCTAAATTGGGAAAAATGTCATGCTGGATATCTACTGTATACTATACAAGGTAATGTGTTAGGAACAAAAGGATGCCGCATCATTGATGGAACTGAAAAATTATCAACCTACAGAGGGCTGAATGCAAAGACACCCCAAAAATCAAAGTGAACAAATGATGCAGCAGGCTAGTACATTGTGCTGAAATTTCATTGCAGCAACTCAAAATGGTCCCTAGTAGTTGGTATGGCCCCCACGTGCTTGTATGGATGCCTGACAATGTCAGGGCATGCTCCTAATTACGACAGATTGTGCCCTGGGGTATCTCCACCCAGATCTGGACCAGGGCATCACTGAGCTCCTGAACAGACTGAGGTGCAACCTGGCGGCGTCGGATGGACCGAGACAATGTCCCAGAGGTGTTCTATTGGATTCAGGTCAGGCGAACGTGGGGGCCATACAATGGTATCAATTCCTTCATACTCAAGGAACTGGCTGCATACTCCCGCCACATGAGGCCGGGCATTGTCGTGCACCAGGAAGAACCGAAGACTAACTGCACCAGCGTAGGGTCTGACAATGGGTCCAAGGATTTCAGCACGATACCCAATGGCAGTCAGGGTGCCATTGTCTAGCCTGTATAGGTCTGTTTGCCCCTCCACGGATATGCCTCCCCAGACCATCATTGACTCACCACCAAACCTGTCATGCTAAAGGATGTTACAGGCAACATAGCAGTGTCTCCACGGCTTCTCCAGACACTTTCACGTCTGTTACTTGCTCATGGTGAACCTGCCCTCATCTGAAAAGCACAGGGCGCCAGTGGCGAACCTGCCAACTCTGGTGTTCAATGGCAATCAACCGCCACGGTGACGGGCAGCGAGCACAGAGGACGTCGGGCCCTCAGGCCACCCTCATGAAGTCTGTTTCAGATTGTTTGGTCAGAGATATTCACACCAGTGGCCTGCTGGAGGTCATTTTGTAGGGCTCCGTCAGTGCTCATCCTGTTCCTCCTTGCACAAAGGAGAAGACACTGGTCCTGCTGAAGGGTTAAGGACCTTCTACAGCCCTGTCCAGCTCTCCTAAAGTAACTTGCCTTTGTCCTGGAATCTCCATGCTCGAGACTGTGCTGGGAGACATAGCAAACCTTCTGGCAATGGCACATATTGATGTACCATCCTGAAGTTGGCATGCCTGTGCAACCTCTATAGGGTCCAGGTATCGCCTCATGCTACCAGTAGTGGCACTGACTCTAGCCAAATGCAAAACTAGTGAAAAACAAGTCAGAAAAGATGGAGTAGGGGGGAAAAAATTGTCAGTGGCCTCCACCTGTAAAACCATTCCTGTTTAAATGTGGTCTCATTGTTGCCCATCTAGTACACCTGTTAATTTCATTAACACCAAAGCAGCTGAAACTGATTTACAACCCCCTCTGCTACTTAACTGGCCTGATCAATATACCAGGAGTTTAATTGACTTGATGCTATACTATGTTCCAAAAAAAATTTAAAGGAACACTTCTTAAACAGTGTATAATAAAATGTTGTCCTGTAATTGTACAAGATACCCCTCTAAGGGCACATCAATGGTGCCATTAATGAGGCATCACATTTTACAATGACAAGTACGGTAGCCCCTGAACTACTTAAACCCCCCCCAAAGAAGACACGA
>NW_017306327.1:315191-325037 GCF_000935625.1 Nanorana parkeri | reverse complement strand
CTCCATGCTCGAGACTGTGCTGGGAGACATAGCAAACCTTCTGGCAATGGCACATATTGATGTACCATCCTGAAGTTGGCATGCCTGTGCAACCTCTATAGGGTCCAGGTATCGCCTCATGCTACCAGTAGTGGCACTGACTCTAGCCAAATGCAAAACTAGTGAAAAACAAGTCAGAAAAGATGGAGTAGGGGGGAAAAAATTGTCAGTGGCCTCCACCTGTAAAACCATTCCTGTTTAAATGTGGTCTCATTGTTGCCCATCTAGTACACCTGTTAATTTCATTAACACCAAAGCAGCTGAAACTGATTTACAACCCCCTCTGCTACTTAACTGGCCTGATCAATATACCAGGAGTTTAATTGACTTGATGCTATACTATGTTCCAAAAAAAATTTAAAGGAACACTTCTTAAACAGTGTATAATAAAATGTTGTCCTGTAATTGTACAAGATACCCCTCTAAGGGCACATCAATGGTGCCATTAATGAGGCATCACATTTTACAATGACAAGTACGGTAGCCCCTGAACTACTTAAACCCCCCCCAAAGAAGACACGAGAAATATGCAGTTGCAAAATGGCCGTTTATTGCCTACATAGATGGGGGTAGAAAAAAAAAAAAAAAAGTACACAAGGAAACAAGCAATTATTTAGCCCTATACATCATGTGTGAGCAGTACCCGAACTCCAAAATGGATAAAGTAATTTGTCATCAGAAATAGTAGTTTGAGGTTCTTCAGCACCTCTCTTCTCTTCAGCTGCCACAAGTCTAGAAAGCAGGACTAACAGTGCAACATTTAGGCTGGATTCTGTATTGTTCACATTTGTAATACTATGAAGTTTCCAGAGCACACAGCAGATTTTATACATTACATATTGCCCAAAATACCTCAGCTGTGTGATCCAGACTCTTGTTAAACTGCAGTAAATACAAAAAATTTAAAATGGCTGGTGATAGCTATTCCATTAGAGATACATTCCTGAAAGTATTGTAACAAAGACCCACTGCTGTAAATCAGTTGAAATAAATGTTTTAAAGTAGTTTTGCATATTCATACTGTGTAACAAAAATAAAAGCCAAACTTAGCAATATTTTTCTGTTCCACTAACTCAGAATGTAGCTGAACATTTTAAAATGAGTGGTAAGCTCAGGCACTGTTTAAAAACTTAGCTGTATAAAGCCTGCCATCAATGTAAAACAGGAAAAAATGCCAAGGAGGGAAGGTGAAACAAAAAGCATGTTCCAGGACACCCCTTCTAAAAACAGAACAGTTATTGCACCAGTGTCATGTCATCCACAATTAAGCTGCAGGCATGAATCAAAACAAAAATGAAACCTAGTGCAATGGTCATACATAGGGTTGAGAATACATTCCATTTTAACCCCCCTTTAAAATTGCGAAAGCCAATCCCTTGTAGAAAATTGACATTTCTATGTGATGTAATTGTCTGAAACACATTAATATCCAACTATACAAACTATTAATTTGGACTTTGCCAAACTCAAAAATCATATCACCTTACTGGGTAAGTTATGCGTGACTATTGACTTTTAGGGGAAAAAACAAATTTCAGTGCAAACACATGATTTTGTGATTTTACAGACAATATGTTAAACCTATGATGTGGTCCTGAGCTTAGCACATCAGATACTATTACATAAACTGTAAAATGCCGTTGTGGGTGCAGAAATATACAAAAACGATACACAGAATTAAGGAAATAAAATGAAGAGCTAGATTGATGACAGTTTGGTAAATAAAATGATCAAATCAAGTCAACTGTAACAGAACTGTCTACCTTCCACACAAAAGATTTTACAGAAAAAAAAAAAAAAAAAAAAAAAAAAAAAAAAAAAAAGGTATTAAAGGGTCATTTCACTTAAGATGTAATAATCAGCAACTGGCCACTCAGATGGTTCATAGTATGATGATTTATTACAACATGGTTTTGAAGAAGACAGACAGCTGTTTAACTTTACAGACAACAGAGGCTCAACTTTATATAGTCTAGCTTTTCTTATATATTACCCACTTGGGTCACAGCCGGTTAAAGAAATATCCAGAGCAAAGACCTTTGGGGTTTGTAGAAATAGCTGTGTATGCTAAAACACGACAATCTATATTTTCACAACTGTATGAACATATGTAAACCTTGGTGTGATTATATTTATTCTTTTAAACTTCATGAGAAGATTTGAACCTTTGGTACACACCTGGCCCCAACATACTAAACTGAACATGCCAACATGACCTGTTCCACAATGCGCAAAATACTTTATCCTTTAATTTCTACACTACTCTAATTGATGGAATATGGTCATTGCCATTGGAATATGGTCATTGCCAAGTTTTGTCAAGGTGCAAGTTTTAGGGATGTGATACTCCTTGCTGCAGTATGTAGGAAGTCAGTGAGCTGAATTAGAATTACAACCATGGCTGGAGGATTGCACCTTTAAAAAGCAATTTAGCAGTAGCAGCCTACAGATTTCCTTCCTGGCACATTTCCTTGAAAATCCCCCACATTTTATAAAGGAACTCTTGCAATAAATTCTTTTAAAATGTTAAGCGATTTTACCCAGAATGCAGTGTATTTTGCACATTATGGAATGCTTCGAGTTGAAAGATGTGAAAATGGATGCTAATAAAATTACATAAAACAAGCGAGATGAAAGGCAGCAACAATAGACAATTTACAGGGCAAGATATGCCAAGTTTCACACTGCACTGTAAATAGGGCTGTAAACAGTTTCAGATTTTGGGAACAAACTTTTAATTCATCCTGTTTTGCAAAATAAATGTATTTGTTTACTTTTCAAATTAAAAAGTGAAAATGTTATGCTTGAATGAAAAACACGAGATTACTGATGACCAGTGGGAACAAAACAAAGGTTTATTGCAGTCTTAATTATAAACACACACATTTGGGCATGATTCGATGGGTAAAAGATTAACACTAATGATATGTACGAATCAAAATTACTTGCCGTCGGAGCGCAACCTGGATACTACTGCTGTGTGCATGAACTCGATTTCTGTGGCCATGTGGTGCACAATTAGTTACAGAAATCTTAGATGTCCTGTATTACAAAAAGGCAGCCACAGTCCAGAGTGCTTGGTTCTTTAGGGGACTAAATGAGCAAAGCGACTCTAAAAATGACTTGCTGGTATAAAAAAAAAAAAAAAGGGGGGGGGGGGGCATCACATTTTAAAGTAAATAGCAATAGGCTAGAAAAGTGAGAAATGTTCAGGAAGATACAGAGTTAACATATACCATGCCGCATAGATGTTTAAAAGTCAGAGGAGCCAAATCTTATCTAATAAGTAATGAAAGCCATGAGACAGCTTGTTAGTTGAAAGGTAAATGGATTCCAATGCACAGCTTCACCTGAAGCAAAAAACACACCAATGAAGGTTTATGGTTCATTACAAAAATCACTATGAAGTTCTTGGTGACGTCAAAACAAATAGATTCCACTACCGCAATATGAAAGAACGTGTAGCTTTAGAACAGTATTGTACAATGCCACTACATCCTACACATACAAGCACATGGATGGTG
The DNA here is from genome assembly GCF_000935625.1 of Nanorana parkeri. Lineage (NCBI taxonomy): Eukaryota > Metazoa > Chordata > Amphibia > Anura > Dicroglossidae > Nanorana > Nanorana parkeri. Next base: position 321,474 of record NW_017306327.1, on the reverse strand, counting down.
GAGGTTGAGCTGGCTCAAATGTTAAAACATGCCCCGCAAAAAGTGTTTTTTTTCTCCACGGTTTCATTTTTTTTTTTTTATTGAAAAATATTTGAGCCTTGGTGTAAAACAAAAATAGATATTTATATATAACTCTCAGAGATGAAAGTATATCAAAAGATGTGACTATGTTGTGCCAGTTCTGAGGATACTGTATAACAGAATCAACAATCTTTTCACCATGTTAATACACAGAAAATAGAAAATAGCTATCTCATACATTTTATTACATAAAATCACTTAAAAAATCATCACCCTGAAATAGGGTTAAGATTTTTACTTTTTATTTTTTTCTGCTTTCATAGGCAGTGCTGCTGGTTAAAAAACATTACAACCAGATAATTGTAAGACAAAGATCTGGATGAACATAGGACGCTATTCAAAACCAAATTCCAGTAATCGTACAGGCCCTGAGGGAGCGGCAGGAAGCCCAACGCTTAAACTCTGGCTACAACTTTTCCAACCTAAGGGGCAATATATAGGGAGGCAGCTGCATAAATTTGTTGAGACTGGCTTAATTAGCACATTAAACTGAAATACAAAGAACGGAGATGAAAAGAAAAAACAAAAAAATTCTACCAGTTGATGCTCATCTATTTGTCAGGTAATACACAACACAATTTCACTTATTCATGGTTTAGCAGTACAGCAATTCCAATGGTGGCACAGACAGGATCAACACGGTGCAAGACAGGTAGAGCATCCAACAGCCTCCATGGAAATGTGCCAATTGTAGAAATCCATATTAAAATGTATCAAATTATAGGAGGAAATGCCCACAAATGCACATTTTAAAAAGAACAGCCACTACTATTACAGAGAAAGTAACCTCATGCGATAAAAGTAGCTTAAATTCTGGGGAGCGAGGTAAAATTTTAATGATTACTGAAATATGAAAATATTGTTTTATGCATCATGGTGCCCATTCCAGAACTGGAGGTACATGGGGAGAATAACAGTAGTAAGCTGCACATATTGGTCATTCAGGTCAAAGTGCGACACCCAAGGACACTTACTGCATCCATTCTGGAGACTGATGGATGGTGAACAAATGGGAAGAGGGAGCTTCAATATATCCTGTTCTGACTGCTCAGAACCTAAATTAGTTTGAAAGGTTAAAATTATCATCAGGGAGCTTGGGCTGTTTAGGTTCATTGACCCACATGGTATGTATGCTTTGCCAGAGAGACATCTGTGTCAATAACTATAGAAAAACTCCAGTTCTCTTTATTACAAAATGAAAACAAACCCAATGGGGCAGGATCACAAATGTTATTGTAAACTACAATCTGCAATGTACTACCATCTTTGGATGAGTAGCTAGTTATTCCCTCAAAATAAAACTGGAGTTTTACTTTAGGATACAAGAGGCAATGATGTACCAAAATTTAGCACCTTCACAGCAAAGCATTAGAGTGATATGTGAAAAAGTGGTGCGTCACATAATACAAAAATACAGAGAAAAAAATAAAATAACAGGAAGATTTACTTAAGGGCTACACTTTTGCACTGGCCAGGGCTAGTATGTATGTATGTATGTATGTATAATCAGTCCTCTAGAAAGTGATATTCATTAAGAGGTGTAACCTGTGGGGTTAGTAAGATCTGCCATCTCCAATTCCACATTCTGTTTCTACCCATCTTGGGGAGTTTTGGAATGTTTACCACCCACTTTTCTTTGTTCCAGCACCTCCTCCACACTCTGCATTATATAAAATGAAGACTCCAGAAGGGAGAGTTGGAACTCCAACATGATTATGGAAGGTGTGCAGACCTAGGAACTCAAGCATGGAGATCTTGAATTACCCGAGTGATGTCAGAAATTCTCTGGTAATTTAGCTATTCAGCATGTACCAAAACTAATATCAGTTTTAAGTGGACGGACCCTTTACGGGATTATAAAAAAAAAATAAAAAATATTTATATTTCCTGAAGTGGATTAAGCAATGCGCCAGCGCAAAATGTATTCCTTGAGCGAAATCAATTCCCCAAACAATCTGCAATTGTATGATGCGCTTCTGTTAGACTTTAAAACACAATTTTGCACGTCATTTTACGTTTATTTACTTCAGTTAAATTCATTAAAAGGTTTCATTTATGAATGTCTTTACAATCATTGAGATCAGACACAACTAGCCTGATGTGCAGGGCAACCATTGTGGGACCAAAAAAAAAAAATGGATATCAAAAGACAAAAACCACAATATAGGATATTCTGAATCCAGATCCAGTTTCTCCTACTAGGTCCCACCAAGTTTATTTTAGCAATAAAAATACATTAAATCTGCTTTCAGGGGGAAAAAAAATATAGTACGGACTGAATGGATATGAAGGGAATGAAAAAAGGCGTGCAATATAAATCACTTTTGGCAAATAAAAGTATATCCCTTTGATTTTAGAGGGGTCTGCAAACTGTCTTGACCTCTGGTAGGGAAGGGGTTAAAACAGAAGAAATCCAATTTTTATTTGTGTAACATAAAGCAGCTTTGATCAATTAAAAATCACAGAACGTCTTTATAAAATAGCTTACAATATGTTTTATTACCTCTAAATGTATAAACTTTAAAATCCTCACATAGAAAAAAAATAGATTGCCAATGTACAAAAAAAAAACAACTGATCATTTATACTCCACTATCAATGTACCATTGCAATAATACTAATAATGGGCACAGCCTACTAAATACATTGTGGCTACACCAATAATGTTGTCTCTCGATAGAAAACCACAAGTCACAATAGGTCAAGGTGGTATTACAACGACTTTGTGATGTCATCCTATCTACAGTCATGGTTACCCAGTCCTAATTGAAATCCACAAATGGAGGCTTGTTTTAAGAATGATTTAATATTGCTATAAGACAATATCACAGCGGTGTAACATTTAGCACGACGTTGCCCATTTAAGTGAATTTACCAATGCACATGCAACAAATCTTTTCAATATGGGCTTTAAGAAGGGTCCTCCCATCTCCAGATGTGTTTATACATCATGCCAGACCTCCAGATGTTCACAGATTCTTTGTGCTACAATACACAATTTTCTTCTCCAAAAAGAGGAGCAGACTACTAAGACCGTAATCTTTTGTCTGGTAATTTGCTATATACACTTCAAAAATAGTATATACAGTACCTGAGAAATAGTAAATGCAGACAGTCTAAACAGTTTTTCTCTCCTTACAACCTCTAAGATGTTACATTGAGCCTTTGGGTTTGTACTCTTTAGGATTCAGAAATCCCCTTTTGGATAGGACTGCTCTTGGTAGTTTGAGTGTAGCGAGTACATAAGGACTAAAGTGCACTAGACCGTTCTTAGTCCGTGCTCCCCACAGGAACCAATCTAATTCTCTTTACACCAATGGAAAAGGAAAATCGGACTGGCTGCTATGGAGAACCACAGACTTAGAAAAGCATATCTTGTGCACCTTTATAAACGAGGCCAAAAACAAATGACTGTGAAACAAGCCAATATTGATCTACTAGCTTCAAACCAATGGACACACCTTAAATGCTCTAAAAGGTGTTTGAGATGCATGCAGCTGTTTAAGTGGCAATTAGTGTCAACAACTGCTTTGATCGTAAAGAGCAACTTTTCCTATGGTAAAAATGTATGTCTGGGAGCTGCCAGACAACAGGAACATGCTAAGGGGGTTAGCTTAAACAAGGAATCTTTAGGTTTTCACTAAAGCACTTGAGGAAAAGGCTTCTGTCAAGTGGTTTTGGACAAGGTGGATAAAAACGGACAACCATTTCTGACAGATGACATTACCAACACTACAGGAAACAAAGGCACACATGACAAGCTATGACAGAATAAACCTACTTATTGTAAAACAGTGCACGCAAGTTGAAATCCAAGGTACCAGTGATGTGCATCAGTATCACAGTGGACTATATACTGACAATAGATCTGTTCCAACAAGCACATGGACTAAATTCACAAAATAACAGCCAATGCAAAGACTGGGAAATTCACATGTGCACAGAGGGAAGGCAGGCTCACAAACTACAGCTTCTGCTTTGCTGGTCTACAAATGTTTAAACATATATCCCACAAAGGTTTGCTAAAGCATGCCAAAGCAGCATTTCTCCAAATGTTATATTTGAAATACAGCGGGAAACAGTGTGCACAAAAAAATAAAAATGCACATATGAAAATATCTGCATTCACGGATCTCGAAAAATATTCAGAGGCACTTCGGAGAGGTGGTGGTCAAGATGTGTCATTTGTAATACAGTGCTAAACTGTTCTGTATAAGCTGTATGCAGGATGGTCCACAAGCAGGTGGAAGCTACTATTTGTGGCTGAACTGGTGAATCTGGTGTGCACTCTTCTGGCAGAGCCAATTCAACTGAACTTTTAATTAAAACATTCAGAAAAGCAGATGTCTTCTGGGAAGTGATCATGTAATGGTACACAAAAGCAATAAAGTGCATTGAAAATTTTGATTAAAATCAGTTTTAAAAACATAGCAGCAAAAAGCAGGACAAAACATTTGCAGCTAGAGGCCTTCCAACTAGTGCAATGCATTTCATCAAAAACAACTTGAAAGAATGTTTAACCCCTTCATGGCCAGGTGTCTACATTTTTGAAGACCTCACTCATTACAAAATATAAATTGAATATGGGCTATTGAAACAAAATAGGGAAGGAAAGATTTAACCAAATGTCTTTGTATAGTTTTAAATGTGCCAAGAATCGTCACAATGGAGAACATTGGTGAACTGCCCACTTAGATAGAGGAACACCCCAGCGTATAAAAATGTAAACTACCAGTGCTTATGTCTTAGGTGGGAGTAGCAAACATGGGAGATAAGATTTGTATATACAAGTGTGCCTGTATTACCCGTGTGTTGTCTTGACTGTGCTCACCATTTATGTTTGGTAACACAATGTTTAAAATGTGGTGGTCTGACATTCAACTCTGCATACTGTGATGCCAGCTGGCTCTGAAGAGAATTCTAAAAGGTTGTTCAAGCCAAATACATAGATGGAGCAAAAAAAAGTGTCATGGCAAAGACTGTAGATATAAGTGACATCTTTGGTTACAAATCTATTAAGTCAAGCACTCCTTTGGCCTAAATCCAAAGACTTCCCCAACAATGTTGCATTTAATGAATGTTTAATAAGGATGCCTGTACTAAAACCAACTTTTCACTGGTTAAAGAAAAACAAGTTGCTGCTTGAAAAATTAAGTTCTCTTCACAGCCAGTGGCTATCACGCACCATTTACAGGCTCCAAGCAACCTCTTGCCCCCACTAGAAGCATTGACGCAGAGGTGCTAAAAGAGCCACAAAACGTATTAGTCAGATTGTGCTTGATTGGATGAAGGAAAGCCAATATAGCCTTGTTTAAACTGGGCGACCCATGTCAGTTTTTCACAGTCTGAACATAACCTACTTTTTCTTAGGATACCAGTGAAAAAATGGACTATGAATCTTTCTGCTAAGTAATCAGAAAAGAAAAACAAATTAAATGGAAAAAAGGGAGCAAAACAGGTCTTGCATCTAGCAGTCAAGTTGCTACCAGTATCTTGTACAAGACAAATAACAGAACAAAAATGCGGGCTGTAGAAAAAATAAAAAAAAAAAAAAAAAAAAAAAAAAAAGCTCTTTAAAAATAACAAAAAATACACAGCTGGGAGGAGGACAGCTTTTGTACCAGCCCTAATGCCAAATATTGCCTCCCTGCAATAAAATGGAGAGCCACGGCTTTGACAGGAGGGAAGGAGCCGTGAGAAAGCAGCTTAAGGTTGGCCATACTTCACTCCTACAGATTCTTTTACAGGTATACAGGTCCATGAGAACAAGTGCCCAGCTGTCAGCCAGCACTACCTCCTGCTTGGCAAATGTACCCCATTAATAAGAGGCAGAAGTGGAGGATGGAGTTCTAGCTGCGTTAACAGTGAGAAGTGGTCAGAAGGAATATGGGGGTGAGGGCAGCCAGTGATGTTGTTCTCCGTCATCCACTGAGGATCTAAAGGCCCCAGGACGCCAAGAACGTCCATGTGTGTCTTGGAATAGAAGATGTAGTCAATTACACCCTAAAAGTGTGAAGAAAAAAAAAACATGAAGCAAATTACAAAGTGATGCTTTGACATAGAACAGTAATCTAAATGAAAAGGTTATCCTATATTTTAACTCGCATACATGCACACTAAAAACAGATAATCTTATTGTCCTGCTTCCCATCTTAACAGATGCCACCTAGGGGGGACAGGGGGGGGGGGGGGGTTTGTTGGG
>NW_017306327.1:292059-314911 GCF_000935625.1 Nanorana parkeri | reverse complement strand
GAGTGACGCCAATATCACTTAAGTGTGCACTGCAGGAGGAACCCTTAGACCCCGTTCACATTGAGCGATTTATCGCGCGGTAATTCCCGCGATATAGCGGCAATTTACAGCGCGATATCGCTCTCCAATGCTTCTCAATGGGGCAAAGGGTCCTGCTGTCGCGGGTCGTGTGTCGCTTACAGCAGGACCCTTTTTGGAGCGGATTTAGCCGCGATTCAAGCTTGCTCAATGCAAGCATTTGCGCAATATCGCGCAAAATGCAAATCGCACGACAAACGCGATTTGCGAACCGCTCAATGTGAACGGGCTGTCAAGCTGTGCTGGCACTGTAAGTTACAGAGTGCCTGCTTTAATTGCAGTACCAACATTACAACCAAATGTGACAGTTACTCAAATCAAAATAGAGGGTAGGTGGTTGCAGATCATAATATAAAAAGGTAAACCAAGAGTAAAAAATGGCTACAGAAAATAAAAGATATCAAATTTTATTTTTTTGAATGCCATTGTAAACACAATATACAGTGTGGAAAATGATTTGATCCCCTGCCGATTTTGTAAGTTTGCCCACTTACAAAGAAATTAAAGGTTTATCATTTTTATCATAGGTGTATTTTAAATGGAGACAGAATATCAACCAAGAACCCAGACACAATGTTATAAATGTGAGTTGCAGCTCAGTGAGTAAAATAAGTATTTGACCCCCTACCAACCAACAATAATTCTGGCTCCCACAGACTGGCTATGTGGTACACAGATTAGTCCTGTTACTTTAAGAAGGTGCTCCTAACAACAACTCGTTATGTATATAAAAGACACCTGTCCACAGACTCTTCTGATACTGATTTTCCTCACAGTATACAAGTGCACATTCAAATCAAGTATAAACCATGTCCCAGATACTGCTGCTCAGTAATTCTACAATAAAATAGTGTCACCCCCATCAGAATATCTAACCACCATACCTTGAAATCAAAGGTGTAATTGGTGTAAGGCATCAAGTTGTTTTCATAGGCGCTCCTCAATTGGAAGCCATGTGTAATTCTTCCATCCGGGGTCCCATTCTTTCCATTGCAGCTGAAGTTTGGGAGACACTCATTGTATCGAAGCTCCTTAAAGTCCTTGTGATTGTCAGCTACCATTCCATTAGTCAAATACTCCACCACACCTGATGCACAAAACAAATGTACCGTAAATACAAAGCTTGCACAAGAAAAGTCTCCAAATTGTAGACTCTGCACTATACACAGAGAATGTTTCCTAAAACATTAGAGGCTATTGATAGGTTACATAGATACTACAGTGGTATTTCACCAAGTAAACATTGTTAATGATTGTAAAAGTTCACCCGATAGCATTTCACAAAATTGTAGGCAGTACGTTACACACATTTGTGATTTCTTACTCTAGTGGCCATCTGAATGGCAGATAATGCAACTAGAATCTTCGCTTAATGACGTCTAAGAAAAACACCATTACAAGATAAACCACCTAAGAAGCATCTAGTCTTTGAGACAAATCTTGGGTCTGAGCTTTTTCTAGGCCAGCTTAAATGGGCAAACTGCAGTTACGTAATTCAAAGGCAATACAACCCTCAGCCTTCTTTTGTCAACACATGTTAAAATTCCCCCCGTCATCCATAAGTATAAAACAAATCTCTAAAATACCCTGAACTACTCACATACTCATTAGTTAAGGGTATGCAAGCAAGTAAAAGCTTTATAACAAGCCATCACTGACATCTCTAGCTACTTCCACTGTGAAGTTATTCATTGTCAAAGAACACGAAGACTCAGCCTGGTTCACACTAGTCGCATGCTAAAACATTCTGGTTTTGCATTCGGCTGGTATCTGCTGGGTGTTTTTTTTTTTACTTTCGCAAAAAAAAAAAAGTGTACATCCCATTTCATGTTTCTGCACAGCAGCATGTTGTGGTGTCCTGCACGGCAGTGACCTCCAGTCCATATGTTAGGTATGCTGTGTGACTCCTATTGTCATCTTTGCACTCTGTCGAAACCGATAGATTAGGACTGTCCTCAGCTTCTTTGTCAGCAAGAGCAGCCAGGGTTAAACAGCTCATACCCAGAAGTGCTCAAAACTGAGTGCTTCCGGGTTCATATTGCCCAGCAGAAATCAGCAAATAGATCTCTAACACTCTGCTGTCAATGCAAAACATTTAGCCAATCTTCCTTGAATGCCATAGGACCTTGTCTAACACAATACATTTTTTATGGCTGCTGTCGTGTACAATATACTGTATACAATTACAAGATTAACTTTACTACACATCAATAAAACTAATAAGCCAACATAAAAGGCAAGTTGTCATGAAACATCTGTAAAGAACACTCGTGTATTAAATTTTTTTTTTTAAAAGCATGCGTGTACAGTAAAGCTGACAAAGGCAAAGTTTCACTCTGTCTTAATAGGACAACATGGAAAATAAAACTGAAGACATCAAGAAAGGCTTCTATACTCAAATTGTAATTCATTTTACCTGAATCGGGTAAAGAATTGAGATCAGCACACAAAACGAAGGGGATGGAATTTGGATCAGGTGCAGGGCTGCCAGGTCGGCTTGCAGACTTCTCTATAATGCTTTTCAATTCAGAGACAAACATCATAGTCTGGATAAGCTTGACATCAGAATACTCTGGGTCCCAATGCATGTGGGCATTTGCTACCATTAGTAGCTGTTTTTCTGTTGAATGATGGGGCTTCATGCCTTGAGATAAACACGATAACAATATTAATAAAATGCTCTTAAATTTAAAAGGTAATTTTTTCCCCTCCAAAAAAACAAAAAACAAACCACACTTTAGGGATGTTCAGATACTAAGTATCGTACAGATACTTTTCCAGCTCCAAGACTAGAGAAAAACTCAGAAGTTAGTCTCCATTCACATATAGCATCTCCTACGTGGCAACGCGAACGCTAAAAATCTTTCACCCGCATGGATTCCGCTCGTTTGCGGAATCTGGTTTTAAAAATACATTGCACTTGTACTATTTTGCCGCCTGCGCGGTTTCACACCACGTGGCCGACGCAGGTTTCTGAACAATGCACAATAAAGTGCATTTTTTTTTCTGTTTAGAGCGGCACTGCACCTATTCGGCCAGCCGAAAACGTGAGGACTAACGCTGTGTGAATGGAGCCTTAGGAGGCAGCTGTATCAATACCATTTTTTCCCAGACCAAGTACTAAATCTTGTCCAAGTACTCACAGATACAAGTACTGATACAATTTTGCTTATGGTCATGTGACAGTTTTTCTAAAACAATACAGACTAATCAGTTCAGGACAGTGGTGGAGCGCCAGAGCCCAGTCACAGCTGTAACCCTGTTCATGAAAATACCTATTAAAACTGGCATCTGAACATCCCTATTATATAGACACACACTAAGTGGACCCCCTGTTAAAAGCCATACTACACATTAATATTTGAGACATGGACATGTTACAATTTCTAAAATCCCTTTTTTTGACATGAAGTACTGGTTTTCAGACTATAAAACAATTTTATATAATTCCAACCACCTCCCCACCCTGTCCTTGGCATCCATTAGTATTTATTTACCATTATTGCGGCCTTCGCATTTATTATTAACTACTATTAGCAAAAATGTATTTAATTTTGCTTAGAGAGGGAACTGTCTCCAACTCAGTCAAGACAGTAAGTGATGGAAAATCTATTGGGGATTGCAGACAAATAAAGGGAGTGGAGTGAGGACGGTTACAAATTCAAAGCTTTTATTGCCGTCCATGCCTTCTTATTCCCTGTGACAACTACTTCCTCCATTTCTTCTGCAGGAGTCATTGACGGTAGGGGGAAAAAAAATAAATCAATCCAATTAAAACGAATACTTGACAGATTTCAACTATTCCCAATTCTAGCCAAAATAATAGTGTTGGAGTCCGGGTTCAAATCTCATTCAAGAGAAGAAAGGTGAAAATCCCTGTCATGTTTTGACTTCCCCACTACATGTTCCAGATACCCAAAAAGAAGATGAAATGTGGTGTTCTCGTCGCTGAAACAAAAGTCCCCATGGGGAAATTTCCCCCTCTATTCCTGTTCTGGTTTCTGAGATTTTTCTTTACTTTAACCCCTTCATGACTGAGGCCCTTTTTTCCATTTTTGCACCCATGTTATATTCCACATTTTAGGCCTGAAAATGACGTAAAACCCCCCAACATTATATATTTTCTGAATGCCAAGACCCTATAGAATAAAATGGTGGTAGTTGAAAATTTTTATGTTGCGCATGCGGCCCCTTCTTCGGGACGCAGAAGCGATCTGGCGACAGGTAAGTCGCCAGGATCGCTTCTGTTGTAAAGCCGACAGTCGGCTCTACAAGTTTAAACAGACTCCCGGCGGCAAAAGTCGCCGGGAGTCTGTTTAAACAGCCCCGATGCTGGCGACGTACACTGTACGTCGTCAGTCACGAAGGGGTTAATCCCAAGTGAAAAAAAAACAGAGGGCGAACCTTCCCAGTGGGGTCACAGAGCACAACAAACATCTGACAGGGATTTTAAACCTTCGACTGTCCAAATCATACAAGCATCAATACAAGCGATATGGCACTCACCTCCACCAGGGAGATCTTTGTGGACCTCTAGCAAAACAGAAACCCCAATATTGTCCTTTGTCATCACTCTGTTTAGCATGGCTTCTGAGCCCTCAGAGTTAGCCATTGCTACCTGGTTGAATTCAACTGTGTGCTTTGCCAGCAGTGTAAATCTAGCAAATGTAAGAAAAGAGTAAATCGAAGCAATACTTGATTAAAGGTATCGCTTAAACTGTGTGCAAATAAAACATTACACAAAATGCCTCCAAATTAAAACTGACAGGTAGGTTAACAGAACTATCGTCTGCATAAAATTAGTAAACCTAAAAGGCCAGTCCTTCGAAAACTGCCATTACAGACTTAACGGAAATCTTAAAATAAAATACCAAAAGATACACATGATGTAGTCTGGTATTAAGACTAAGTTTGAGAACCCCTGTAACATTTTCACTACCCCATTAATCATGCAAGTAGATGTGTTATTTTTCCACTTCTGTAACAGCACAAGCAGTCCAGCAAAAGGGGTAGATATAGTTTCCAAAAGCAAACACAAAATGTGCTCCTCTGTCCCCATCCATAGGGTGCAACCATTCTGTGCTAGTTTCTCTGCAGAATGAACAGCGTGGTCACGTTATTACAGGAAGTGGAAAAATAAGATCCACGTTATTACAGGAAGTGGAAAAATAAGATCCACCAGAAGGATCAAAATCTAATAAAAAAGGTTACAAAAAACAAAAAGCTGAGTTAATGCTAGTGACACATTGCATCATAAATTATTTTTGACTCTGCCCATAAGTTCTATTCAACTGTCAGAAATCTGTAAGCTGCCAATGCAGACCTCCTTTTAAATATGTAGCCTAAACACATATGCAGGAAGGGAAGATAGAACTCCACATCAGTGTACTGGTTGCAGATCAATGTCTGAAATGATTAAACCCAATAGATCAGCATGACAGCATATTTACCATAAGGTTAGAAATGGCAGTCCATTTTTTTTTCTACCAGGCTTAGATCTCTCAAGGACTCCTGCTGCATGACATCTCACTGTACTTACTAGTAATTGTGAAGGATAACAACACTATAAGTTACACTGAAATCATTCTAAATAAATGTAAGGTTAGGTACACAACTAGGCGATTGAGCCGATACACTGTTTTTGCGTTGAAAACTGCACGGTTTATGGGACCACAACTAGAGGTGCACCGAAATGGAAAGTTTAAAACCGAAATAAAATAAAAAAAATTGTCAGGTTGAAAACTTCAATGGGAATCTGCTTTGCGTGATAAAATCGCCTAGGTGGTGAACCTAGCCTAACAGGAGCATGACCACCCAAAATTCCTCAGCATACTACAGTAGAATCAGAACTATGGCAAGATCTTGCCCATGTATTAACAAAGAGGTAGGAAACCAGAGTTTGAACCAGCCTTCCTGACCCAACTTAAAACGAAAATATCACACTTCAGTGGATGATAACTTCAGTTTCTAAGCACTCTTTTAGGCTAGTGAGATGCAGCGGTAACAACCCAAAATGTTACAAATTACTTTTAAGCGGATGGAAAAAAAAAAAGTAACATTCAGAAAAAAACAGACAGATTTACATTGTTTTTTTTCCTGCAAAAGATTAGCTGGCTGCCAATGGTAGAATACAAATGTTTTTATTTCCTGAAACTGCACATGCTTTTAATGACAGTCTGCCAGATTTACTCTATACTGGTCTTCCAAGTGACTTTTTTTATGCAAATATAAAAACAGTACACAAATTATCTTCATCTGCTCACAGACTAATTGTAATCCCAATGAATAAATGCAAAACAAACATGCGACTAAGCCCAAAAGGGCACAAACATGAGTAAGGATGAAACTCCAAGAAGGTCATGTCTAGATGGTAAACCATCACCAGGTTTCTACTTTTGAATGTCAGCCTATCATTTCACTTACTTATCTGTTCTAAAAAATATTGCACAGCCATCCACGTGCTTTTTCTCTTGCTCAGACATTATTTTGGCACGCGACTTTGGAGAAAAGAAGCCATCATATCCACGTTCTTTTAATGCTGGCAGGAAAAGAGTGTAGTATTGCTCGGTTTCAACTTCCTATACAAAAAAAAAAAAAAAGGGCAAAACATACAATCAAAAAGCAATGATGTGTCAAAATTCAGAAGCTAAAGACCTACAGCAGGTTCGATTGAAAGGAGAATTATGGGGCGAGTGAAATGCACTCATTGCCATGTAAAAAGATGTGGGAGACAGCACCTTCTCATGTATTAACAGTAAATTAAAAAGTGGTGAAATTACTCACATATGAAAGGTAGATACAAGCATTTAATAAAGCCACCAAAGGACTATCCAGGCTGTGCAGCTGACGTGTTTCGGGGAGATCCCCCTTCTTTATAGCTGTGTGGAAGCTCGAGAACGAGGAGAAGGCACCGTCTCCACTGTCTGTTTTTACATGTTCTATGAGGTTATATCCCTTATGGATGGCATCCTCTATGAAAGTGTCTTGTTTCTGAAGAGTGTTGATGGGAGTTGTGCTCTTTTTTGTGTGTCTTTTTTTCAGACACTCATTCCCATACTCAGAGGCGACCTGTGACACCGCAGCGGTCACACGTCGGCTCTATTGATCAAGAACCGTGCGATCACATACCGCTGATCACGTCTCAGACACATTCATAGGAAAGAGCTTTGCTTACTGATCTTCTATCCATTATATATTATATATATATAGGAACTATGACCCAACATTTACAGAAAATAACTTGTCAAAAAAAGTTTAAAATCCCCTGGCCCTGCGTATATAAAACATGCGTCGGTGTGCCCATGTACAAAAAGACAACTGCATTGCACCTTGGGTATTGCCGTGTGCGCCAGAGCAATAATTCTAGGGCCAATATTAACGAACATCTGCAAAATGATGACCTATACGGGCTTCTAAAGAGTCTATGGACAATTTGGGGTACCATATTTTGTCGCTGTTTCACGGCCATGTTGGATATCTATTTACTTGACTTAACCTCATCTTTTAGATTTCACAAAAATGAGTATTATATTGTGTTTTGGCACTAAAATTAACTTGAGTGCGTTTTTTTAACTAAATCTTTTAATTTGAAAGAATGTGCGACGGGAAAATTTGCAACTGCCAGCATTTTATGCTACAGGGTCTTTGCTTTCAGAAAATATATATTTGAGGGTTTTAAGGCCTAAAATGTGGATTATAACAGGTGTTTAAAAAAAAAAAAAAGCCTCGGCAGCGAAAGGTTTAAACCATTCCCTGCATGACAAAACAAATGCAAAAACGTGCACGACTACTAGATTAGCGGTTTACTGCTTGACTAGAGCATGTACACAACACTTCTAGAAATAGTCTACTGACCAGGTGATGTTCTCACTACTTTTTCCAGAAGTCTCCACAGAGCTTGAACCCAAATTCAAGGCTCATAAGGAAATAGGAGTTTTTTTTTTATCAAAACAATATTTAAGGCTCTTGCCTATTTAAATGATCCTTTTTTACAACACTGAGGCTGCCCATGAAAAAAAGGACATGGTGGCACTTGCATTCTTGCAGAACAGGATCACATAAGAATTCCTATAGTCTAAAAAACCTTGCAATGTTTACAGCATATATGGCAGTGATTTTGGGGAAATAGAACTGGACTTCCACCTAGAAAAAAAAAAAAACTTGTTGCCAATGTGTTCCTGCTGAATACATTTTCCTTTCTGTTCAAGGGTTTCCCCAAGCCATTGGAAGACATTTGTTTTTTTCTGGAGTACAATTTTAAATCCATTTACCTGAAGACTGATGATATCTGCATCACAGCTGCCTATCTCTTCCATGATCCCTTTCTTCCGATACTCCCAGTTTAACGCCCAAGAAGGGCAGTAGCCATAGAGCTGCCGAGTAGCATACTTGTCACACAGAACATTAAAACACATTACTGTGAAGGAAACTGGAAAATAAAAAACAAACATGGCTTTTAGAAGAAGTCACTAGTACAGTCTTATCTAGACAGACATTTTTTTCAGGCAACCAAGTATCTAAAATTTCAAGAGAAAAGAAAATCTCAACAAGTAACTCAAAAGAAACGAAGATAACTTCATAAAAGCAAGCAATACGAGACCCACTGGTGACTTCCCCCCCAAAAGGTTGTCATCCCGATCCTTCTTTCACTACCTAAAAAGTTATTAACCTAAACAAGCATGCTTGATGTAGGTAAAGCATATCTGTTGTCAGTAGGTAGCGAGGAACGGAAAAAGATTCCAGCCCTGAATCATTTGCCTTTACAAGCTAGGCAGCAATGGCAATTTCAATATTTCTTTTTTCACACATTTACCGCAAAGCAGACAAAAAGAAAGCATTCAGTAAATGCTAGATATAAACAATTACTAACCTGTGACCCACCAAACCCCCCCAATTCCAACTAGTTCCTCAATAATCCCAAGGCTATGGGAACCAGAAATGTCAGGCAGAAGCACAATTGGCCAGCCAGCCAGCCAATCAATGCCTCTGCTCCTCACGCCGACAGCAGCTTTAAGACAGAAATAGCTGGAATGCCCCAGATGGACCCAGAGAGGAAATGCCGTGAGTCAGGGGTAAGAATCTGGGATTAACTGGATATAGGCTGCCAGACCTAAAACCAGTTTATGACTTTAAGAAAACCTTAACAGAAAAATAGAGGCTGCCATTTCATACCACCTTTAGTTGCCTGGCATTTCAATGCTTTGAAGTCACAAGGCTGCAATAGGGAAATCAGGACTCGAGATCTGATGTCATCTTTAGTCCGTATTCTCTGACTTTAGCAAGACTGGACAGGGCTCAGGCTCACTTGTGAAGAACTGGTTTATGGGAAGAGTATACTGCCTCCAGTGTCCAGAACTCATGGTGGATACCACAGGGTACAGGAGAGTGTGATTTTACATCCTTCTATTGTAATAGGTTTACTATAATATAAAAGACTATTTGGTCCTTCTTGGACTGCTCTTTGGTTTTGTCAGTCACTCAAACTGCAAAGACCATGTATAATACACCATGGGGCAAAGTCTAGGACGCAGTGCACCCAACTAGAACTATAAAAATAAAAGGTTCTATATGCTGAACGTTCATATGGTCAAGTAAATTACCAATTAAAGGGTAATTCCACTTCACACCAAACGTGAGAAAAAGAAATTACCCACACAAAGAAATCTCCCCTCTCCCCACCGCCACTGGTCATACCCCCAGAGCAGCCTAAGAAGTGTTTTTCACTGGCCAGCGTGGTGCTCGCCATTTGCAAGCATTACTCCAGATGCTCTGTGCAGGACTGCAGAGTGGTGCCAACACCATACACTGGCTGCTGGGGGAAAATGACTGTTTTAGCCCGAGAGTATTACCAATGTGGGTGGAGGGGGCAGATGTGTGAATAATCTCATTTTCTGACATTTGGTGAAAAATTGGAATTGCCTTTAAAAACACTTTTTTTTGGTGAAAATCCATCAAGCAAAAAAAAAACCCAACAGTTTATATCTGTCCCAAAAAAAGGGTATAAAATTCATTTCAGTACAGCGCTGCATGACGGAATAAATGTCAGTCAAAGTACCGCAGCGCTGAATACTGAAAAATGGCCTGGATGGGAAGGGGGTTTAACACCGCGGATGTCAACTGGTTAAACAATTTAGATTTTACAATATACAAATTGAATCTGGATGGAAAAACAAAAATCACAACTAAACTGACCCTTGGTCTCCCCCTAGTGGATAAAAAGCAAAATGTGCCACTTCTGTTCTAGCTCTGCAGCAACTGGATTCAAAGAAAGCCTGGACTAGAATAACTAAAACTGATCCAGATACCATTTGACCGGATTATATCCACATACTGACATTTGACGTAATATGCCAAACTGCTTTGCAACATTAAAAGGACCATTATGCATGAAAACTGTAATATAGTATGTATTTAAATACTGGTAAGGATAGTATTCAGAACACAACTTTAAAAAAAAATACATATTTCAAATGCTTTTATTTATATTTTAATTTACATTTACACAGATCAAGCTGTGCAGAAAAATGACAGTCACAGGGTTGGGACAAACTATATAACATAATATCTCTCAATTAAAAATTAAATAAAAAAAATAAATACATGTCCATCCAAGACTACTCTATCCAAAGGGTGATAACACTGCTGCGTATTACTATAGAATTAACAGCTAAAAAAAATAAAAATCTAAGGAGGCTAAAACTGCCGCAAATGGTTTGATAAATACCCCCAACTATATTGCCAAAAGTATTGGGACACCCCTCCAAATCATTGGGTTCAGGTGTTCCAATCACCTCCATGGCCAAAGGTGTATAAAATCAAGCACCTAGGCATGCAGACTGCTTCTTTGTGAAAGAATGGGTCGCTCTCACGAACTCAGTGAATTAAAGCGTGGTACAGTGATAGGTTGCCACCTGTGCAATAAGTCCAGCCGTGACATTTCCTTGCTACTAAATATTCCATGGACAAATGTTAGTAGTATTATAACAGAAGTGGAAGCATCTGGGAACAACAGCAACTCAGCCACCAAGTGGGAGGCCACGTAAAATGACAGAGCGGGGTCAGTGCATGCTGCAGTGCACAGAAGTTGCCAACTGTCTGCAGAGTCAATAGCTACAGACCTCCAAACTTCATGTGGCCTTCAGATTGGCACAACAACAGTGCGTAGAGAGCTTCATGGAATGGGTTTCCATGGCCGAGCAGCTGCATCCAAGCCTTACATCACCAAGTGCAATGCAAAGCATCGGATGCAGTGGTGTAAAGCACGCCGCCACTGTACTCTAGAGAAGGGGAGACGTGTTCTCTGGAGTGACAAATCACGCTTCTCTGTCTGGCAATCAGATGAACGGTACTTGCCTGACTGCATTGTGTAAAGTGTGGTGGAGGGGGGATTATGGTGTGGGGGTTGGGCTTTGACCCTTAGTTCCAGGGAAATCTTAAGGCATCAGCATACCAAGACATTTTGGACAATTTCATGTCCCCAACTTTGTGGAAACAGTTTGAGGATGGCCCCTTCCTGTTCTAACATGACTGCGCAAGACAGACAGACACACACACACACACACGCACGTTAATTTTTAGGCCTTTAACGTATGCAAGTTGCAGACAGTACTAAAAGTCTAACCTTTAATAAGCAGTACCCTTTTTACAAATGCATACATGTCTAGTTGTCAGGGCTACATTCCTCAGTAATAGTATATGCAGTGCTAGTAATTTCATTCATGACGCCTTTTATCAGGGGTTAATGTACTGTATTTATATTATACTAACCACCCAGAAATCTCTTCCAGACAGAAAGAAAAAAAAACAAAAAAAACACAACACTAATCCTTCCCTGCCGATTCCAACACTAAGGGGCCTATTTATAGCCAAGATTAGATACCACAATCCAATCTACAGGCAGTATTTCTCCACAGCCCAGTATGCAATTTATAGCCCATTCAAAAAAAGCAAGCTGCAGTGTAGAGCCTGTGGTATGTCACCAAGTTGCTTTTGCTTAAAGCAGCAGACAGAATTCCGTAACTGGAGCAGATACCAGTTGCGTTGCCAGGTTCACCTTCGAGCTCCCCCACACCCCCCAGAGTTTTGTCCCGAAGTTAAGGACAATGCATTTGTAAAAACACAGTGAGCGAGTGAGCTTAAGAAAAAAAAAAATTTGGCCACCGATTGTTGAAAGGAGACAAGAGGCTTATGAAAGGCAAAATAGAGAAAAAGCTATACCGGAGGGGAGAATTTGGTCTCTTTCTTTTAACGCAATCCACGGCCTCTGAGGAAGCTGTTCTGGATGAACTGCAATATACAAAACACATTTAAATGAAAATTATCTTTTCTTAAGGCAGATACTGCTGTTCAAAGGAAATCTTAATTTGTTGATGCAGGAAGAACACACATGCGACAAGTTAATTTGTACTTTAACTTTATTAAAATTACATTCCTATATATACACTAACACATTTCTTTAGCAGTCAATATAACTCAAGTTGCTCTTCCTCTCAAGAGTATTACATTGTAAATCAGAATTTACAAAATGTCCACATCTCCTTGCTTCTGTAACTAGCTCACTGGTTCTTCCTAAAGTCTGCATAGAGTTTTCAATCACAATACAGTAGGGCTGCAACAACTAATCAATTTGGGTCGACGGTGCAAAAACGAATCGATGGGTTTGCTGCAAGCTGCCGCCTGTGTCCCCTTCCATTAGAGCAGACACAGAACGCTGCAGCCTGTGCCCCGACCATTGCCTGCTGTGTTGACATTCAGCTGCCTCAGTAGGCAGCTGTCATTCCCCAGTGAAGTGGGAAGGCGACACTAGGGGTCTAAAAGACCCCTAGAGTCACCTTAAAGAGAACCTGTCACTTCTAATGAGCCATAACATAGGGGGCTTGTGAGCCGCAGCATGTGATAGCAATGAGGAAAGAGGGGAAAACAAAAAATAAAAACCCCAACTCCGTGTACTAAAACACAAGTAGGGGGCACCTACATGTCAGGTATTGCCACATACGCAGGAGTCAGCAATAATTATTGGGCCAATATTCATGGTCTAAACTGATTGAATGGGCTTTCATAATTTAAAAAAGTGCAAGAAAATGTGCATACCAGTTTTATTCTGAAGTAAACCATGTTTGCAACGCTGCATTTGTCCATTTCAAATAAAAGATGGGGTTTTTTTTATACAATTATTTATGAAAATAATAGTTTGTTGCAGCCCTAAAATACAGGCAAGCCTGTTGCATTAAACTTGGCATCCCAACAATGACCTTTGGCCATACTGCAATAGCAGTTTCATAGGGTGTCAAAACATGCTGCACAATGCCATAGTAGTGCTAGGACTTTTACTCTTAATACTAGGACCAATCCTGTAAATATTTGCACAATGCTTTAGACATCAGCAATCCAGGTAACAGACTCTACACAAGAAACATTATGAAAGTACCTGCTAGATTGTCAAGCATGTAGTTCAGTAGCTTTCGGATTCCATCTGGCTCCTGATACAGACTAAGAATGTCCTGTGTTAAAGGATTGCCTATGAAATAGGAAAACAATTCCATTAAAAAAGTGTTAGAATAACCTGCAAAGATTTCACACAAAAAAGTTACAACATACATGGCATAGTTATACTGGGGGGGAATAAAGAGATGCAGCAAAGGGTCAACAGTAGAGCTACACAGGTAACCAAGCAACCAATATTTCTAGCATTATCCAGTAGCGACTGATTGCTAAATAGAACAAATGGCTCCCTATGATGTATAATACACAAGTAACATGCAGTGGTGACTAATTCCACACTGAGGTATAGTGTTAGCATGCAAAATCAATCAATACCACATATACAACTTCTGTAGTTTATACATTTTAGCAATCAAATCGCTAGTCTTTGCAAATAGCAACTATAGTAGCATTAATGAGCTATTAAAAATCACCCACACTTTGACTAAGCCTTGCAGACTACAAAATACTTACAAAGTTACAACTTGCTTGATTGAATTTACCCCAAATATAGGAAATGTATAGAGGCTGTGACACATTGCACGCGAAGCAGCGGCGTGCTGCCTTCGCGTGCAGTGTGTCATGTAATTTTTTTTCCCCCAACATGTCAGCTTGCGAGAGCTTGCATAGCTGAGCGTGCGGAGATGAAAAATGTCATCTTCAGCCAAACGGCTCACACGTCACGATGCGAACTCCATCCGGTTGTTACAAGTGAGCCAATCTGGCTGCACTCCGCTTACACACTGCATGCGACGCTCCGTGCCCGACAGCTGTGTTTCGCTCTGCACGGCTTTGCATGCAGTGTGTCACGGGCTTAATGCTGCCAGGATTGAACTATACAACAGTTTTTCCATCACACAACATACAACCATATAAAAGTAGATTAACTGTAGTTTGTTTAAAGCTAAACTCCTGGAAGATATAAAAAGGACACAAGTTAATGCAGCTACGAATTCATGAACGTAGCCTTAAAAATGTATTTTTAAATTATAGCAAAGTAACCTGAATTTGGCTTGAAATCAGCCTTTTGTATTATATGGCCACAGTAGAGCTCATGCTGGAGCAGGGAGCAGCAGCATAAACAAGCAGCAGAGGAGAGAACAGACCAACAGATGAGCTCAGAAGCAAGCTGCTTCACCTTTTAGGGTGGCTATGCTGTGTGGCTGAGCTGTGGCCGTGAAAGTCTTAGCAATGGATGGACACACTGAAATCCTTTGTCAAATGAAACTGCTCCTAAAAACACATTTAGGCTGTGCATTTAGCAGTTTGCTTTGATTTCAGTACATCCAGTCTGGCAATAAAGCAGACAAAGTGGGCAGTTATCTACCAAGATAAGAAAGACGCAAAAACAATTAAAAAGGCATGGCTCAGATATCCAATGAAGGGAAAATACTCTAAACGTTACAACTTTTTCCAAGCCATCTTAAAAAGTTCCAGGCTATGCCCTTAAAATTCCAAGGTTTGCTTTGTACCCTATGATAGGGTTAGTATACAAACTGCACAATGGAATGACTGTTGCTACTTTTCTAATGATGTAAACCTTTCCTCCTCTGATCAGATTTATAAATCTCAGACATTAGGGCATCACAAAAAAACTTTTTTTTAAATTTCATGGCTCAATCTAAATTTATTAAAGTTTCAACTTTACAACTCAACGACAGAACACTAAAGAAAATATATACATAAATATACACTGCCAACAATTAGCACAATAGAAGGTCTGTTGTACCAAAAATCGTTCTATAGGTATACAGTGAGGAAAATAACGATTTGATCCCCTGCAGATTTTATCACAGGTGTATTTTAAAATGAAAGAGACAGAATATCAACCAAAAATCCAGAAAAAACACAGGATACAGAGGTTATAAATGAAGTTGCAGTTCAGTGAGTAAAATAAGTATTTGACCCCCTACCAACCAACAATAATTCTGACTCCAACAGGCTATGGCTATGTGGTACACAGATTAGTCCTGTCACTTTAAGAAGGTGCCCCTAACGACAACTCTTTATGTATATAAAGACACCTGTCCACAGAATCTTTCTTCCATTCAAACCTCACCACCATGGGCAAGACCAAAGAGCTGTCAAAGGACATTAGAGGCAAGATTGTAGACCTGCACAAGGCTGGAATGGGCTACAAGACTATCAGCAAGAAGCTTGGTGAGAAGGAAACAACTGTTGGAGCGATTATTCGCAAATGGAAGGAATACAAAATAACCATCAATTGCCCTCGGTCTGCAGCTCCATGCAAGATTTCACCTCATGAGGGGAGGATGATCATGAGAAGTAAGGGATCAGCCCAGAACTACACAGGAGGAGCTTGTGAATTATCTCAAGGCAGTTGGAACCACAGTGCCCAAACAAACCATTAGTAACACAATATTGAGCTCTTTGGCATTAACTCGACTCACCGTGTTTAGAAGAAAAATGTCGACTATGACCCAAAGAACACCATCCCTACTGTCACAGAGGTGGAAACATTATGCTTTGGGGCTGTTTCTCTGCTAAAGGTACAGGCCGACTTTGCCACATTGAGGGGGGCCAATGGACAGGGCCATGTATTGTAAAATCTTGGATGAAAACCTCCTTCCCTCAGCCAGAACACTGAAGATGGGTTGTGGATGGGTCTTTCAGCATGACAAATGACTCAAAACATACCACCAAGGCAACAAAGCAGTGGCTCAAGAAGAAGCACATTAAGGTCATGGAGTGGCCTAGGCAGTCTCCAGACCTTAATCCCATAGAAAATTTATGGAGGGAGCTGAAACTTCGGGATGCCAAGCAACAGCCAAGAAAGCTTAAGGATTTAGAGAAGATCTGTAAAGAAGAGTGGACCAAAATCCCTCCTGAGATGTGTGCAAACCTGGTAACCAATTGTTAAGGTGCCCCTACACCTTACGACCATCGCAAGACTTTTGGTCTTGCGATGGTCGTATGCTTCTTGAAAGCCCGTACGATCTGGCCACCTTGGACGGGCAGATCGTACTTGCGATCATCGAAAGCCCGCCCCACTGAGGGGCGGGCTTCCGATGACGGCAATGCAGAACAGGCAGTGTGCGCGTGCGCACACCGGCCCGTTCCGCAGCTATCGGGCGAGCAGGCTAGAAACCCGCTGAGAATCGTACGATTCTCTGCGGGTTTTCGAACATGTTGGCTCAACAAAAGACGTGCGACCATACAGTAGAAACGGTCGCACGTCTTAGTTCACACTGCTCGATTCTCGTACTATCGCGGGATTTCGCCTGATTCTCGTATGAGAATCGAGCAGTGTATGGGCGCCTAAAGAAACATTTTACCTCTGTTTGCCAACATGGGTTTCTCCACCAAGTACTAAGTCATGTTTTGCTTAGGGATCAAATACTTTTTTTTACTCACTGAACTGCAACTCAATTTATAACATTTGTATCATGTGTTTTTTTCTGGATTCGTAGTTTATATTCTGTCTCCATCATTTAAAATACACCTATGATAAAAAAAATTATAGACCTTTCATTTCTTTGTAAGTGGGCAAACCTACAAACTCTGCAGGGGATCAAATAATCATTTACCACTGTGTAGGAAAGAGCCATACCAGAACAGAATTCATATCCTAGAGGATAAAACTCCCTTAGTTTGTAAAAAATTTGGATATTTAACATGTTAGTTCATATGTTTACAGAGAAACTAGAAAATTATATCAATAATATAGAATATTCCATAATAGTCCCATCTCATCAACACGCCCTAACACAATACATAGCCCCTGTCGAAATGGGGGCGAGATCAAGTCCCTGAGGTTCCACAGCCAAATGTTTAAAGGTCCACAATGTGATCCATTTTCACTGCCCATTCTGCCAATGTAGGAACCACAGAAGAGCACCAGTGTCGAAGTATAACTGCCCAGGCTGCAGTGAGAAAGTAACGAAAGACGTCTCTCAACAGCAGCAGGGATCATTGAAAAGAGAGCCACCTTAAGGTCTGCTCGAATTATGTAACCTGTCATTCTTGTGTAGTCTGTAAATACCCCCCGCCATTCGGGAAGTGGAAAGGAGGAAGGATTTGGATTGGATAAAGTTAAAATATGATAAATCTGAGATACGACGACATGTGTAGGTGGTGAATCAAGCAAAAGAAGAAATTCAAGGACTCTGGGACAATCCTGCAGCCTGTTCGGTTGAGGCAAGGATGTTAAAGAGTGGAGTTGCCGTTTGGCAAACCAATTGCGGCTAGCTGCAGGACACCAGTTACTAACAAGCTAGGAGAGGAAAGATATAGAAAAGGACGCTCACATAATGAATTTCCAAATACCGAACTTCAGCCCATGCATTGCTGGTGGACAAACTGGATTATTAAACAAATGGGTCAATGGTCCAAGATAAGTGGACAAACAGGGATCGATTCGAGGAAATTATCCCATGCCAGTAGCATTTGCATAGCTAGAGCAGGAGAAAAAAAAAATATATAGGATTTACGCTGAGTAGGTCGAAGCCAAGGTAAATTGCGTAGATCTACTTTTGCCAGGAGATTCTCTAAGCTGACCCAGAGCTCATCATCAGCATAATGGAACTAGTCAAGAATACGTATCAGAATGGCTGATGATATAGAGATGTTTGGGGCATTAGCCCCTCCTATTTTGTAATTAAAATTTGAACATTGCAAGGTTCTCATCGTCACACTGCATAGACTTGGGAGACAAAAAAAACAAACTGTCTGGTGTTTTTGTGAAAACAAAGCATTTTGAATCAAGCATATACTTTCCTCATGTATCCAATCACAGATCTAACAGCGACACAATTAACTTGCCTTTTAACCCCAGGGTCTGAAGCCTGAACAGTCGCCCCAATTCATAAGGTAAAACCCGTAACAGATTGTTATTTAAAAGCAATTCCCTGTAATGGAAAAAAAAAAGGACACATTAAATGCAAATTTAAAAGAACAAAATGAAATAAAAAGGGCATACAATAGGAAAGGATATTCTCAGAGAACTCTATGGATGTTTACATTTTGGGTTACCATCCCAGAAGGGATTTAAATGTAAGAACAGCAGCTTGTCAGTCCCAGCATCTGTGGTAATATCAGTTTTCCTTTTTCAGCCCCCCGCTTTATTTTCACATAGTGATTCTGCCACTAAAAACACAATATGACCGATTCACAAAACTCAGTGTAATGAGAGAAGTTAAAGGGACACTAAAGTCAGGAGCCAAAATGATTGCATTCAAGTATCTTAATCAATATCAAAACTGTGCCTTATTTGTGTATCACTCGGATGTAGATCTTCAAATCATCTCTGAATTGGTGATGACACTGCCTTCCTTCTGGAGGGTGGATACTTTTCTTCCCCATGGTGCGTTAAGTAGTTACGGCTCCAAGCTCGCTCCCTGAGATGGACTACAATCTCCATACAAATTAGTAAACTAAACAAGAGCTTGTAGTCCATCACAGGAGTGAGCTTGGAGCCGTAACTACTTAACGCACCATGGGGAAGAAAAGTATCCACCCTCCAGAAGGAAGGCAGTGTCATCACCAATTCAGAGATGATTTGAAGATCTACATCCGAGTGATACACAAATAAGATACATTTTTGTTAATAGTTATGGTACTTCAATATATTTTAAAGATTTAACTCCTGAGTTTAGTGTCACTTTAATTTATCTGTACTTTTTTTTACCACTCTTTGCTTACTAAAACAATTCATAAAAGCTGGAATCATTATTGTGTGCTTGGTTTTACATGTGACACATGTACATCAAGCAAGTGTTATTTTTACATCAGACTATTTTATTTATTGCGGTGATAAAATTATGTTTTGGGTGTCAGTTTAACATTTTTAGTGCATTTTGGTAGCAGAAGAGGTGAAGCTGATGCTCTGTAGATGATTTTCACCAAGCATTCCATATATAAAAAAGGAACAGTGCTACCTACATACTAATTTAAAATTTAGGAGAATCCTTAAATGAAAATATATGAATTAGGTGTATTTATATCTACATCTGCCAACACAGTGTAGGGAGGGCAAGCAATTCTCCTGACCACCCATTTTATATTACATTTGTGACACAGAACAATCCACTTACACTACAACCCCACTGACAGATATCTGATTTTGTCTCATTTGACCCAATAGGAAAAGAAAAAAATAAAATAATTTTGCTTTGTTAAAAGTCAAAATTTTTGCAAGATAAGCATTTTGAGAATTTACCACCATTACATAGAAACTATATGTGTGATATCAATAAAATAACTGGCGAAATGAAGAAAAAAAAGCTTTGTGGATGGACCATTTTATGTTGTAGGGTGCAAATGCTCACTCACCGCAGTCTATGGAGAAGCAGCATTGTCACCTTGAGACAGAATGCGTAGTACTACAAAACACTTCCCCTTCTAATCTCAATATTGAGGTGTTCTCTAATTCACAAAAGTCAAAATTGTACAGGGCTGATGAGCCTGCTTGAGACAACTGTGCACATCTGCTCTATAAAACAATACAGCCCCCTGCCCATTTAAGAAGTCTTAAAGAACTACAGCCAAACTTTTTTGGGGTCACAGGAGTACATTAATGTCCTCATATGACCCAAAGTCAGCATATAGTCCACTATATGCTGACAGCACAGAGCTGCGCTGTGGCCAGGAAAGATTCCAACAATATTGTCGGGATACACCTTGCTGCCTGATTGACAGCTCGCTCTGCCTCTCTAGAACCAGCTGTGCCCGCCCCCTCCAATGAGAGCTGGAGGAACGGAGAGGGGTAAACCCTGCAGGGAGCAGTGACTGGCAGTCCCAACTCGCTGCAGGTAGAAGACCGTGAGCTGATAAGCAGTTGCGATTGCTCAGCTCTCAATCAACAGAGAAGACGTGTGGAGGCTCAAACTATTGGAAAAAGTATATTTTACTCTCCCAATTACGAGGTGACTAGTCATGGAGCTGCAACGAGAGCACTACAGCGCTAGGATATTAAAGTTGGCCTGGACGAAGAACACTGTATGCAGAGGTTACACTCTACATTTGGGGATGAAGCACCATCGCGGGCAACATTCTTCCCATGGGATAGAGAAAGTAAAAATGAGCGGTCACTCCAGAAAACGATAAATGGAGGACAACGGATGCATCTACCATATGATAGAGACAACCATTGGCATTGGATCCACAGCAGTACACAAAATCCTGCATGAAGAATTAAAGGTTAGAAAAACTGTTTCACGCTGGGTTCCACGCTATCTTACCCGAGAGCAAAAAGTGTAGCGGATGAGAATCAGTCAACAAACACTGAAATTACTCAAAGATGGTGGTCACCGGATCATTTCTAAAATCATAACAGGTGATGACACCTACATTTCTTTTTACGATGTGCCGATACGTCGAGAAAGTAGAGTATGGGTGTTTGAAGATGACCAGACGCCGACCACTGTGAAAAGGCAACGATCGGTCAAAAAAGTAATGTATGCCGTTTTCTTCAGAAGTACAGGATTAGTGAAAGCTATTAAGCTAGGACAGAAGACTGCCAATGCATCCTGGTACACACAACATTGCCTACCTGAAGTTCTCTTGCTTGAAAACAAGGGGCTTAATGCTCCATCATGACAACGACTCTTCCCATGCTGCTGCGGCAACGTTAAACTGAGGGAAAATAAGGTCAAAGTTCCCGAACACCCACCATACTCACCTTATCTCGCAATGTGTGACTTCTGGTTATTCTTTAACCTTAAAAAGAATTTATGTGGTTGCCGTTTTATTGCCGAAGAGATAGATCCCGCCATAAGTGCTTTTTTTACTCCATTTTGGAAAGCGAGTGGCTTGACGCCTTCCGTCTATGGCAAATTCGTCTTCAGAAATGCATTGATAGGGACTACTGTGAAAACTCCTAAAGTTTGGCGAGTCTAGCTTGTATAGTTTCCCTGTATCTTAAAAATTTCAGAGTTACCTCGTAGTAATCTCAAAAGGTGAAGCGATACTTGAAGTAGAGAAGGAGCTAAATTGTGAAACATTCACAATTGAATCTAGGAGAGTTCTGAGCCCCCTTTATGTTTGTCAGCTTTTCAAAGGAAATAAATGAACTTGGTAATATAGTTCTCACAAAGCAAACATATGAAGCCAAAGTCCTGTCCTCTCATCGTGACTGCCACACAATTTATATACTGAAGCGTGAAGAACACATTTTTTCATAAAGCACACATCAGAAACCACCTTTCTCTACTCACCTGAGAGACACTACGTTCCCTAGCTCTGCTGGTAAACTTCTGAGCTTATTGGAAGAAAGGTCCAAATAAACCAGATTATGGAGCTTGGCAATATCAGGTGGGATACGGGAGAGGTTGTTATCGCTGAGGTGCAGCACAGTCAAGTGGGTCAATGACCAGAGCGATGTACTTAAGCTCCGCACTCGACCTAAAGAAGGCAAATAGAACCAGTTAACTAAACCATAATTAAACCAGTATAAAACATATCATGGTCAGAAACAGACATAACTCAACATATGTCAATACTGTGGATTAGTCAGCTATTTAATTTGTCAAACATGCATTTAAATGTAGTGAACATTACATGTATTAAAAACTTGCAGCAACCCATTCTCATTGCTCTCCCAAACACGACAAACCATCCACTTTAAATACACAAGCTCTAAATGGACACATCTTATATTCTCCGTAATAGTAATCAGTGGAATCATTTCTTAAGGGGGTACCGTTAAATCATCACAACAGCATGTGCTAACATTCTATACAAGGGAATTATTACCATTTTTTTGCACATGGACAGGTAGATTACGCAGCAAAATCCTGCATAAAAAGTGGCCCGTAGCGTATCTCATCTCAAAAGACACACGTCCATACAAAATCATTAAATTTAGAATGACTGAAAGCCAAGGTCATTCTGCACCTGTACCACCTACACATTAGTGATATTTACATCTTTTCCCTACCCGTTTTTACCTTACCGTGTCATTCACTAGGTAGCAGTGCAGAATTAACTCAGCCTTCTGAATGACTGAAGGTTAAGGTCATTCTGCGTCTGGGCTACCTCCTACACATTGTTTAGGTTTGATGGAATCATGTATACCCATAGCCCAGAAGGGGGACAAAGGCATCATAGTGGGAGTTAATGTGCAACCTTTTTTTTTTTATTTCATCTAAAAGAGTTCCACGTTGGTTCTCCCTTTTCAGAAGCTAAGCCAAGTGGAAGTCTTTCCTCTCCCATTGAGTATTCCAGCAGGGGACAGAGAGACCATAGAAAAGCATGACCCTACCAGGATGGCGCTGGTGTTCCAGGTTGGTAGCACTGAAAGCTGTATGTTTTACTCTATTTTGCTACAAAAAAAAAA
>NW_017306327.1:284815-290833 GCF_000935625.1 Nanorana parkeri | reverse complement strand
GGGAGTAGCACAATGTACTCTGGTTTCCCCAAGGGAATCACTGCGTTTTCATTGTAAAATGCAAGGTTTACCATCTCACTTGGCACATGCAAGAATGAGATATTCAGGGCAAATAGAATAAAATCCTTTTCCCACTAAAGAACAGATGTTGGAAGTGTTACTTGACAAATGTACAAGTGAATCTGTCCATAAACATGACCATCAGTGAAAAGAACAAAAAGATAGCAAATCTTACGCATGTAAAACCAGTCAGATATTTATCGAATGGTCTTGTATTCAAGACAACCAGCTTACCGGAGATCTCCAATTCGTCCCAGTGAGACTTTTTACCGTTGGCCACCTCATCTGCCGACATGATGGTGTAAATTCTACGAGGATCAGGCGGGTCATATTTTTCTTTTGGCATCCCTGTTAGTCTAGAAAGAAGGAAAGAAATAAAGTCAGTAAAGATCCCCTTCCACATGAGCAACATAGTAGCACTTGTACAAATGCTTGTGAAACTTGTGGGGTCAGTAAGAAATCCCCTCCCCTCCCTATAAAAAGGCAGATTTCAAGAGTTCTTTAGCTGCCACAGGTCCAATTCAACCCCTGTTGTGTTAAAGCTATAGCCCTGCAAGCAGCAGAGCTAATGCTCCCTGCTTATTGTAGGGCTTTTTGTCTGACTTAGCAGGGGGCATCAGACTTTTGCAGAGACACCACTGCTTCTACAGCAAGGTTCCTACACTACACCATGATGGCAGTGGACAGGGTTTTTTTCACAGTAGGTGGATTTCTTAAGGAAACAAAAACGAAGACGTCGCACACTTTGTTTTAATGCACCTGGAATGCAAACTTAAACTCAAAAGCTCAGCTGGGCTTTAAGACCCAACTTTGGGCACTAAACCCTTACCAGGTAAAAAAATGTTTTTTTGCCTAAAACACAGCCCCATATCATGCAGACTTGTTTGATCTCCTCCTCCTCGTCGGAATGCAGGAAGTGATGTTTATTACATCACTTCCGTATTCCTCTTTCACTCTCCGGCACAGAAACCGGAGAGAAGCTGGTGAAGCAGGTCTCTGCTTCACCAGCTTCTCTGGGGGTCCCTAGGTGACATTAGGTGTTAGGTGACCTGATGTCCCCATAAAGAGGACCTGTCACTGCAAATTGGCTATCACTTAGGGAGCTTGTTTTCTCCCTATGTGATAGCAATAAAGTTAAGTGAAAAAAAAAAAGTTACAAAAAATTAAAGTTACAAAAAAAAAAAAAATTAAGTTACATATCAAATTATTTTTTTTAAAAAAATGTAAAATTAAAGTCCCCAGCCCCCACACGCAAACATGCGTCGAGCCCGCCTACGTGCGAAAAAGACGATTATATCCATTGCGCCGCACACGTTACATATCGCCGCCAACGTCGGAGTGAGAGCAATAATTCTAGGGCCATTAATCACCGATAACACTAAACTGATGAGCAGTAAAAGCTTTTAAAGCGTCGGCTATGGTCAATTTTGGGCATGGTATTTTTTTGCGATTTTTCAGCGGGTGCGCACGCAATTTTAAAGCTTAACATGTTTGGTGTCTATTTACTCGACTTGTATTTTACCAAAAAAATGGGTAATAAATGTTTTATAACAACGTAGGGAGAACAGGTTTTTTTTCCTCAATTTTCGGTACTATTTTAATTTTTTCATTATATCGTAACACCCCCCCATTCGTAAATGTCCTCAGACATTTTTTTTTTTGGCCATGGTTCTTTAACTGCCTACGTGCGAAAAAGACGATTATATCCATTGCGCCGCACACGTTACATATCGCCGCCAACGTCGGAGTGAGAGCAATAATTCTAGGGCCATTAATCACCGATAACACTAAACTGATGAGCAGTAAAAGCTTTTAAAGCGTCGGCTATGGTCAATTTTGGGCATGGTATTTTTTTGCGATTTTTCAGCGGGTGCGCACGCAATTTTAAAGCTTAACATGTTTGGTGTCTATTTACTCGACTTGTATTTTACCAAAAAAATGGGTAATAAATGTTTTATAACAGCGTAGGGAGAACAGGTTTTTTTTCCTCAAAATTTTCGGTACTATTTTAATTTTTTCATTATATCGTAACACCCCCCCATTCGTAAATGTCCTCAGACATTTTTTTTTTTGGCCATGGTTCTTTAACTCTTTCGCTGTCAGGCCCTGCGCTCCACTTTAAGGCCCCGTTCACATAGAGCGATTTATCGCGCGGTAATACAATGCTTGGCAATGGGGCAAAGTGTCCTGCGGTCGTGGGTTGTGCGTCGCTACAGCAGGACCCTTTTTTGGAGCGGATTTTGCCGCGATTCCAGCTTGCTCAATGCAAGCATTTGCTCGATATCGCGCGAAATTCAAATCGCACAAAATGCAAATCGAGCAGTGTGAATGGGGCCTTAACCAGACAGGGGGTTCCTATCGCCAGACACCCAGGACATGCACAGTGGGGAAGCGTCCGCTCATTTTGTAGAAGTGATCTGGGTGGCTGTAAAGCTACCCTGATCACTTGTAGCAGCCTGCTTGTCTGTCTGCCCCTGAAGTCTTTTGGGGTCCCCCGGCAAAGATTTCAGCACGGGGAGCAGACGGGAGAACGTTTGCTGTGATCAGAGACAGGAGCGCGGTAGTCACAGCTCTTCCTGTCTCAGCTGTTGGGTTGTACAGAAGATGGAGCACAATTGCTCTATCTACTGTATTGGAGGGCAGGCTCCATACAGAGAGCCTGTTACCTCCAAACGCCATCACATATGGACTTGTTATCCCCTGTGTGATAGCAATAAAGTTAAGTGGAAAAAAATAAATAAAATGGTGATAAAGTAAAAAATAACAGTTATACGCATCCGAACCTTGCAGTTGGCTTGCTGTTACAATGCTCCCTTCTGCCTCTCTCCTCTTCCGCTGCAGCGATTGAATGTCCCGCGGCACATCCCTTACATAGTATATTGGACATAATGATCCTTACGCCGCTGAAGCAGAGTGTGAGGGGCTGCAAGGACAGGTCTAACATGCAGCTGGCTCTGAGGATCAGGTGAGTATAACTTGCAACAACAACTTTACGCCTAGACCAAAACAAGTGCTTAAAAAAAAAAAAAAAAAAACAAAAGTCTGAGGTGAGTGATTTTCGCTCATCCTCATTAGTTTGAGCCGACCTGTGACAATAAAACGGTCACATGTCGGCTCAATAGATCAGGAAGTGAGAAAACGCATACCGTCGCTCGCTCACTTCTTGATCATCCCCTGCAGGGGCAGTCACTCACGGCTCCCCGCAGGGGTTCTCCCCTCCCCGATCCTCCAGTGCTGACTGACGGAACGGACGGGGCAGGTACAGCTGGCTCTGCGCCTAGATAGGCAGAGCCATCTGTCACTCACACAGCTCGGTGGATCTCGACAGTAATGTCGGGATCCATCCCGACTGCGGCGCTCTCAGTATATCGCGGGCAATAGCTTGCAATATATTGAGCTTTGGGTCACGGGAGGAGGTTAGTATATGTTCTCCTATGACCCTTAAGAGAACTATGGGGAAAAACACTTACCCCATAGTTCTCTTTTAAGTTCGCATTTTGGTTTAGAAGCGAAGATATACTCACCTGAAGCTCGGTCCTGTGGCAGCGACTGCTCACCTCTCTCCCCCTCTGATCTAGCTGTGGTTTGTCCCTTGGCATCCTCACAGCTAATGGACCTGCATTAGACATCATGGGTCCTTAGATCACCGGAGCCTGAGGGAGAAGAGATTGCAGGGACAGGTCTAGAAGTAATATATGTAGCTGTAGCTTGCGATATACTGAGCTTTGGGTCATGGGAGGACGCTAGTTTATGGCCTCCCGTGACCCTTAGGATAACTATGGGGAAAAACACTTAACCACATAGCTCTTTTTTTTAACCCTTGCAGTGCGGTATCCCCAGCAATAAGCTTTTGAAGCGCGAACTGCACTTCAAAAGCTTATTTAAAAAAGGGAAAAAGGTGAGACTAGGGGTATTTTGAACCCCAGTATCACGTTAAAGAGTACCTGTCACTGCCAAAATGCGTCATAACAAACAGGCATCGGGTGCGCCTAACTAGGAAAACTATGATCTTGCTACACGTTAGGCATCGTCGCCCACGCCAGAGAGCAATAATTCTAGGGACAGTATTTAGGGCTTTTAAAGCATTGTGTATGGACTTTTTGGGGTACTGAATTTTATCCCGGTTTCACAGACGCACCAAATTTTTAGCCAGGGCATGTATTTACTTGTTGTAACCTCATCTTTTAAATTTTAATTTTGAAAATGGGTATTTTGTGGTTTGGGGCACATTTAACTTAAGTGCATTTTTCACAAAATTTGGGGTTTGATACGTTGCGCAAATATCGTTCAACATAAAATTTGCAACAGATACTATTTTACAGGGTCTTTGCTTTCAGAAAATAATGTTTGGGAGTTTGAAGTAATTCCAAGGCCAAAAATGTAAATTATAACATGGGTGCAAAAAAAAAAATGCCTCTGTCATTAAGGGGGCTAAAATCAGAGTTTTATATATATATATATATACACACACATATACACACACATATAAGTGCAAAAAACAAACTATAGAAAATGTTTGAAAAGAGGAAAGGGGGTGTTCTGTAGTCCTGTCTTAATGCACTTCTCTGCACCGTCACCCTAGGACAGGAAGTGTGTAATAAGGATCAACAGGTGACCATAAAGGGTAAAACAAACATTAGAATTATAAGTATAATTATATTACGTTTTTGGGTTTAGATGCGTTTTAACTAAAGATGGGTTGCAACCCCCCTCACAGAATATTTATAGCGTAGCTCCACTTTTAAAGTCCAATTTCAGAAAACCCAACTATATATGTTTGCTATGTGTTGCTACTTAAACATACCTAAAAAGAAGTTGATATTTTTGTAACCTTTAAGCTGTTTTTGGTGAAGGTCTTTGTGCAGATTCCAAGCAACTCCGAGTAATCTGTCCTCAAGTTTGACCCTCTAATTTCAGACAGCTTCTCAATGACATACATTTCTAAGTTTTTAACCCTTTGTTATCTCATCGCTTTGTCCCCACAGGAAATGGCCCACAGACCTTACATCATAGTGCACTTTAGACAAAGAAGGCAGGTTCGCTAGACAATTTTTAAAGGGCACCTTTACAGACCAACATTTTTTTTAACAAAGGAATGTCAGCAATAATCTACCAATACACTTATGTAAGGTCAGCATAAGGTAATTAATGTACTGTCCTTTTAATTGCCAAGTAAACAAGGGACCATGAAAGTGTAATGATTGGGTGTGGCATCAGAGAGGAGTGTCAGTCCCGCATATCATTAATACAGTTACAGTAATGAGGCAAAGGAGGTGTGGGGAGAGGCGAAAGTCTGTTTGCTTCAAAGCACAATGGGACTTGGATGACTAAAGCCTCCAGAAACCAGTCTGTGAAGCACAAACAGCCCTGACAGTAAAGAGAAATAATATCCTTTAAACCAACAAATGGCCAAGTTAGCACAGTAGCTATGCCTCGAGATGACAAAAGGACCGTTTTAACGTACCTTTCAGGACAAACAAACATAGTACAAATGACAAACCAAATATTCAAGTTGTACTAGCATTCAAAAAAATTATTTAAATGTTATATACAGACTAGTTTACACTCTGTCAAAAAGTTCTAAGTAACGCCTATGAAACTTACTTGTGTTTGAACTTTAGGAACGGTTTAAAAAAAAAAAAAAAACCTGACAGCCAGGGGGTTAATTAGGGCTGCAACCAACTAAACAATTAAAATAGTTGTCGACTATTCTCATTATCGATTAGTTGGTTGGATCCCCTAGCTCTCTCCTCCTCACTGGGTGGAGGTCACAGCAAGCAGTGGGCGGGTGCAATAGCCAGCCTTCTATTGGCTCTTGCACCAGCCCACTATCTGCTGTATTTACATTCAGCTGCCGTCTGCAGAATCTTGCCACTGGCAGCTGCCATTCCCTGGCTGAAGCTATTCAAGCTCCATGTGCTTACAATACAATTTTAAAAATAAATATATATTTTTTTT
>NW_017306327.1:268393-283325 GCF_000935625.1 Nanorana parkeri | reverse complement strand
AAAAAAAAAAAAAAACCTGACAGCCAGGGGGTTAATTAGGGCTGCAACCAAATAAACAATTAAAATAGTTGTCGACTTTCCTCATTATCGATTAGTTGGTTGGATCCCCTAGCTCTCTCCTCCTCACTGGGTGGAGGTCACAGCAAGCAGTGGGCGGGTGCAATAGCCAGCCTTCTATTGGCTCTTGCACCAGCCCACTATCTGCTGTATTTACATTCAGCTGCCGTCTGCAGAATCTTGCCACTGGCAGCTGCCATTCCCTGGCTGAAGCTATTCAAGCTCCATGTGCTTACAATACAATTTTAAAAATAAATATATATTTTTTTTTAATCGGAGTAATTTTCAGCCTGACAAAATCTGCTGTGGGCAGTGTGTTGCAGTGCCCCATTTATTTCAATGTCACCCCACCCACTGTGTGATCGGCCGCACTGGAACACAATGCCGTGTGTTCCAGTGCAGTATGATTGCTGAAAAATTGTGCATGCAGTTTTATTCTGAAGTAAACTTAATGTGTGGAACCCTGCATTTGTGTTTAATTTAAAAGGATGGTATTTGTTAAATACTGATTAAATGCGCTAGGCATCAGATAAGAGCAGCTGTGCTTGATAGGAGAGTACACCCAAAATAGGAAAGGAGAAAAATAGTACAGCGCTTCAACAAACTAAAAAAAATATATTCCCAACATGCGAGAAAAAGGTTATAAATTGTGAAACTATCACAAAGTGATGAAACAATGATGTGTTATCCACACAAGCTGTGCTAATGATACTTCAGAAAAAAAAACCTCAAAGTGCGTAAGGATTCTTTTCAGTTAGAACGGTTACATTTTGGAACTCTCTGCCACAAGCAGTGGTATCAGAGAGTATTGAATGATTCAAAAATCAATTAGATACCTTCCTCAGAGACCGTAACATACAGGAGTATGGGTACACTAATACTACTACACACAGGGACTTACGCACACACAACTTGATGGACCTATATCTGTAAAAAAAAAAAAAATACGTCCAGTTGCCTTGCTTTATTTTTACAGATATACCATGACCTGGATGAATGAGAATTGATGGACCCGTGTCTTTTTTCAACCTCAAATACTATAACTATGTCACGCCTGGTCTAATGGTTTCCCCTTATAGTTGTGCTGCTACTGGAGAGGTAAACACATTAAAATAATTAGGGAGTTTAACTTACTATTAGCAGTACAGCCATGAGTGAAAAAATTTACCTGTAACTAACACTAAAGCGTGCTATTGTTCACTGGCACTCGGTTGTACCATGGTTTGAAAAATGGCACTTGGTGTGTAAAAGGTTGCTGACCCCTGGTCTAGACACTATAAAGCGCTATTGTTCATCTGAAATATGGTGAGCAATAGGAGTTGGTGAGTGCGGCCAGATCGATATTTTGAGCACGGTGGAGAGCACTGATTCACTAATTGTTTATGCATTCACAGAGGTGGTGTGGATTATAAAAGTTGGAAGCTATATTTTCATACATTTAATGACTATTACATTGAGAAGGAATGGGCTACACATATGGATATGTAGATTAAGTAGGAGTTGAATATCACTTGCAAGATTTAATACAGGACTTTCTATATATACACATTCTATGAGATTTACTAGCACAAGTAATGTTTTTTTTTTTTGCTATTCACATTTCTTTCTAATATTTATTATTGTTTATAGTGTCTAGACTAGTGGTTCTCAACCTGTGTAACCTCAGGACCCACATTTGTCCTTGGTCATTAAGTCGCGAGCCAAGTTGCACGGCAATGGAACGCACAGCACTGCAGTTACGTGCGTTCCTGTGCAGGCAATTGAACTGTGGGTGGGAGATGCCATTCAAAAGATCCACCTAGTCTCCATACCTTACCAGAACTGGAGTGGATCTTCAGCCTGGGGTCCAGTGTGGGCTGGTGTGCTGCGATGGAGCTCCATCCATATGTGCATTGCTTGTACAACCCCTTTGCGTGCCCTGTAGAAGTGCCGGAGCCAGAATGTGACATCACGCCAGTCCAGGCTCCTCTACAGGACAAGTCAGGAAGCTGTATGTATGGATTGAGCTCCCTCACGGCCATAGAACCAGCCCATCCCACCTCAAGCTGACACTGGGCTACATATTTTGAATGGCTGTGTGGCTCAAGAACCGGCAGTGCTGCAAAAGGGGGAAACTGAGGAAGACACGCTGCGACCCACTGAACATGGGGTCGCGACCCACTTTTGGGTCACGACCCACCAGTTGAGAACCAAGGGTCTAGACCAGTGGTGGCGAACCCTTGGCACTCCAGCTGTTTTGGAACTACAAGTCCCATGAGGCATTGCAAGGCTCTGACAGCCACAGACATAACTCCCAGAGGCAGATGCATGTTGGGATTTGTAGTTTTGGCACAGCTGGAGTGCCAAGGGTTCGCCACCACTGGTCTAGACCATTAGTGATGAAATTATAATGTTGCACAATGCCTGTGCTAATGATACTTCAGAAAAAAAAAAAACCTTAGTCTATGTAATAATTTCACATTTTATAACATCCCTCGCATTTTAGGAACATATTTTGATTTTGTTAAAGTGCAGTGCTATTTTTCTCATTTTCTATGAATGGTATTTAATTTTTTTTTCTTTATCCGATTAACATCGGAGCTAAAGAAAAAAAAAGGGGGAGGATGAAAACAGTGTTAATACAACAATCCACAAAGCAAAGTTTTGCTAGTTATGTTACTCTAGCTGAATTACAAATAGTATTTCAGAGAGTACAGTACAAAAAGATAAGAGGGGTACTCCAGGGTTCACATACCAACAAGTGATATATTCGTAACCAGTACCTGCCACACAAAACTTCTCACTATCTGGCACACAAACCACTCTGACAAATCACAACCACATTAAGCACAATCTGCCTCAGAGAATAAACATAAGCATTCCAGACCAGAGAAAACAAGACCAGCAGTATTTTCTTTTTTGTCTTGACCGGAACGGACTGCGCTGGTGTGAACAGAGCCCAGAAATACCACACGGATACATTGGGATGCTTTTTTGGTCCTGGAACAAACTGTTCTGAACAAGCCCTTCTAGCACATCTGAAGTGAGATCTAAGGTACTGCTACTCTCCGGAGATTCAGAGCAAGATTTGGAAACATCACTATCTTCTCTGGAGGGATCTGACATGAGAAAGCAGAACCCTGCCTCAAAGATGGATGTGTAGAAAAATGCTGGTCACTGCTATAGCATGAACAGGCTCTTAATGTGCACATCTTCCACAACTCAGTTCCTCTATTTTTAACAGCCATATTACACTACATGATTAAGTGATGTAACAACCCAAAATTAACCAAAGAAAACAAAAATTGTTAAGCAATTCAGTTTACATATGTGATTAGGAATGGTACAGTGGAAGACAAGATCAGAGAATGCCACCACCTAATCCATGGAACTCATCCAAACAGACATGCTTGGAGAACCAAGTAAACTGCTCAATAAGATAAGGAGCAAGCAAGCAAGCATTTACTTTTTAGGCAGAGGTCAGAGAGCATAATCAGATTGCCAACGACTATTTATAGCAAAACAGACAAAATTAAGTAGGCTTAGACTTGTGCAAACTATGCCACAATCGGCTAGTAGGAAGAGAACCAGAAAACAGAATTAGGACAAGTGCAACAACAACAAAAAATGCTAGTTCAATACAGTGCCCACCCAATGTTGCTGTGCCATACACAAGAGAGAAAAAAAGAAAGAAGCTCTGAGCAGTTACCCAGCAGGTATACCCACCAACTGTACACACTCAGTGTTATGCATATAAAAGGGGAAATGGATCTTTTGAAAATCTCAATTTTTCCAAACAGGGTTTTCTGGTTGTAGGGTGCTGAACTCAGTTTTGATATAGGTCCTCCATTATATCCGCTATCACTACTCACTGTCTTGGGAACATACATGCAAAGCAAGAAAGACAGTGTACAGTTATTTTTGGCCCAGAAAGAGTCAGGAACTAGCAATTCTAAAAGTGGGGTAAGCAAATGCAGCCTTCCTACATCTTTACTACACTAAAGCTACTTTTAGCTTTGTACAGTCCACACAATTCAATAGCAAAGCATGATAATCAACAATATTTATGTAGTAGCACATAGCTACACAGCAGCTAGTGGATCAGCAGTCACATGTGGCTCTCGGTTACCTCTGAAGTTTTTCCCCCCAGTATCCTTCTGACCTGCCCTATAGCTGTAAGATTACTTGCTGCAAGTATGAAGCCATACAAAACCTGACAAGCTTCTGATTCGTTTACATGACATCTTAGGATGTTTTGCTTACCACTTAAAATTATATGCATCACAATAAAACATTGGGGTTCTTCTGTACTATACAATATTGGACTGGTAATGGTCTAGTGGTCTTCAGCAGATGAACACAACATCTTAAGAGAACTATGGGGTAAGTGTTTTTCCCCATAGTTCTCTTAAGGGTCACAGGAGGGATATATACAAACCGCCTCCTGTGAACCAAAGCTCAGTATAATCGCGAGCTACAGAACGCGGTATACCGAAAGCGCCGCAGCTGGGACAGATCCTGACAATGCTGTCAAAATCCAGTCCACCCAGCTGCGTGACAGCTGGCTCTGCCCATCTGGAGGCAGAGCCAGCTGTACCCGCCCCGTCCATTCCTCTAGTCAGTGCTGGAGCATCAGAGCGAATTTTCGTTACTCAAAAAGACGGACGAAATTCAAACAGTGTATGTTGACCTGCAGTTGACCTACACTCGTCTTGCTTCACCTGCTTTTAAATTCCCATTAGACATGCATACGGAGAAATGCAAAAACAAAAAGCCCATCAACACTGACCCTAACATTTGTGCAGGTGGTAAGCAAAGAACTAAAGTGTCCTAGATTCAAGCAGGCAACACAGCGTTACCAACTTTAAACTGCAGAAGGAGCAAAGCTTGGGCAAGAACACATCCTGAACACTGACCAGACAATGAAGGAGCAGACCACCACTTATTAGGCGGCCTTCTCTCTGCTTATTCTCCTCAGGAAATAGTTATCTTTTAACCTCTAGTGTAAAGAGAATCTATGGGGGTAAGTGTTTTTCCCCATAGTTGTCTTTAGGGTCACGGGAGGACATATACTAACCTCCTCCCGTGACCCATATAGCTATAGCTTGCAATATACCGAGAGCGCCGCAGCCGGGACAGATCCCGGCAATACTGTCATGATCCACCCAGCTAGCTGATTGGCAGCTGGCTCTACCTATCTAGGAGGCAGTGCCAGCTGTGCCCTCCCCATCCCCCGTTCATTCCTCCACTCAGGGCTGGAGGATCGGAGAGGGGAGGGATGAAACCCTGCAGGAAGTGGTGACTGACAGTCACCGCTCAGACGATCAGGAAGTTAGCTGATCAGCTGCATGTTTCTGCTCACTTCCCGATCAATAGAGCCAACCTGTGACAGCTTAGTCACAGGTCGGATCTATCTATTAGGAGTGGAAAGCACTCACCTCATAGCTCTCCTTTAAATCATACTGTATTCTAGGCTGTTTAAATCATACTGTATTCTAGGCTGTTAACAGTCATGCTTGATTGCTAATGTGTATCTGACATTCAGTAGCTCAAAGACATAAATGTTTACAGCACACCTTTATGCTCCATGCTGATGCGAAATGGAGTTACATTAAACATTGAATTACTGTTTTTCAACTTTCTGGTTGAGTGCGGCACTGGTGATGTAGCCCTGGTCTCAGATGTATCCTGTGAACCATTGCATCACCATTACCTTCCTGGGAAATCCCATCTGCAAACTGCAAAATCTTTCAAGATCTCAGGGGAATTGCACTCTCTCCCTCCCCCCTCCTCCTTGAGATGTGCATTGTCACATGTTGCAAAAAGTATAGGGGGCTGGAATCATCAGCACTTGGTGAAAATGGCAACTGTGAGCAGAATGGGGGGGAAGAAAAAAAAAACGGTATGCAAAGAATAAAAACCCTTTATAGAATGTTATTACATGTAGGATTACAAAACACTGGAAAAAGCCCTTTATGATTAAAAGCCTTCCATTTTTAAAACATTACAATTAGCATTCAAGAATACCATATACCAATACAATCTCTATGTCGATGACGCATACATACATATCTTTCTACTCCACAAATCACCCCCTCAGTGTCCTTGTGTATCGCTAATCTACTAACTGACACATCAGTCTGGATGTCACAACACTTAAAACTCAACCATACAAAAACATAGAACACATTAATACAGTTGTGGCCAAAGGTTTTGAGAATGACACAAATATAAATTTTCACAAAGTCTGCTGCTTCAGTTTATTTTAAGATGTTACTCTGATATACTGAAGTATAATTACAAGCATTTCAGAAGTGTTAAAGGCTTTTATTGACAATTACATTAAGTTTATGCACTATGCCCTGGCATGCTGTCAGTCAACTTCTGGGCCACATCCTGACTGATGGCAGCCCATTCTTGATAATCAATGCTTGGAGTTTGTCAGAATTTGACATTTTTGTTCCCCAAGCCACTTAGTTATGACTTTTGTCTTATGGCAAGGTTCTCCATCATGCTGGAAAAGGCATTGTTCATCACCAAAACTGTTCTGAATGGTTGGGAGAAGTTGCTCTTGGAGGATGTTTTTGTACCATTCTTTATTCATGGCTGTGTTGTTAGGTAAAGTTGTGAGTGAGCCCACTCCCTTGGCTGAGAAGGAACCCCACACATGAATGGTCTCAGATGCTTTACTGTTGGCATGACACAGGACTGATGGTAGCGCTCACCTTTTCTTCTCCGGAAGCTCCAAACAATCAGAAAGGGGATTCATCAGAGAAAATGACTTTACCCCAGTCCTCGGCAGTCCAATCCCTGTACCTTTTGCCAAATATCAGTCTGTCCCTGATGTTTTTCCTGGAGAGAAGTGGCTTCTTTGCGGCCCTTCGACACCAGGCCTTCCTCAGTCTTCGCCTCACTGTGCGTGCAGATGCACTCACACCCGTCTGCTGCCATTCCCAAGCAAGCTCTGTGGTGGTGGTGCCCTGATCCCACAGCCGAACCAACTTTTAGGAGACAGTCCTGTCACTTGCTGGATTTTCTTGGGTGCTATAAAGCCTTCACAACACTTGAACCTCTTTCCCTTGAAGTTCTTGATGATCTGATAAACGGTTGATTTCGGTGCAATCTTAGTAGCACCAATATCCTTGCCTGTGAATCCCTTTTTGTGGAAAGCAATGATGACTGCACATGTTTCCATGTAGGTAACCATGGTTAACAGAGGAAGAACAATGATTTCAAGCACCACCCTCCTTTTAAAGCTTCCAGTCTGTTAAGCTGGCCATGCACTTTTTCTATCCAACCACAGAAAATCTGCAGATAATCTATTGGTGTAACAGATTCCTCCCTCTTGTTTAACCGATTAATCGAACTTAATAATCGGCTAACTAAACGAATCGACCATCGCAAGTCCTCCCCCCCCCAGGGGCGGGCTTGCCGATGATTGCAATGCTGAGCGGGCAGTGTACGCTTGCGCACACCGGCCCGTGCGGCTTTAGTCTTCCGATCACGCTACCAACGTTTTTTCCAGCGTGGTCCAACGGGTTTTCCAGCGTGCTGGGAAGACGAAAGTCGTGCAACCATACAGTAGATGCGGTCGCATGCAGCCCATAGACCTGCAGATTATCGTACGATCGCAGGATCACCCGCGATTATTGTACGATAATCGGCAGGTGTATGGGCACCTTTTTTCTAACTCTAACAGCATGACAGAGTGGTCTCCAGCCTTGTCCTAGGCAACACTGACACCTGTGTTAACGAGAGAATCACTTACATGATGTCACCTGGTCCTTTTGTGGTAGGGCTGAATTAAAGTGGAAATGTTTTTTTGGGGATTAAGTACATTTTCATAGCAATTAATCTGATGAATCGTCAAAACATTCTGGAGTATATGCAAAATTGCCATCATACAAACTGAAGCAGCAGACTTTGTGACAATTTATATTTGCGTCATTCTCAAAACATTTGGCCAGGACTGTACTTTGGAGGTGAATCAAAACTGGAGCAAACAGATTATGTAGCAGTTGCCCATGGCAACCAATAAGCATCTCTTCAGTTTGCTCAGGTAAGATTTGAAAATTAGACAAGAAGCAGATTGGTTGCAGTGCAAATCTACTCCAGATTTGGTCTGCTCCAGTTTTAATAATTCCCCCTATTGTAATGAAACTCGAGGAAAGACCTGCAACAGAGAGAGCTTTACAACTCAGTGTTTTTTGCCTACTCTTAGTGCAGTGTGGCATTAGGAATGGTCTCAATAAAAGTTCAGAATTTACATAAAAGGCACTCAGAGACACGTGATAAAGCCATGAAAGGAGTCGCATTCTGTTACCTGTTAAATCAGCATGAAGCGGGTTGATCACTGCTCTATCTGCAGGTCAGTAGTTTCTACAAGAATGAGCACCAGAAAGGCGAGTCTGAGCAATGTGTCTCAAGCAGTGTTGTAGACGTGGGGCACCAAGGGGGTAAAAGAAACCTGAAAGAATATGAAGAACAGGTTTTAACAATTATAAAATGTACAACAACTTATAGGGCATTGCAGTCATTTAGGCCAATCACTTGGCAACAGCTTTACTCCCTGCTGTTCCCTTACTGTGCTGCAGGAGAAGACAACATAGGCAGAACAGCTGCTCATCACTTGTTAAAATTAAATTGGCGCAAGCATATTCTAAGCAACAATACAACTAGGGTGCATGAATCTTTCATGACCTCCATGGGCTGGATTATTCTTCCAATATGAAAGACTATGAAAAAAGGAAAACAATCCTGTTGCAATCAAGATACACTGGTTAAAGAAGAAAGTCATATACTTGCCAATCCTGCTGCCCGCACTGATGAATACCCCTACACGTCAGGAAGTGTTGATCTCTGTGGTCCCCCGCAGCTCTAACTGGTTTCTCTTACTGACCTAAGCCACTACAGGATATAGAAGAGACGTGGAGGTCAGCAGGAGGAACCAGTGATAACTGTAGGGGACCAAAGACCAACACTCCTGAAAGTGTTCACAGGCTATTCTGCATTTGTTTTTTCTTAAGTGGTTATCTGTAGATCTCCAAACCAGGTC
The DNA here is from genome assembly GCF_000935625.1 of Nanorana parkeri. Taxonomy (NCBI): domain Eukaryota; kingdom Metazoa; phylum Chordata; class Amphibia; order Anura; family Dicroglossidae; genus Nanorana; species Nanorana parkeri. The sequence continues at coordinate 274,234 of NW_017306327.1, read as the reverse complement.
AACTATGCTTACTGAAAGACTGCTGACATATCAACAAGCCACAGCCTTTTACAGTCTTAACCAACTTGATTAACTAGCTCTGATGAAAGCACAATCACTGCCGAGTTGGAACGACAGAATGCAAATTTAAACACAAATAAGGTCACAGAAGAACAATTTTTCACTTTACATATGCCACAATTTTCAACCACTTCTACCACTCACCCCACCGTGTTCCCCTTTTTCTGGGAGTGTACATCTGCACCAGCATGAACACAACTCAAACAGATAATTCAGTAAAGCAGTGCAAACATCAATGTGAATGGCCCAAGTGTAGTATCCTGACTACAGTGGACATCTAATGGTCTGTAGTGCACACCTTTGACATCATTTGGGCTACTACTTCACTGAATAACCCCAAAAATAGCCTAGCACAATGATCATTAGTGTGACTATTAAAAAAAAAACAGGTAATCTTTGCAGAGATGGAAACAAACTACAAGTAACTTAAATGTTCAGTATATTGTCTGGACCATTTAAAGTAAATGAAACAGCAGGACCAGCGTGTCAGTACATATATTTGCCACTTCAGCCCCCACACGTCAATATGCAAATAGCAGCTCTGAGGACTATTCAGATAGTAACCACCAAAACACATTACTTCAGCCTCAGGTGACAATGCTTGGGTTTGATTATATGCCATCCAGATTGTTAAGGAGCACAGTAGGACAGGAAAGGGTTTCCCTCTACTAAAAGGGGTGAAAACAGCTGTCAAACTAAAGCCTCATTCACACCTAGGGAAAGGAGCCTAAAAAGGTGCCCATACACCTTACGATTATCGGACAAAACTTTTCGTCCGATGATCGAACCGTCCTACCCATCCTGCCCCGATTATCGAAGGTTCAATCAGCGGTAGTTAATAAGCATATTCTAAGCAACAATACAACTAGGGTGCATGAATCTTTCATGACCTCCATGGGCTGGATTATTCTTCCAATATGAAAGACTATGAAAAAAGGAAAACAATCCTGTTGCAATCAAGATACACTGGTTAAAGAAGAAAGTCATATACTTGCCAATCCTGCTGCCCGCACTGATGAATACCCCTACACGTCAGGAAGTGTTGATCTCTGTGGTCCCCCGCAGCTCTAACTGGTTTCTCTTACTGACCTAAGCCACTACAGGATATAGAAGAGACGTGGAGGTCAGCAGGAGGAACCAGTGATAACTGTAGGGGACCAAAGACCAACACTCCTGAAAGTGTTCACAGGCTATTCTGCATTTGTTTTTTCTTAAGTGGTTATCTGTAGATCTCCAAACCAGGTCAACTATGCTTACTGAAAGACTGCTGACATATCAACAAGCCACAGCCTTTTACAGTCTTAACCAACTTGATTAACTAGCTCTGATGAAAGCACAATCACTGCCGAGTTGGAACGACAGAATGCAAATTTAAACACAAATAAGGTCACAGAAGAACAATTTTTCACTTTACATATGCCACAATTTTCAACCACTTCTACCACTCACCCCACCGTGTTCCCCTTTTTCTGGGAGTGTACATCTGCACCAGCATGAACACAACTCAAACAGATAATTCAGTAAAGCAGTGCAAACATCAATGTGAATGGCCCAAGTGTAGTATCCTGACTACAGTGGACATCTAATGGTCTGTAGTGCACACCTTTGACATCATTTGGGCTACTACTTCACTGAATAACCCCAAAAATAGCCTAGCACAATGATCATTAGTGTGACTATTAAAAAAAAAACAGGTAATCTTTGCAGAGATGGAAACAAACTACAAGTAACTTAAATGTTCAGTATATTGTCTGGACCATTTAAAGTAAATGAAACAGCAGGACCAGCGTGTCAGTACATATATTTGCCACTTCAGCCCCCACACGTCAATATGCAAATAGCAGCTCTGAGGACTATTCAGATAGTAACCACCAAAACACATTACTTCAGCCTCAGGTGACAATGCTTGGGTTTGATTATATGCCATCCAGATTGTTAAGGAGCACAGTAGGACAGGAAAGGGTTTCCCTCTACTAAAAGGGGTGAAAACAGCTGTCAAACTAAAGCCTCATTCACACCTAGGGAAAGGAGCCTAAAAAGGTGCCCATACACCTTACGATTATCGGACAAAACTTTTCGTCCGATGATCGAACCGTCCTACCCATCCTGCCCCGATTATGAAAGGTTCAATCAGCGGTAGTTAAAAAAAAAACACCTGGACGACTTGCGGTAATCGACCGCAATTATTTTCGTTTGCGCATGCGCAGTGTTAATCGTACGACTTTTGATGGACGGAAACGCCACCAACCATGCGAACATCGTACGATCGACCAAAGTTTTCAAACATGCTTGACCGTCAAAAGTCGTACAATTGTACAGTACTATCGATCGGGCACTCTATTCACACGTTACAATTGTCGTACGAAAAGACGATCGCATACGATTATCGTAAGGTGTATGGCCACCTAAAGTGGGAAAACACTCAGTTATTCAGGCAAATCACATGTAGTCAAGGGAGCAAGCCAAGGGAGCAAATAATGCGCAATGCTGCTTCTGTACTACACGTCATGCATAAAACATACAAATGTGCAAAAGCATTAAAAAGTAGAAAGTAGTGTTACTTGCCAATAACCCTCATTACCACTATGCAGATACTGAGCCTGTTTAACATCCCTCCAGGCCGGTTCACATCACAAACTCCACGTTCCTAAGAGGCCGAACGCTCTGGAACGCAGACTTTGTGGTGTGAACCAGCCCTTTCACATACTTTAAGGGCAGGTTCACACCATTTTCCGGACCAGATCTGGAACGCAGTGCATTTTGCCACATTTGGAAGAAATTTTTAAGCTTAAAAAATGGTCTTACAGGTGCATTCCAGTGTTTGTTTCTGTTTTTATGTGTTCCAGACCAGACAAAAGACAAGCAGTACTTTTCTGGTCTAGTATGGAACGGACTGTGCTGGCGTAAACAGATGCCAAAAATAGCATAGGGATACATTAGGATGCATTTTAAGACATGGTGTGAATGGGCCCATAAGCTAATCTTCAGGCTCCTGATCGCTGCCATTACGAAAAATTCAGTCTTTAACACCGATTTGCGCGTCCCGAAACGCGCGACAAACGCGCATATTCAATAAGCCTAGGTGTGAACCCAGCCTTAAACATAATCTTAAATGCTCATAATCCCCATCATCTTGTCTCAGCAGGAAACTAGTTCTTCACTGAGAGCCTGCACATGCACCACTCCGTTCGTGGAAAAATACTGTGGGAACTATAAAACAAGCAATTGTAATCATGTGACCACTCCAAATACAGAAAAAAAGGTATGCAACTGGAGCAAGGTAAACTATAGATGGCAGCTATTTGAATACTAAATCATAAAGCCATAATTTTCTGAATGGAAAACACAGACACCAAAGTGCTATGAAAGTTTAATCAGTATTTGGAGATTATGTGCCTTGCTAGATATCCCCACAGATTAACTTCGACCAATGTAATTGATGAAAATGTAACTGCAAAGGACTCAAAATGCAGTGGGAGATAAAACCCAAAATAAGAATTAAAATGGCTTAACATCTTTTTGCCTATGGCTCCTTCGTTCACCGGGTCAATGCAAAAAAACTCAAAAACCACGTAGAGGATTTCTTTCATTGTCCTTTAACCAACAGATAACTCCACTATTTCCATGGAAAGTTCATGCTCTAGAACAGTGGTTTCCAACTTTTTTTTTTTTTTACTTGCACACCCAGTACAATACTGATTGTAAGAAATATTTGGTCTTTAGGGGTAAGATTACAAGCCTTTTTATTGGCGACAAACAGTACTGAATGGCTCAGACATCTGTAGTGGATGTGTGTCCTCCCCTGCAGTCTCAGGCCCCGTTCCCACTGCACGATATGCAAATCGCGTGTTTGTTGCGCGATTTGCATATTGCGCGACATCGCGAGATTTGCCGCGCGATGTCGCGTTCAAGCTTGCATTGAGCAAGCTTGAATCGCGGCTAAATCCGCTCAAAAAAGGGTCCTGCTGTAGCGACGCACGGACCCGCGACAGCAGGACCCTTTTGCCCCATTGGATTGCATTGGAGCGCGATATCGTGCTGTAATTTGCCGCGATATGGCGGGAATTACCGCGCGATAAATCGCTCAACGTGAACAGGGTCTCAATCATTTGTGAACGTCTGTTTTCTGTTCCTCTCCTTCCCGCTTGACCACCCTCATCTCTTCTCACTGAAATCCTCCAGCTCAGCCGCCAATAAGGCAATGTTACAGCAAAGTGAGAGAAAGAGAAGACACCACAAGTAGCAGTTCTGTTCGAATTCCAACTACCACTCACTCAGTAATCCGATGACAGCAAGTAACTTGTAAGCTATAAGGCAGGTGAAGGCCACCAGCACCATGGGAAAAACATGGCGCTCTGGAGTCTAGCCTCATAGCCTGCATTAAGACAGGGGTGGCGCACTAGCAGCAATTGTTACCAATGACAGACCCAACAGTGATGAAGTAGGCCTAGTGTCATTTAGCAAGCAGGCAACATTTGATTACAATCACACTGCCTCCATTACCTGTTTTATTTTTTTCCCCCACATACCCCTTGGGTTGGATACCACTGCTCTAGAAGATTGAGCAAAGTATGTAATGTCTATTTAAAAATAGTGGCACGCGGGTGTGGGAGGAGCAGGAACCCTCAGTAAGGATTTCTAACAGGGGCCAGTAAAGGTGAGTGCACTTGCCCTTAAGATAACAGATATCGGCATAGCAATCGACTAGCAGGCTAGTGCTACAGCATCTTCTACAGAACAAACTGTAGATGCTTTCAGGCATTTTCAATATGTATTTCAAAGAGTAACCACGTGGAGCATAGGGCCGTAACCAAGACTACAAAGATTTCAGTTTACTGGAGTCAGCTCGTTTAAGAATAGACCCCTCATTGTCATGGGTTATTGCTCTTTGCACAAGTCATCATCTGATCCCAAATGAAAGTTCAAAGTTTTGCATCTTTCAAAAGCTGAACTAAAAATACTGACCATATTATTTCCAGGGGCATGGCGGAATTGGACTAGGAAAGTTTGATTCTCAGGACACAGGAGACAAACATTTCTAGATATTGAAGCGACAGGGAAGGGGACAGGAGGACATTTTCAAGTACACTGCGGTTATAAAGTATGGATTGGGGCAGTTCTACTTGCACTGAACATGCAAAGTCAGGGATACCATGACAAGACTGACATTACATGCAACACTACCATAAGGACTTCTCTAAGTGAAATGTGCTACAGCGCCAATGAAGGAATCGAGAGCCATTTTCCAGGGACACGGTGGTGGTGGACTAAAGATTGATGGGCCAAGGACCGGTGGAGTAAGGATTGGTGGTAGTAAACCTAAAGCTGGCCATACACCAACAGATTTTTCATTCATGGACATAAGAAATCTAACAGATTCCTCCATAAACAATAAATGCGTGGATTGAGGAACCCCCTTCGTCTATTGCTTTCTGACAGCTGGCACCCACCACTATTGGAATACCCAGATAGCAAATGCAGCTGTTTGACAATTTTCAGCCAGCCTGGTTTCCTGAAAAGTTCATTCAGTAAATCGACTTTTGGCAGCAGGGACACACACACACACACACACACACACTTCGTCTAATTCCTGTCCATCGGCTGAAATTCTAGTGTATGTGTACAGTGTGCGAGTCAAATTTTGTGGTGACATGTCCATTTACAGCAGGGGTCTCAAAACTCCGGCCCTCCAGCTGTGGTGGAACTACAAATCCCATGAGGAATTGGAAGATTCACACAGCCACGACTCCCAAAGAGAGATGCATCATGGGATTTGTAGTT
>NW_017306327.1:265785-266671 GCF_000935625.1 Nanorana parkeri | reverse complement strand
GGCCCTCCAGCTGTGGTGGAACTACAAATCCCATGAGGAATTGGAAGATTCTCACAGCCACGACTCCCAAAGAGAGATGCATCATGGGATTTGTAGTTTCACCACAGCTGGAGGGCCGGAGGTTTGAGACCCCTGATTTACAGGTACAGAATACTGCTGGGACAAGATAAAGGCATACAACAATCCAGAGTACCTAGGTATTGAACAACAATGTTTAAGAGGAAAGAAGGCCTTGGCACACCAGACAAATTGTTTAGCTTCTACAGTTTTACCATTAAACAGACACTTGCCAGTATATCAATATATTTTTTTCTAATTTAAAAACAACAAAGTCTGACTCTTTTTACATATTGAGAAAAACAAAAGTACAAAAACCTATATAGGAAAGACTATTCTACCGCAACATAACCGTCCTTTCACTTGCATTAAACCATCCAACAAAATTACCTTTTGTCACTTGCCCCTCCTACTAGATTGTAAGCTATCATGAGCAGGGCCCTCCTAACCCTCCTGAAATGGAATTGTATCTGTATTGACTTCAACCAGTTTGTAACTACAGAAACTGTTGGCGCTATATCAATCCTGTATTATAATACAATTTAGTATTTTCTGGCACAAAACAGTAAAAGGACCAAAGATTAAAGTCACCTAAAAATTGACATTTAGGGCCCATTCACACCAGCCGCTGGGACAGTCCTAGCACATCACAAGGTTAACTTTTTTTAGAAATTTTCCAAGTGACATGTCATTAAGTTCACGTGGTGCGTGGCATTTTTGTACAGCACTGAAGTACTGCATGCAGTTTTGTTTCAGCATACACCACCGCAATTGGGTGGTTTGAACTATGCTCATCCATGGAATGGCAAATTGCCTCGTCTTGCACAGA
>NW_017306327.1:239613-265770 GCF_000935625.1 Nanorana parkeri | reverse complement strand
TTGAGTGAATCCACCCTATATCTCGCAAAATAGAAACAAGCCCCATTTCATATTTACAAAGGCCTGCTTCAGTTTCCCTATTTCCATCCTGAACCAGCATTAGCAGAAATTCTAAAGGCGGTGTGTAAAAATCATATATTCTCCTGCAAAATTTTAAAGCAATATTGTGCGACTGTATTTTGGTAGAACGTTGTGTTTGCATGGTTTTCACAACTGATTTGCTTTTTTCAAGGCAGGATTTTTCTAGATTGCTTTGGCTCCTATTACTAACCATAGCAACAGTTTTATCCATCCCTGAAGGCACATAGTAAGGAAGTAGAAAAGGTACAGAAAACAGATTTTATTTATGTTTAAAGCAAAGCCCACAGTTCACAAAACTGTGCCAGGGAAGGATAGTCTCGTCCTGAAAAGCAGATGTTACTGCATAAAATATAATTTTTTCGTCAGCGGCTATAATGTAGAAACCTCATTAAAAAAAATAAATAGGGTCAGAGCTTCATCGCCAGTCGCACACACAGTGATGCCAGAGTGATCACATAGATGCCACAGACAAAACTCCAAAAAGGAAATAGCTAGATCAAGGGGAGGTGGGAAATCGGCTACATAAAACTAAGCGGGAAAGTAGCATGACAAAAGAAATCCAGGAGTAAAGAATTATGTGAAGGCTAATATTAGAAAAATAAAACAGCTCACTGCTGACTACAATCTCTACAGCTGCTTTTGTTTTCTTGGTAGGCTGAGGCTATGCGAGTGTCAAAGCCACCTCCTCTTCCTTCCTACAGATCCCACATATACATCATGTGATATATATAGGCAAAAGCATACACAAGTTATGCAATCACCGTTAGAGAATGTTTTGTTTTACTTTTGCATTTCAAGCCCCAAACTCTCAACAAAAGGCCTCAATTTACCCAGCAATGATTAGATTGTAAGCCACAGTTGATGATTAGGTAATAGGCCAAGCTACACAACCAAAACTTTAAAGCTTAAAAATTTTTTTTTTTTTTTTAAATGAATATCAAAACAAATGGAACGCTGCACCAAGAGCTCTTCTAACATAACATGTGAGAAAACATTTTTATTTTGTGTTCAATCCCCAGAGAAAATGTACAGCAGGTGGAAAACACTACTTTGTTTACATATACCCTACACATCATTCAGATTACAAGAGAAATATTGAAAACACCAATCTCATCAGCTACAATACGGGGACAAAGTGCAGACTGAACAGCAGCGTAAAAGAAGCAAAGCTATCGGAATGTGTACTTTGCATGATGGAACTGATTTCTACAATGAAATTGAATGACAAAAACATAGATTTATCCCAACAACTATATCAGGAAAACAGCATGCAGGGATAATGTAGAGGCCATTGAATACTAAACAGATAATATTATGCTTAATCAATGTCTTTAATGGCATCTAGCTCTGAATAAAAGAGCAAATCCTTTAAGTGACGTTATCAATGTAATCCAAAGCCTGTGTCCAGGCTCCACGGCTCACCACGATGTCAGTTTATTTTCCTTATGGGCAAGAATGAGAGGGTGAAACAAAGAACACATCAGGGGGAAGTGCACAGTTGCAGAGAAAAGTAATGGAAAGCAGAAGGAATGAACTAAAAAGAGGTTAAGTGCACAAATAACCAGGAGCAACCAGAGAACACAAAGTTCAAAAGGAAACATGTAAATAAAAACAGTCACGTTTCCTGGGATGTTATTGGGGCCCTAATAAGTCATTGGGATTACTATCTTGAACACATGCCTAGGGTTATACTCATTAATTTTAAACCTCAACAGCCCCCTTTGCAAGGGTTAAATTTTTATGAGGGGGCAAGCAGAGATATGGATGGAGGGAAGCCGGTAGATGTGGTATACCTGGATTTCTCAAAGGCATTTGATACGGTACCACACAAGCGCTTACTTCACAAGCTGAGGGCTATGGGCATAGATGAGGTGGTGTGTACGTGGATAGAGAACTGGCTACGGGAACGTGTCCAGAGAGTATCTGTAAATGGCACCTTTTCGGACTGGGCTAGTGTAATGAGCGGTGTGCCTCAAGGATCTGTGCTGGGTCCGATACTGTTCAACCTATTCATTAATGACATCGGGGAGGGAATAAATAGCCATGTTTCCGTGTTTGCAGACGATACAAAAATAGGGAGGGTACTAGAAACGGATCGTGACAATATAACATTACAGGAGGACCTGGATAAAATAGGGGAGTGGGCAATACTATGGCAGATGAGGTTTAATGTCGATAAATGCAAAGTAATGTACTTTGGACATAAAAATAAACAAATAGGCTATACAATCATGGGTATGCCGCTAGGGAAGTCAGAAATAGAAAAAGATTTGGGGGTCATTGTAGACCACAAACTGAATGGTAGCTTGCAGTGCCAAGCTGCGGTAAACAAAGCTAGCAGGGTCTTGTCCTGTATTAAGAAGGGGATGTATTGCAGGGACAAGTCTATAATTGTGCCTCTATATAGATCGTTGGTTCGGCCACATCTGGAGTACGCAGTCCAGTTTTGGTCGCCGGTACTGAGAAGGGATGTCCTTGAACTGGAGAGAGTCCAGCGGAGGGCAACAAAACTAATTAGGGGAATGGAGGACCAGAGCTATGAGACAAGGCTTCTGACCTTAAACATGTTTACGCTGGAATTAAGGAGATTAAGGGGGGATATGATTTTCATGTACAAGATGTTCAATGGTGACAGCAACATTGGCAACAAACTGTTTGAGATTAACTCCATTACAAAGACTAGAGGCCACCACCTAAAGTTGGTGGAGAAAAAATTCCAGCACAATGGGCGAAGAGGGTTCTTTACAGTAAGAGCGGTTAAGGTCTGGAACTCACTGCCATCGGCAATGATTTCAGCCAAGAGTGTAGATTTGTTCAAGAAGCGTTTGGACAATTTCTTGAGGGACCGTAATATCCAGGGATACCAGTATCCCTTAGAATGAGATGATGGTGGACCTATATGGGTTGGACTTGATGGACGTATGTCTTTATTCAACCCCAAATACTATGTAACTATGTAAATGCTTGAGAAGTCTAGGGGTAGAGAAAGAAGGTGTAGTAACTTACCCTTTTCCTGGCTCCGGTAGGCTGCCTCCATCTTTGTGTCCGCTCCAGCGAAGCATCTTTTCTTTGGCGCTCCAGCCAGTGATCACACTGACATCACAAGTAACAGTCTTGTATTGTACCTGAGGGTGGCAAGGGACCATCCACAACCCAGAGCATCACAGAGAAGACTAGCACATTAAAAGCCTTTCCAAGTGAAAAATAAAGAGAGAGATACACCATATTCCTCTCTACCCCTACCCCTAGACCTAATGAGCATTTAACCCTTGCATTGTGGGCCCCCCCACAGCAAGGATTCTTTTTACAAAGATCCCAGAGTATATGTAATCCCAAGCACTAAAGCGATCAAGGTAATTTAGTAAAAAGTATTTTTCAATCTTTTTAAATCTGCAGCTTTTATTAAAAACACCTTAAGATTCTACCAGGAAGGCCCTTACTCAGACACTTTCTGTTATGGGGAGACGATGCTTTGTCCCCGTCTTCCAATCACGCTCCTACATGGTCACCCTATCACACAGTCTTCCAATGGAGACTATGAGGGGTCATCTCAGCACATTATACAGGTGCGGTCCACAGGTGTCGTCAGAGAACCGACCCTGAGAAAACACAATACGGTGATTAATGGAGTGTGTGCATGTAGACAGGAGACAGCTGCAGGATATCAGCAGCACCGAGATGCAAGGATTAAAAAGAAGAAAGCGGAAACAAGGAACTCATTTATGAAGACTATAGTGATCATTCACTTCTACTCTCTACCACCTGTTAAATCTACTTAAGGCCCCATTCACATGAGCATGAGTATAGCCAGGTGATTTAGTGTATTTTTGCACATTCCTAGCCACAAATAGACTTTTAGGCACCATTCACACCTGAGAGTTTGTAGCCAAACGCATGTGGGCCCATTCACACCAGATCCATTGTTTTACGATCAGTTTTCTAGCAGATTGTAAAGCAAGGGCAAAAAAAAAAAAATTGGAATGGCTCAGTTCACACCGGTGCATTGTGGCGCCATTCCTGGCACTGAAAAGAAAAAAAAAAAGGGAACATGGTCTACTTTTTTTTTAACGCAGCAAAACGCACGCTAACGCAACACTGCAAGCTTTGCAGTGAAGTATGTCCACGCTGGACATGTTGCTTGACAAAGCTCATCCAAAAAAGAAAAAAAAACGCAATGGATTGCACAGAAATCAGAAGGTACAATTGCAGGTCAATAGACCTGCCGTGGACCAGCGAATACTTTCCGATTTTGGTGTGAATGGGCCCTGTAGCGTGAAAAAGTCCACGAGCTACATTAAGTGTTGCGTCAAGTGCTGTGGTCCCAATAGGAAAGCCTGAAAAACATGCATTTTTCATGCATTTCCTTGCCTAGTAACTGGGTTTTCATGGGGGGGGACAACTAAAACACGCCAAGTTCAAGTGTGAACAAGGTCTTACATTGAAGTCCCCATGACTGGTGTAAAATGTAACAATGCTCCTATTACATCTATAGGGACAAAAAGAAAACAATTGCCCTGAAAAAATAAACCTCATACCTTTTCCAATTTCCAGGTGTCAGAACGCGCAAATGTGAACAGGAGCCATTGAAAATAGCAGGATTCCTCTTGCTGAGCATTGTTGTACACGGTGTGTACCTGGGCTAGTGAAAACAATGAGATTCCTCTTGCAGAACGTTGCCCTATGCTGATGTGTGCACCAGCGCTATTGAAAACAATGGGATTCCACTTGCTGAGTGTTGTTGTGCTTAGGGAAAAGCGCTACAAAACACCTCAGCGTGAATGGGGCCTAAAACAAAAAAAAAACTAAAAGCAAGGAGGAAGAGCTAACCCCCTGGTATCAGCCACATTTGTGGAATCACGGCTCCTCCTGGACAACATGGCAAGTAACAAACTTAGACACAGGAGCAGGCTTGGCCTGGAAAAGGCTGTAAATCGCAAAGGAAGCTGTGTTTATAATAAAAGTGAGGAGTGTGAGCTGATGAAGATAGAATGGGGCAGTGTGGAGAAGTTGGGGGCCCCCTCACCTACACTCACACCTCTCCACACTGGAAGTAAAGCGTGGCAAGGCCTCAACCGGTGGTGTGTGTGCGGGTGTCATTAGGGGAATATATACAATCATGTGGCGGCAGCGCGCCGAAATCAAGCTTACGTCACCTGTCAGGGTGGACAGAGAGTCCAAAATGGCAGCATGCCGGAAATGAGATTGTGCTGGATGTCAACACTAAACACTTGTGAGAATCAACCAGATTTGGAGGGACTTTTTCCACTTTATTAAAGAGGACCTGCAGCCTAAAATTAAAGTTTGTGCTATTGCAACCCTCTCCCCTTCCCCCTTTCACAAAAGCTAAGGAAAATAGTTTTTTATATGCTCTTATGCTTATAGACCTGACAGAGATCTGGCACCAGGTCTATTTATGTACTGTTCTATGAATGGAGGATAGGAAAGCTGGCTGTACACTGTATTATTTTCTTCCTTCTGTCTGCGGGCTGAACAAGAAAAATATTATTATTGTTATTTATATAGCGCTGACAATTTACACAGCGCTTTACATAGAGCACATTCACATCCGCCCCTGTCCTCAATCTTACACTCTAAGGTCCCTATCTCACATACATACAGTATCTCACAGAAGTGAGTACACCCCTCACATTTTTGTAAATATTTTATGATATCATTTCATGTGACGACACAGAAGAAATGACACTTTGCTACAATGTAAAGTAGTGAATGTACAGCTTGTATATCAGTGTACGTTTGCTGTCCCCTCAAAATAACTCAACACACAGCCATTAATGTCTAAACCGCTGGCAACAAAAGTGAGTACACCCCTAAGTGAAAATGTCCAAATTGGGCCCAAAGTGTCAATATTTTGTGTGGCCACCATTATTTTCCAGCACTGCCTTAACCCTCTTGGGCATGGAGTTCACCAGAGATTCACAGGTTGCCACTGGATTCCTCTTCCATGACGACATCACGGAGCTGGTGGATGTTAGAGACCTTGCGCTCCTCCACCTTCCGTTTGAGGATGCCCCACAGATGCTCAATAGGGTTTAGGTCTGGAAACATGCTTGCCCAGACCATCACCTTTATCCTCAGCTTCTTTAGCAAGGCAGTGGTCGTCTTGGAGGTGTGTTTGGGGTCGTTATCATGTTGGATTACTGCCCTGCGGCCTAGTCTCCAAAGGGAGGGGATCATGCTCTGCTTCAGTATTTCACAGTACATGTTGGCATTCATGATTCCCTCAATGAACTGTAGTTCATTGAGGGAACGCCATTCCTATACCCTTAGGATTTTGTCATCTTCCCTTTCTCTACTCTTTCTTTCTTCTGCCCTTCTTTCCCTCCTTTCTTTCTTATTTAATATTTGACAGACCTTAGCTCGAGCAAGTTTGTAAATGTCTATAGCTATGTTTGGTGGGCTTTCCTCTGGAGAGACTGTGCCTCTCTGTACTGCTTTTTATTAATATGTACCTTTACGCATTTATCCGTTGATCATATTGAGCTGTATTTCTTCACCTCGACCATGCTGTTTAGTCAACTTACCTGATCTGGTCTGTTAATGTTTTGAATTGTGTTATGTTTATTAAAATGATGATTCAACCATAAATATAAACTGTTCTGTAATTACACATATCCACTGATGAGATTCAAACCCAAAATAGAACAAATGCCATATCAAAAACATGACACACTTCACCTTCATACTCTTACCCACCAAAATAAATGTTATTACAAACGAAATTACATTTCTGTTGCCCCTCTTGTTTTACCACCATGTTCCTAAATGTTGGCTGTCAGAACTAATGTCTCTATATCGTTTCCTTTTCGACTTTCTGTATTGCTTATATCCTAGAGCAGGAGTGACCAACTTATTTGACATAGTGGGCCTTGAGTGGGGCCCATGACATCATCATAGGTTCATACATAATATACAGTTTCTACAATGCTACAGAAGATGGTCGTAGACTGGACATACAACAGAAGATTGTCGTAGACTGGACATACAACTATAGATGGTCAGAGACTGGACATACAACAGTAGATGGCCTAGAGACTGCAGGCATGCTACAGGAGATGGTCAAAGACTGCAGGCAAGCTACAGACATGGTTGAAGACTAGTGTCAGAAACCACCTGCTACTGCGCATGCACCGGGCCCAGTTTTCCGTAGTAAGGGTAAACTGCACTTGCGCGCATGCGTGAGCCACGGAACAGCCGCGCACAGGAAGTGATGCTGTTTCCTGATGGATCACCCTATTTAAAGCCAGCCTACCTGACTCCAAGTTGTTGGATTGTCTTCAGCTTCCCCTGTGTTCCTTGTGCTTCTGATTACCCTGCTGCCTTTTGACCCAGATTGTCCTTGACCTTGGTGATTGCTGCCTGCCCCTGACCTCCTGCTTGCCTACTGGACCTGCCTCTGTTTCCTGGCTTTGTACCTCACTGCTCGACTGGATTTGACCCTTGGCTTGTTTGACTACGATCTTGGATCCTGCTCTGCACTCCAGCTTGCACGGTGTGATCATCACTGGTGCCACTTGCTGTCCACTCACACTCTGTTCCCAATTCCAGAGTCTTTGGGACACGAGATGCAAGAGAAGCCTCCTCCCACATTCAGTCTCCATCCAGGTACGTGACACTAGGGACCTGCTGTAAGAGACTGTCATGGATCACTACTCATCTACTCCTTCTAATATAAAGTTCAGAGAAAAAAATAAACATAAAGAAAGAATAATGAACAACACAAAAAAGTAAGGATGTGTGAAAAAAAAACCCCAAATAATTTAGCTAGTTGAATCCACTGTTCCTGAATAAGATCCTAGGCAAGGAACAAACGGACTACTGGCTGCCTGGGCCAAAAGGCTGCATAGTAAGCACCAAAGGGTCACAGGTTGGGCATCGAGGTCTTGGAGTATTTTATCACGGTCCTTTTTTTCTATATTCTGTCTTTACAAAATTATTTGTCTCCGTGTATCCTATTTCTTTTTTTTTTACTATATTACTGTATCTCTTATATCCCAGAATATTCTAAAATCTGAAATAACCAAGGGAAGAGAAAAAGTGCACCACCACTGCAACCATTTATACAGCACTTTTGTTCACCCAAAATCAAATATAAAGTTCTCTTGTTTCCCAAAATCTATCCAACAGCAATATACAGTATGCCGATTTCTTCCCCCAAAGCAGATACTGTGTAATTTATTGGTGGCATTCAGTTTATAGCCTAACTGAACCCTAAGCTCTCGCTCCCTGAGCAGCGCTGTTGATGGAAGCAGTGTTCAGAGGTGTGGGGGGTGTCAAACAGCCCACTGCTTTGCGTGACAGAGCCGCAGTTCGACTCTCCTATGTGCTGCCAACACAGTGCACTTTAAAACTTGCTTAAGCACTTAACAGTAAGAAAATAAAGAGCCCCATAATCACTGCTATATATGCAGCCTGACTACATTTGGGTAATACATAGTGAGGATTCAACTGGGCTTGTTTATCTTTACAGCATCCAGGAATAATAATCATTAATAATAAATGCATACCTACTTGTCAGCGTGCTGACCGCTGATCACTCCAGGAAGGTAGGACATAGCTCCCCCCGTGATCTACATCATGTGGACATGTATTCACATGCTTTCACAAGATGCAGGGAAAGACAGATCCCATGTCAATGTAGTGTGCAGTGATCACTATGAGAAGTAGGTCTCTATGGAGGAGTTTGTAATCATTGATCATCACTATGCCTGGTGGTTGTAAAACAGAGTTGTCATTATTAAATACTATAGCACCAATAGCGATCACCACTATGCCTGGTGGTTGTCATCATTAAACACTATAGCAGCAATAATGGCATTGGCATTACTGCTAGTCCAAGGCATGTACCCCAGTGCATGGACCTGGCCAGCTTTAGTCATACCCATGCCCAATTTCAAGGGATGAAGGTTTATTGTAATTCGCAATTTAAGATTACTTTATTCTAGCCCAGTTTCTGGTCTTTATTTAACTTTATGTGTTTGTACACTGAAAGCATATGCTTAAGCATTCTGTCATTCAGAATTTTACAATCAGTGACTCAGGTAGCTTCAGGATGGGGGTGTGGCTACAAGTGTTAGTTCAAAAACTCATTTATGCATGTTAGGATAGTTTAGGACTTCAACAAAATTCAAAATCTTAGAGAAACTACCCTGATATAATATCGTTATTTAATAATTGGTTGTTTACCAAACATTAAGGGCTCGTTTACACTAACTCGCTCAATAAAACAATGCGTTTTGGTGTGCGGGCTAGTGTCTGAATGAGGTCCGGTGGGGAGGCAGTAAGATCCGCTATTTCAGTGCATCATACTGTTTACTTTTTCTTTTTACTTTATTGAGAGTGTACAAAGTTACACTCCATTTATATCTCCCAACAGCAGCACGGTGTGATGCACTGCAGTGCAGTAATGCATGGTGCTGTCTGATGTGTTACAGAAAAATGCAACATGTATGCGTTTTCCCTATCACACCGCATATTAATGCTTCATTGCAGTGTGAACAGGGTAGATGGAAGACAACTGTTTTCTATGTGCCCTAGGGGTGACCTGCAGTTTTCTTGTGTGAACGGGCCCTAAGGGAATACCTGAGATAAAATAAGACACCAGAGGGTACATGGTATGCATCTGCAGCTATAAGAAGATATTTAATGATGTTATAATGTTGATACTGCAAATAATGCTCTAATTGACATTATGGTCCATTTTGCATTGCTATGGTAGCAGCTTTTCAGACTTGATTTTTAAAAATGCATATTTCTGCTAAGTATGTGCTGATATTTGTGTTTATGTTCCATTTGTACCATGTTCCTTCTGTTGCAGGATGAGCATAACTACGTTGTAAACCAACACTGCTTACTGTTTCCACAGAACCCAACTGGGATTATACTATGTGGGGCTGTGCAGCCAAAAATTCACAACAGTGGACAGAGAATAAGATATGAAGCACTTTCTGTTAACTTCAGCACAGTTCTTCTGAAAACCATATTTATCTCAACTAGGAATTCACCGATACAGAGTACCGATACCAGTACTACCGCTAGCATGGAGCCGGCTTCCCGGGCAATGAGGAAGCTGGGCAGCGTGTCAGTACCCGCCACTTGGCTTCTTGATTGCCCTGGAAGCCAACTCCATGCTGATTGCCCGGGAACCTGCCTACCCAGCTAATCAGCATGCAGCCAGCTTCCCAGCCAATCAGGAAGCCGGACGGCAGCTCATTACCCGCCACCGGGCTTCCTGATTGGCTGGGTAGCTAGCTCCATGCTGTTTGGCCAGCTCGATGCTAATTGGCTAGTAAATGGCTTCCCAGCCAATCAGCATGGAGCCGGCTTCCCTGTCAATCAGGAAGCCGGGTCATTACCCGCCACCCGGCTTCCTGATTGGCAGGGAAGTCGGCTCCATGTTCCCTCGCAGCCCTGATGGTCAGACGAAATCTCCCTCTGACCTGAAATTCCAGTATCTGGAAAGGTATTGGTGCATCCCTAATCTCAACACAGTTACTTAGAGAGATGCAATGAAGAACTTTATAATTATACCTATCGGGCAAGGCACGGGAAGATCTGATTTGTTTTTGGTTTTTTTGAGGAGGTCCATTCTTCACTCTACATGCACAGTTATTCATGAATTTTGAATCATCTTCTTTTTCTCCTTTTAGCACTGCAGCACAGCGGCAGCTGATCTCAGTTCACACTGATACTAAAATCACTGGTGCTAACGTCCAATTCTAGGCAGAATCTTTTTTTTGTCATAGTGCAGACAGTATGGACACAGGCCAGAGGGGAGAGAGGTCTAGCATGGAGGTGGCCACTGGTGACAACAGAAATGTGACAAACCTACTGTTGCCAATATGAGAGGCCTAAGGCCCCATTCACACCTTGGAGTTTTGTAGCTCGAATGCCTAAGCACTACAATGCTCAATAAAAGGAATCCCATTGTTTTCAATGGCCTCTGTTCACACCGTTCTGTCGCCTGTAGCAAAACATCTTTGCTCAATTCATGTGAATGGGGCCTAAAAAACAGCGATGTGCAGAGCATGAAACTATAGGGGGACTAGTAAAAGGACATATACAAGAAAATTGAGGATCTTCCAGAGGCACAATTAGAAATTTTAACCCCTTGTTTTCAATCTACTGACCCCACTGTCTGTATCCATTATTATCAACTTCAAAAACCACCATTAGTCAGAACCTATAGTAGGTTCAGACTTAAGAAATTACTCAAAGACCAGGACTAAACGGCTTAATGACAAATACTAATGAACTTTATTTTGACAAAAACATATCCAAAAATGTCATATCATATTGCATCTTGCCCCAAACTACCCATTAAAAACAATTGACAACATTGTCCAAAACCATTTACACTATCCACTCATTCAGACAGGCCCCTTTTCAAAAAGATTTGAAAGCAATAGATTGGACAATTAAGGGGAAGGACAACTTATCACGGGCAGAGAGACAAGCATTAGGAGAACTAAAAAATACACCAGGTTTTATTATCAAAATGAGTGATAAGAGAGGGAATGTAGTTTTACTCTCAGAGGAAATGTATGTGGCAGAGGCTAGACGTCTTCTTTATGATACTCAAACATATGATGAACTGGGTGAATCTCCCTTTAAAAAATTAGTGAGTGGCTTTAACTTTTAATTAGAACTCGCAAGAGAAGCAGGACTGGTGACATTGAAGGAATTTATGAAAGTAGATTGGTTTAAAATCCCTACATTCTACATAATACTAAAGATACACAAAAATAAAGATAACCTGCCAGAGAGAGGCCAATAGTTTCTGCAATAGGGAGCCCCCTAGAAAACTTGGGTAAATATTTGGATACCTTACTAAAGGATATGGTACTACAGTTATCCTCTTATTCGAGAGACACTGGGTATGTACTGAAAGAAATCTCAGATCTATTTGTGGAAGAAGGCTCCCTATTAGTAGGTATAGATGTGGAGTTACTATCTACATCTATTCCCCATGTCTCGGGATTAAAAGCAGTGGCCTCCTTTTTGGAAAAACTTTACCCCTGAGCAGGTTCTCAAAACGATTTGTAGTGGAACTGCTGGCAAATATGGGCTCCGACCTATGCATGCCTCCATCTAGGTCTCTGGGAAACAGAAGTGGTCTATAACAATCAATTGTACCTGAGTCACGCTAAAACGTGGCTCGGGTACATCGATGACATCCTGGTGGTGTGGAATAGTACTGAAGAACAACTGAAGATCTTTATTTCTGAATTAAACTTAAATGAAAGGAATATACGATTGACATTTGTGTTCAGTAAGTCTGAGATACCCCTCCTAGATCTCAATGTCAACTTAAAGGGGGAGGAAATAGCGACGAAAACATTTAGAAAATAAACGGCAGCAAATACGGTGCTGCATGCACCATCCAAACTTTTTAAAACATGGAATCTCTACGGGGCAATTTCTACGAATTAAACAAAACAAACCTGTACGCCACATAGAAACTATACAGAGGAGTTGAAGGCATTGTATAACCGCTTTAGAGGAAGAGGATATTCCCATAAAACACTTAAAAGAAGTAGAGCATTAGTAGGTAAAAGGACTCGGTCTGAAATTTTTAAAGGTGGGAAAACAAAGGATATTGTGGAAAGTAATTATGTATGGATGATAACACAATATGGTTAGGATAAATTGAAACAAATCTTAATTAAACACTGGCACGTGTTTCAGTTGTGCCCAACGCTCACAGGTATAGTAGGTCCCTACCCCCAATTAACGGTGTGGAGACGCCGTAATTTAAAAGACCATTTGACCAGTTCAGAATATAGACCAAATGCATCAGAAATGTGGTTGTCAGGTAAAAAAAGGATCAAGGGAATGTACCCCTCGGTGTTCATTTTGACACCAAATTTCATTTTAGTCCTAGTCTTAGTCTTTCGACGTAAATTAATTTTTATTTTTAGTCGCATTTTAGTAATCAGATTAATTTTTATTTTAGTCTAGTTTTAGTAGACGAAATTCAAGTCGATTTTAGTCGACGAAAATTGAACTTGGTTATTATTCAGTTGTTCACATCTCCCTACTACAGTGTTTTTGTTCATCAACAAAACTTCTCAGAATATTCATTTCCGTTTCGTCCCGTTACCTGCCCTAGTATTTCGTTTTCGTTTTGTCACGGGAAAACAGCCAAATGAGGGGGGGAAACGAAATTAACACTGCCGTTGGGGTGCCCACGCAATAGACTTTTGGAGACACAGACAGCTTCAACACTTTCTTTCCTCGCTCCACAGACCTCCCTGTCTACACAAGTTTTTTGCACTTTGAGACATTATTGGGGGCCTCTGAATCTCCACGTCATGGTATATCTATAATTTATAAGATTCTTGGAAACTTGAATGATACGTTACCCCCGACATACATTGGAAAATGGGAGCAGAAATTGCAACAGTCTCTAACCCCCTCTCAACGTTCTAAATTATTGCAAATGTGTTCTTCAGTTTCTCCTGATGGAAGTAAACTTTAAACTTTTGGCCAGATGGTACTTGGTCCCGCTCTCAACCCACGCCATTTGTCCTTCGACCTCCCCCTTGTGCTGGTGCTCCTGTGACGCAACGGGCACCTTTGATCACCTGTGGTGGGATTGCCCACTGGTGCGGGAGTATTGGGAGGAGATCACACGACTTATAACCACTATTAGTGGAATCCCTACACCTTTAGATCCCTGCTTATGCCTCTTCCATCTCAATCCTCTCTCCGTGAGGACATACAAGAAGACCATAGTACCCTTCATGCTTAATGCCGCCAAAGCTCTCATACTGAAGTACTGGCGCTCCCCCCAAATGCCTACTGTGGCGCAATGGCTGGCTCGGGTGGATAGTCTAAGTCTGATGGAGGTACTCCTTCATTCTAGCAAGGATTAATATAGCATTTACTACAAAACGTGTGCATGTTGGCTCCATTTTAAAACCTCGGATGAATATATTACCTTACTATCCTTAGGGCCTACTGTACCATCTGGCTAAAACGTTCTCACTATACCTTGAGTTCTGCCATAACCTGTAACTCATACCTCTGACCTCTTGATCGACTGTCTTCACATTCATATGCTGATTTGTTGCTACATGTTGATTTTAACCTCATACCGGCTGGAGGCCAGGGTATGCCCGTATACACTTCCCCCCCTTTTGTTTACCTCCCTGTGTCTGCCTGTACATGTTCGGTATTCTTTGCTTTTTGTGATGTAGTATAGATATGCTATTGTCTGATACTGTTCCCTAGTTTACATGTAACATGTTGAAAAACTCAATAAACATTTAATAAGCAAAAAAAAGAAAATGAAAAAGAGAAGCTGATTGGTTACTTTGCACAGCTGCTCCAGTTTTGATAACATCACCTCAGTATTTTTCACAACAGTGATCCTTTAAAGACTATGTTTACCTTTTAGACTGTTTCATGTTACATCCATATTCAGGGTGTAAGATGAAACATGGGCACATTGCCACCCCCACCCCCTCCCTAACTTACCTGAATCACAGGCTTCTTCTCTATGCCTGCAGGCTGCTGCTGTACTTTTATACCAGGTGTGGCTGTGCCTGGCTCCGCCCACATGGCCTCATCACTATAAGTGTGGTGACATCACCACACTTATAGCCCATTGACACTTTCTACCGCCCAAGTTACTAAATGTTTTTACCTCAGTACAGACAGGGGCGGGAGGGAGAATCTGCAGGAGCTAGAGCATTTCACCTGACATCCACTGATCACAGTTGCAATGTTTTACTGGCTCCAATGCAACAAAAATGGTGAAATATACCTTTAACCGCCTCCCGGCCGGCCATTGTGTTTAAGTCCTGTTGGCCCGCCCACTTGCACGCGGAAACTGCCCAAATTTAAAAACAGGCAGCGATGCCTGTTTACATACAAGCGATCTGCCGGCTTTAGAGCTGGCGGATCGCTTGTATAAGGTGCCGATGCCAAATTTAAAAATCCACAGCCCCCCTCCGCTGGTCCCAAGCTCCGCTGTGCCCGGTGTGAGCCTGGGACCGTCATGGTGGCTCCGTGACAAAGGATCATTGGGAGATTGGTGTACAATCCCCCTCCGGTCCCCTCTCCACTGTCAGAATGCAGAAGTTATGTATATTAAAAAATATTTTTTTACGAGCGGTAAAAGCTTTTAAAGCGTCGCCTATGGTCAATTTTGGGTATGGTAGTTTTTCGCGGGTGCGCACAATTTTAAGGCTTGACATGTTTGGGGTCTATTTACCCGACTGACCCCGTCTTTTATATTTTACCAAAAAATTGGGTAATAATAACTGTTTCCTAACATGTTAAAAAAAAAATGTTTTTTCAACATTTTCTGTAATTTTTCCTTAATATAGTAAAAAATAATCTATCTGTCCCCAAAAATGGTGGAAAATTCATTTCAGTACAGCGATGCATGACAGAATAAATGTCAAATTACCGCAGGGCTGAATACTGAAAAATGGCCTGGCCAGGAAGGGGGTGTAAACACCTGGTCAGCAAGTGGTTAAAGGTCTTTCCAGGAAAGACGTGTCTCCACATACTTGTAGCAGTCTCTAAGACCCTTGGCTTTTTTTTTTAACAAGCAAAGATCCAGAAACGCAAGGATTCTGTAGAGTAGTGTCAGGGGTTGCTGCTGCCAACTGCCCCCATATACAGTATATTCCCGTTTGCCTATGACTATGATGGGCTGCATCACTGGCCAATAGGAATGTGCAGGAAGCATGAAAGGGCAAGCAAGTTCTGTCACTATCTGGAGGTCCCAAAACTTTGCCTTTCAAAATGGCCAGAGATTCGGCCATAACAGCAGGGATTTAGAGGCTGCTGCAGGTATGTGGAGACTTTGAGTCCTGCATCTGGTGCCTACATTTTATCCCTGTAGCAAGTTATTTTTTTAATTACATTCTCTCTAAAGTACACGTCAAGAGGGAATCACAGGAGCTACCATTGCTGTTCTTTTTCGAAAATGCTAATTGCCTGATTAGGTGTAGCTTTAATAAGTTTGAGGCTCAGACCCAGAAAAAGTAAGCTATAAACCAGGGGTGGGCTGTGGTGAAACCACAAATTCCATCATGCAGCTATCTCTGGGAGCCATGTCTGTGGCTGTGAGAATCTTGCAGTGTCTCATGGGATTTGTAGTTCCAGAACAGCTGCAAGGCCAGTGTTTGCCCACCCCTGCTATAAACGAATGTCAAAAGATTTTAGAAGCAGGGTTTGAGCATGGTCTCTTGAACGCCTGGATACCCTTGCAGCCGCGGTATGTTACCCTCCCCCTAGCGCCTATCTCCCTCCCTTATCATGGGGTCCCCCCCCCACCATGTCCTTCCCAACCTATGTTCTTACGCTCCTTGCGCACGTTGATGCTCTGTCGGCGGATCCAGCCAATACATTGTCTGTTTATTTGTTAATGTGCATATAATGTATGTTTGCCAAATACTGCCTTCCTCTTTTGGAGAGTTAACATACTGATAGTTTGGCTTTAACATGTCACCTGTTGTCATATCCCTGTGCTTCAGATATTAACATTAGGGGGATTTCAAATTTGAGAAGGTTAATAAATATGATTAAACAAACAAAACCAAAAAAAAAAGCTCTACACTTGTTTCGTGTTAGCGAGTCTGAAAGCACTGAAGCCAATCTTTGCCAGGGAACTAGCATTTTCATAAGGAAAGGTCAGCAATGGCACTCTACATAATTCTCCTCTAGTAGGTGTACTTAACCTGCAGTGCAGGACAACATTTAATGTAAATATAGCTATTCACACATGTTTATTGCAACTTTATGAGATTTAGAATGTACTGAAAATGTAAAGACAATCATTTCAGCTGAACTCAAGGATAAGAAATAATGTAAAATGTAAAAATAGCAGAGGCATGTGTTTTCTTACTTGATGTATTCTTACTGTAATAAAGACCAGTCACTGGTGCTCTCTCTTTGTGCAGGATGATTGGTCTTGTATGCACCCGATACTGTAGTTTTCTACAGGCAGCCTGTAGTGGGTGGGGCCTGTTGGGTTCCTCCCACAGCTCTTGTGTCTGCACAGGCTATGTGTAGTACAGTGATGATGTCGCTGTTATGTTTATATTAGGGAAGCACCGATACCAAGTACAGTACTCGGTACAAGTACAAGTACATGCACATATACTAGACTAGAGAAAAATTCAAAAGTTAGGAGGCAGCTGTCATGTGTAAGGAGCACACAGAGCTCCTGGGATTTTTACGTCTCTGTTTTAATGTATGATTTTGTTTTTATAAATGTAAATAAAGGGATGCACAGATACCAGTTTTGCGAGTACGAGTACTGGTACTTGCCGAGTACTTACAAGTACGAGTACTGATACATTTAGTTTTTTGTCATGTGACAAGTTTTTCTAAAACAATACAGACTAATGATTTCAGGACAGTAGTGAAGCGCCAGAGCCAGGTCCCAGCTGCAACTTCTGCAACCTTGGTAGTTCTTGTGAAACTTCCAAGTATCTGCATTGGTACTCGAAAAGTATCGGTGCATCCCTAGTTTATATTATAATAACTGGGCTTGAAAAGGCATTTTCTCTCACTGACCCAGTGGCAATTTTTAACAGATAGGAATTGAGGGAAAATTTGCAACAGATACAAAGACAAAAATAAAAATCTGAACTGAGGGCCCATTCACACTGGTCGGATGCGTTAACAGCGCAGGCGGTGGGTTGAATTGCCATTTATATGAATGGCACCCCAAAAGCACCTAACACACCGCAATGCAATCAATCACAATGTCCAGTACCACAACACCGCTCGTTGCAGTGCAGTGCGATTAAAAAAGGTAGTGCATGCGGAAGAGTGTGAGTAACGCATTGAACCAGTGTCAATGGCCCCTAACAGGGGTTCAAGCCTTTCACTACTATATTTTTTTTTTAAACTATTTTTCTTTCTGTCTGTGTTGCTGTTGGAAAGTTCCCCTCACTTCCTGTCTAGTAAAAAATTGTCAGCAGGACAGAAAGTGAGAAAAAATCCCTCTAACAGAGCCCCAGATAACAGTAAAAACCTAACAACAGTTCTAACACTACACTACTCCATCAAAAAAGAAGAAAGAGTCTTCACATACACTTTCGTGTTCTGAGCTCTTGTACTATAAAGAGAAATCAATGTTACTTGTATTGATGCAAACGTTCTGTTCCTCTCAAATAAATGAGCTATTCCAAATACATCGAGATTTGTTTTTAATAGAAATTATATTCAATGTTCAGTTTATGCTCTCTTCAGTGACACATTACATATTTAGATGCAAAACAATGCAGTCCTAAACATTCTTCTATTTCTAAAATGACCTGAATTTTACAACCGAAAAAAAAATGAAACTGTTTCACTCACGTGTATCCATGGCTACATTTTAGAATTATAATGTGCTCTTTTTATACCGATTCCTTTTATACCACCACCCACGCTTACCACCAGCCAGGTAACTTCTCTGCAGAAAAGTGTTATTATTGTGCTGCTTTATCCAAATGTATGTATTAATCCCTTTTAATACTGCCAAGCATAGCATAACGTTAAGTTTGACCTGACCCCAGGATGTCAGCAAGCAGTATAAGCAAGGGTGCAAGTATGATATATGTGCAGGGGCAGGATACAGAAAGACCCAACTCACTGTCAATGGTCAACAAGGACATACAAAGAAAGTAAAATCACTAGAAATCATACAAGATAATTATCCTTCAAACATGCCATTAGACTTGTGCGCCGTCAAAAGTTTTCAGGAAAATTCGTACGAATTTCGATTCGTAACGAAACGAATCGCACATGTCTACATGCCATATGATGCCATGTATAATATGTATCTATATACAGTATACAGCTATAGCTCAAGGATGCAGAAAGTTATTTTTATTCTTCATGTAATACCAATGGGTGCCATGAGTGAAAAAAAAAGAGAAGTTACAGTTTAATGATAAAGGTTTAACGTATCTTTACACATTCCTGACACAACTGTAATAACAGTAAATTCATAACTTATTTTTTAAGTGATATAGTGGAATTGGGGAAGCTAAACAATAATGGCAACCAGGGCCGGTGCTAGGATTCTTGCCTACACAGGCAAGGTGCATTTTTGCGCCTCCTCCCCCCTCGCCGACCCCCTGTAAAAACAGGGCATTTTGACAAGTACTTGTACTTGTCAAAATGCCCCGATGTTTGCGCTGTTTTTTTTTTCACTTACCTTCGGCGCGGGAGAGCAGCGGCGAGTCAGCGCTGGTCTGGTGGGAGGAGCTCCAGGTGGGGTCCTAATTTAGCCGCCGCTCTCCCGCAAGGTAAGTGAAAAAAAAAACAGCGCAAACATCGGGGCATTTTGACAAGTACAAGTACTTGTCAAAATGCCCTGTTTTTTTCGCCCTCACCCTGCAGCGCCCTCAGGCGGCCGCCTGACTTGCCTTGCGGTAGCGCCGGGCCTGATGGCAACAACACAAATCCATTTCAAACCAGCTTTTAAAAGGGCCTGTTCACACATAGTGCGGTGACCTGCACTGTGCCGCATCGGATCAACACAGGTCACAGCTGGGACACACCGAAAACAATTGTTTTCTATGTGTCCCATTCACACTACAATGCAGTGGACGACGAGCTGTGCTAAAATACAAACATGCTGCATTTTATCGCAGTGCACTGGATCCCATGGCTGGTCATAGCAGACTGAAGTATCATGTGGGAAACTCAATAAAATTTACACATTGTACACTTGACATAAAGAACAAAAAAATTTAAACAGTGACAGTTCTGGCAGTGTGTCATACAACGCACACTACCAGAGCTGTCACAGTGCACAAGCCCATCCACTAAAGCGCAGCATTTCAGTGGACGGGCTAGTGTGAACAGGTCCTTGAAGTGACACTAAACTCAGGAGTTAATTCTTCCCTAACTATTAACAAAAATGTATCTTATTTGTATATCACTCAGCTATAGATCCTCAAATCATCTCAGAATTCATACTGAAACTGTCCTTCCTTCTGGAGGCTGGCTACTTATGTTCCCTATGGTCCCTGTATGTGTTGAAAAGTAGACACCGCACCAAGCTCACTCCGGTGATGGACTATAACTTTAATACAAATTAGTAAACTAAACATGAGACTGTAGTCCATCTTCAGAGCGAGCTTGGCTACTTTACAAAGTAAGGTAGGGTGACCATTCGTCCCCGATTCCTGGGGACAGTCCCCGGATTGAGGAGACCAGCCCTGGACAAATTATGTCCCCGGGAACATAAAATATGTTTTTTTTGTTTTGTTATACTCACTTGATCCCTGTATCCACCAACGCAGCCTGTCAGAAGCTGCATACAGCACGCGCCGGTTTAAATATTAACCGACACATGCTGTATGCAGCTTCTGACAGCTTGGGAGACAGGAGGCTGCGCTTGCCGGTGGATCCAGGAATCAAGTGAGTATAAAAAAATTAATAAATCTTTATTTTATTTTATGTTTCCGGGGACATTTCCAAATTTAACAAATACACTGCATATATAATTTGAGGAAAATATGTTAATAAAATATTTTTTTTAACCATTTGCCAATTTAAAAAAAATATCCCTGGATTTCATTTGAAAAATCTGGTCACCTTAAAGTAAGGTGCACATGGAAGGGCTTTCCACAATACAAATACAAACATTTCTCAGCACACTTAACAGCTAGCCTGCAAAAAAAAAATTACACTGTCTCAGTGCCGGTGCTGGATGCATTTCCTGATACACATTTATACACGTTTTTTTATGCATTATTAATGCATTCCAGGGCATTTTGGTACATTTGCATGCGTTTTTGCGCATTCCGTTACAAAAAAAAACATGCTGCTGTACTTTTTTTTTTTTTTAGCTCTGGAACTGAACACAATGGTGTGATCTAGACTCATTTAAAACCACTGCAATTACTGTTTATGCATTTTTGGTGCAGATAAAAAAACACACTGGACTGGAGATGCTGTGAACAATCCCTAAGGCCCTTTTCACACAGGCGGTCCCATCAGGTCCGCCTATCATTTTTTCAGGTAGATCTGATCAGAAGCCCAATGTAACTATGGACCGCAGGATGAAAATGGACGTGCGTCTGTTTACATGCTATTACTCCCGATACCGTCTAGGTCCAGAAAATCTGTTCCGTTCCAGTCAGCAGGAGATCCATGCATGGCACGGCGTCCATGTAAAAGGGGCCTAACATGTTAAAAACAGAGGTTTTAGTGGCACAACGTTTGCAAAATATGTGGAAGCATGGTGTCATAAGAGGAGGCCACATTCTTCCCCATACCTGAAAGCACTGGGTATTTTGTAGCAATAGGAGATCATGGTGAAGATGAGTATAGGTGGGTTAGCATACCATACCATACCAGTGTGCTGCAATGTACACATTTCAGTTTTTCACAAGATGGCTGGCAGTGCAATTTCACAAGACAGTCAGCAGGGCACAAACTCGAGATGGTCAGCAGGGCAATTTCATGAGACGGTCGTCATAGCCCAAATTCGATATGGTCAGCAGGGCTTAAACTTGAGGCGGTCGGCAGGGCCTAAACTTGAGATGGACAGCAGGACGGTTTCTCAAGAACTTTGGCAGGGTGATTTAAAGAGACAGTCAGCAGGGAGCAATCTCCAGACACTCGGCAGGGCAATTTCATAGGACGGTCAGCAGTGCATTGTGTTAGGCTGGCACCCCATTCAAAATGGGGCACACCCCAACACACAAAATGTGCGGGATCCCTTGTGTGTTACTATGCCTTTAAGGAGGTTGGGCTTCCTCCTGACAAACCTGCACCCAATTTGAAATCTTCTGCCCCCATGTGCTCCAAGATGGAGACTCTCATAGTTTAGAGTTAGGACCGCACTATAAGAGGTGCCTTGGCGCAGCAGTGCGGCTTTCACATCCTCTGCAGAAGACGTGTATCCAAACCTCTGTTATTAACCTTAGTGGTGAGACAAGTTGTTTTACATGCTGACTTGTGAGTGTGCCATGATACCTTTCTACTGTTTACTGTTTAAAGCCCATTTCGTGTGCACCTTACTGTATAGTTGGTGACAAATTGTTGAGTGCGTTTGTCATTTGTTTTGCTTGATTATTTTCAGTGTGGCGCAAAGCACAGAGCATTTGTATCTAGGACTTTAACACAGGCACATTGCAATGAACTGTGTTGGAGCACATTTATCTTTACATTGCAATGCAGTGTGCTGTTTTAAGCCGGCTCAGACGATCGGGTGAGTATAACTTTGTTATTTTTGAACCATAAAATTAGCATTACCCATTGCAGTGCGGGGTAGCCCCATTGCACGGGTTAATACATTTTTTTTCCCCCGGAGTTCTTCATAAGTAAATGTAATCTCTCTCACCTCTTTTGGAGGGAAGTCTAACTTTCTTGCATGAAAGACATTGGTGCTGGAAACTGTTTCTTTGGGTTTAAAAGCTCTCAGACGATATTATCAAGCAGAAGGTACCTATCTACATCTGGCAGTGTCCATTCTTCCATACAAAGGTTAGATTCATATGTGAGTAGGGTTGCCACCTGCCTGGTAAAACTGTGTGGCAGCCTTATATGTGAGTGGTAACAAAACATTTGCTTTCAGTACCTATTTTTATTTTCTTGTTTTAGCTGCTTATTTGGAGATCCCCAAGCAGTAGAGAAACCACTATACCAGGGGCGTCAAACTCAATTTCATCATGGGCCGCATCAGCATTATGGTTGCCCTCAAAGGGCCAGCTGTATCTGTAAGGCTATATAAATGTATCTACTCTTTATTATATTAACCCCTTCGTGACTGACGACGTACAGTGTACGTCGCCAGCATCGGGGCTGCTTAAACAGACTCTGTTTAAACTTGTAGAGCCGACTGTCGGCTTTACAACAGAAGCGATTCTGGCGACTTACCTGTCGCCAGATCGCTTCTGTGTCCCAAAGAAGGGGATGTCACTCGCCTCATAATTCTCCTTTAATAAGTAGCTCTGAAAGTAGAAGTCTAGGAAAAATAATGGCAATTAGTGCAATAGTGCAGACTCCCCAGTGGTTGTGCGGGTTCTATGGTGGGCTGTGCAGACTCTCAAGTGGCTTTGCAGGTTCCATGGTGGGCTGTGTGGACTCTCAGGTGGCTTTGCAGGTTCCATGGTAGGCTGTGTGGACTCTCAGGTGGCTGTGCAGGGTTTATGCTGGGCTGTGTGGTCTCACCAGGGGTCCCAGTCGGTCTCGGCGGGTGGTATAGATCCACAGGAAGGAGATTTCCTGTAAACAGGCACACTAATTCACAGAAGGGTTGTTGGGACCTTGCTGAGCACCTGAAGCCTGCCTGTTTACAGCACCAACTTCAGTTTAAAAATCGAAAGCGTTAGTATCGGCCCTTAGTATTGGAGACAAAGTGGGGACGTAGACGAGGGGGTTGCTGCTGCTGCAGTAGAGGTGCGAGGGCCACATGAAATGGCCTGGCAGGCCGGATTCAGCCCGCAGGCCTTGTGTTTCACACATGTGCTCTATACTATTGATTTAAATGCATGGAAACAGATCCAAAGTGAATGTTGAGTACCAATACCATATACTGCCTTGAAAGGTAACACACATATATACCCAACAACAAAATGTTCAAAATAAGGAATCCCATTGTTTTCTATTGCCCCTGTTCACACCTGAGTGTTCTATTGCCTGCAGCAAACTGCCTGTAGCTCAAAAAATAAAGAGCTACTTTTCTGTGGATTTCTCTGCTTTTGGCCCCAGCCCCATAGACTTCAATGGAAATGCCTGGAAACACTCGACATTTTCCGTGCATTTGAGGCACCAACACAAACCATCCTCCTCTTTGCAAGATATCCTGGGAGAAAAAAAATGCAGGACAGCACTGTCTGTATTCGATGCAGAGGCATTCATCTGCATTATGCGTTCCCACCCAAGCCAATACGACCCCAGGGACCCTCAGTATAAAAGCAGGGGAGGAGAAATAAGGCCTGGGAAGAAGTGGCAGCGACGCTCTGTATGACTAGGAAACCTTCTCCTCGCAGAAAGACATTTGAGGTAAACATGTGCATGTGAGGTGGGGTTGATGTTTTTATCTTTTCCTGCTATCATGTACCAACTGCAAGTTTGGTGTGAGATTGCAGCAGCATGTGTTTGCTAACATGTGTGCCTAGTGTGAAGAAGTAGCTTTGGAAGTATTGTCAGTGGGAATCTGCATATGCAAAGCTTGCTAGACAGACCTGGAAAACTTGATTTTGGGGAGGTGTACTAGGCTCAGTACACAGATTCCAATCTAACTATGCAATCTCTGTACAATCAACTTTGGATCTATCAAAACCATGTAATATGAGGACCTATAAATTAGCCAATCAATCTGAAACCAATAAGACAGACCCTTGCACAGGTTGTATGATCAGAAATGTGTGCTGTGAGCTGCAATAAACCATCTGAACTAAAGTAAAAAGGACAAAAAAACACTACTTTTTCAAACAATTATTTTTTTTTCCATAAAACAACCAAACGCTAAATTTGAATGAGCTATATAATATTCAGCTTCCCTGTTATTAATTATATACAATTATTATTCAATGTACTCCAGTTGCCATGAGAGCTTTCCTTCCGGGGACATGAAGAAAGAGGCAAATTGGTCCCTTATGTTTGCACCTTGTGTGCTGCTGCAGCTTCCTGACCAATGAGCACTTTCCATGGTGTGCATTAGAGAGTCTTCAAAAACGTACCCATCTCTCTGGAGTACAAAATTATGAAGGGCACAAGCTGCCTTAACTGCAGAGATTGCATTCTGCATGTTCAAGTTCACTGCAGTGTGCAAAAAACGCCATTTATTGGAAAGGATGGCAAAAGCACACTCCACCGATTTACTTGCTCTTGTGAGCCTGTAATTGAACACTTTCTTCTGTTGGTCCAGACCTTCATCAGAATAGGGTCTCATCAGGTGCTCGCCTAGGGCAAAGGCCTCATTCCCTACAAAAACATAGGGCAGAGCAGGAGTAGTTGTTCCAGGCAGCAGGGAGTTCTCAGGCAGGTCAAGGTCATTTTCCTGCAGCATCTGGCCAAAGGTGGAATGTCCAAAAATACTGGAGTCAGAGCTGCTTCCATATGACCCAACATCGATGTAGCGGAAGCAGTAATTGACATCTGCAACCGCCAGTAACACAAATGAAAAACATTTGGCTAGTGGCTTGATTATGCGGATGTGTTTGCCATCTATTGCTCCCACACAATTGGGGAAATTCCGGTGTTCCCCGAAAATATTGGCGATCTTTGTCCACTCTTCCTTGTTGGGTTTGGCCATCACTACATCGTTCAACAGATCCCAAATGACAGAGCAAGTGTCTCGGATAATGTAGCTAGCAGTGGATTTCCCAACCATGAAGGTGAAATGCAGACTGGCCAAAGATTCTCCGGTTGCAAGGTACCTATTGGAAAAAAGAAAAAAAAATTATTCCGCTCTTTGTTTTGCAGTACTGATGGAAAAGCCTCAAGGAAGCTTATTCCCGGCACAGAAGGCAACTACGTGAGCAGAGAAGTGAAGCGTTGACTTTGACTCCTATGGAGTACGTCCATGCAAAAGAAATGGATTTTCTCTAGCCCATGACAGAAAAGCAGAAGTAAGTTAGCATCTTGGAGCTAACTGAGGCTGAGACGCCTCAGCCGGAGCGGATCCCAACTTGATGACGGGATCCACCCAGCTGCGTGAGTGGCAGAGAGCCGTGACAGGATCGAACACATACCAGGTTCGCTCACCTCCCGATCTACTGAGCCGACCTGTGACAGTCTCATTGTCACAGGTCGGCTAGAACTATGAGGTGAGTGGAAATCACTCATCTCATAGTTCTCCTTTAACTAATCTGCCCTCAGTAAACATGGCCAGAAGACTGGGGAAGAAAAGAGAAAGAAGGTATGCACATTATACAAAGCCGGCAATTATCTAGAAGTATCTGTTTGTAGATTGTCATTACTAAAGGTGTGTTTGTTGTTGTTTTACTGATATGGCTAAATGTCTGCTTTAAGTAATATGTCCGTTATTATTTACAACATCCAAAGTAGCTGGGAAGCCGCTCCAGCACAAGAGGAGGAGGCTAAGGAGGAGGACTCAACCACATTACACACAGAGGAGAT
>NW_017306327.1:225439-239590 GCF_000935625.1 Nanorana parkeri | reverse complement strand
CCGGGGCCTGTTCATAATCGAAATTTGAGAAGGACCGCCAGAGGCAGGGGGGCATAGAGACAGACTGGACCAGCTGGTGGACATTATGTCAATAATAGCCCAATAGCAAAACTAGGACTCACCGGAGGTCCTGTTCCTTCTGAGCCTTGAGGACACAGTGAAAAAGGTGCCAGAACAGTACAAGGCTCAAATGAGAGCTGGGGTGATCAGATACATTTCCTCTTTTGTTCCCAATAATAGCTCCAATTCCCCCTATGCACTTTCTCTCCAAACATCTCTCCCACCTCCCGGCCCATATGCACCCACACCTCCTGTTCTACCACCACCCATCCCCCATTATCACCACTATGATATGGCTATTTGACCTGGTTCATCAAGAACCTTTTTCACTATGTTCTCCTTTGTGTGGCTAGTCCACACTGTTACATAGTTAGTCAGGTTGAAAAAAGACACATGTCCAACGAGTTCAACCTATAGAGATATGAAAAAAAAAAGAAGAAAAGTCTAAACAGAACACTATGCCCACAATTACCCACTGTTGATCCAGAGAAAGACAAAAAAACCCTATAAAGCACAGTTCAATTTGCTCCAACAGGGAAAACAATTCCTTCCTGATCCCATAAGGCAGTCGGATATTCCCTGGATCAACAATCTTCGATGCCTAATATACCTCTAAGAACTCAATATCCAGTAATATTCTGTGCATTTAGGAATACATACATCCAGTGCCCCCTTGTCCTTTGCAGTGACCTTAACCTTAATGGGTCACCACAACTTGGCAATGTTACCAAGGGGTCCCGGCCCTAGAAAGGTTGAGAACCACTGTCCTAGATCATCACCATTTAGAATATCTTAATTCAGCAACTATTGCGCAATCCACCCTTTCAGATCATTCCCTGAATTAGGCTGACATTCTCCTGCCTACATTAGTACCACACCCCTAAAACTGGAAGCTTAAAAGGAGAACTATAAGGTGAGTGATTTTCACTCACCTCATAGTTCTAGCCGACCTGTGACAATGAGACTGTCACAGGTCAACTCAGTAGATCAGGAAGTGAGCGAACACATACCGGCGTTCCCTCACCTCTCGATCCTGTCACAGCCCTCTGCCGTGACAGGGGAGTGACTGGATTCCCCCCTCCCCGCTCCGATCCACCAGCGCTGACAGGTGGAATGGACAGGGGAGGGGGCGGGTACAGCTGGCTCTGCTTCTAGTTAGGCAGAGCCAGCTGTCACTCACGCAGCTGGGTGGATCCAGACATAATTGTTGGGATCCGTTTCAGCTGCGGCGTCTCAGTATACCGCAAGCCGTAGCTCGCAGTATATTGAGCTTTGGGTCACGGGAGAATGCTAGTTTGTGTTCTCCCGTGACCCTTAGGAGAACTATGGGGAAAAGCCCTAACCGCATAGTTCTCCTTTAATGACTTCCTTCTACAAAATTTGGCTGATTCGGAGCGGCTTACTTGTGACCTCCAAACTTATTTTTAGCTGAATAACTTCCCTAAGATTACTCCAGCAACCCTATGGGAGGCTCATAAAACTATAATGCAGGGTAAACTCATTGAACTAGGTGCGCGAAAAAGGAGGGAGATAGTAAGCTGTTGAATTTACAGATTGAGGTTCGCGCCTTATGCCCCATTCACACGTAGCAACATACCTTTTGAAGCGGCCGGGATAGCGTGACTTTCGGGGCGACGTTCCAGCGAAGTTCCAGCGATGGTAGCGCGACCTTCTCTGTCGGGCTCCATTAGAAAAAAAGCAAAATCGC
This sequence comes from Nanorana parkeri, assembly GCF_000935625.1. Taxonomy (NCBI): domain Eukaryota; kingdom Metazoa; phylum Chordata; class Amphibia; order Anura; family Dicroglossidae; genus Nanorana; species Nanorana parkeri. The sequence goes on along the minus strand of NW_017306327.1, from coordinate 237,822 downwards.
GCAAAATCCAACGAAAAAAAGGGTCCTGTAGAAGCGACTTGCGCCTCGACGAGCGACATGGAGCTAAGACAGCTCCATTGAATATCATTAGCCGGCGACTTCTCGCGATATCGCGCGGCAAAAATGCTCAATATCGCGGCGGAAATCGCTACGTGTGAATGGGGCCTTAGAGAAATTACACAAGCGGTCTCCCCAACTTTCTTTATTAATTTTGAAGCGTGAAAAATTAAAAAGGTTTCTGAACACTAAAACTGCCCAAAAATTCCAAATACAATATGAAATGGGGAATACACCAAGTAGACTGTTAACTAGATCTCTACTACCAATATCACTAATATTAAAACGGGGGGCGGATTGCTAAGGCCTTTTGGGAGTTTTACAGTAATTTATACAAATATAATTGTCCCTCTATTATTAAATATATGTCCCTTGATTAATGCTGCGGCTCTCTCAGTATATAGGGGGCAAATGCCCCCTATATACTGAGCTTTGGGATATGGGAGGAGGTTAATACATGTCCTCCCGTGACCCTAAAGAGTACTATGGGATAAAAGGGTTACACCATAGTTCTCTTTTAAGTAACCTTGACACATGAGGGTGTCCTGTTTTTGCTAACAAAAATTATTTATGTCAGCTCAATTATTTTTTTCTGGCATTCTCTCTGTTTTGTTATATATATTTGGCAAGATAAATACTTTTTGAAAAAAAGCGGGGCTTCTGTCATAACCATTTAAGTACTACATGTACTTTGTTCTACATGAGTGTCTGTGCACCTTTGTTTTGGGTTGTGGTGTGGGGGCGAAAGGATAAGGTGAGCTGTTTACTGTGCAGAAATGAATCCTAGTGAAATCTACTTACCGCAATGTGATGATGAGTCTTTCCACTGGTGGAATACTATCCCGGAAAAAGGTGTCCTGACGTTCCAAATGCTTGGAAAGTATCCCCAGTAGCTCATCAAAACTGTAGGAAAATAAAGAGTGCCTGTTAGCAGGTAAAAAATAGAAGACACAATGGGGGGAAATTATCAAATCTGGAGCAGTTGCCCATAGCAACCAATCAGCTTCTCTCTTCAAAGTAACACTAACCTAAGGAGCTAAATATTAAAAATGCATTTATGTGCCCTGAACTATTAACCAAAATGTATATTATTTGTGTATCACTCGGCTGTAGATCCTCAAATCATCTCTGAATTCATGCTGACACTGTCCTATCTTCTGGAGGGTGGCTACTTTTGTTCCCCATGGTCCTGTGTGTACTGCAAAGTAGTCACCACTCCTGTGATGGTACTACAATCTAAATAAAAATTAGTAAAATAATCGTGAGATTGTAGCCCATCAAAGGAGCGAGCGTGGAGCGATGGCTACTTTACAACACACAGGGACCATGGGGAACAAAAGTAGCCCCCCTCCAGAAGGAAGGACAGTGTCAGCATGAATTCAGAGATGATTTGAGGATCTACAGCGGAGTGATACACAAATAAGATATATTTTTGGATACAGTTAGGGTACTTGAATGCATTTTTAAGATTTAACTCCTGAGTTTAGTGTCACTTTAATTTCCAAAGCTTAAAAGGAGAACTATGAGGTGAGTGATTTTCACTCAACCTCATAGTTCGAGCCGAACTGTGACAATTAAACTGTCACAGGTCAGCTCTACAGATCGGCAAGTGAGCCAACACATACCGTCGCTCGCTCACTTTCCGATCATCTCCCTGCAGAGAACAGTGACTGTCAGTCACAGCTCTCTGCAGGGATTGCCCCCTCCCCGATCCTCCAGCGCTGAGTGGAGGAGCGGACGGGGAAGGGCACAGCTGGCTCTGCCTCTAGACAGGCAGAGCCCGCTGTCACTCACGCAGCTGGGAGGGGGGGGATCTCGACAGCGTTGTCAGGATCCGTCCCGGCTGCGGCACACTCGGTAAATAGTGAGCAATAGCTTGCTATACAGGTAAAACTCGAATAATTAGAATATCGTGCAAAAGTAATTGCAGTAATTGCTGCAAAAGGGGCCCAAACCAAGTACTGAGTACATATGCATGCTTGTACTTTTCAGAGGTCCGATATTGTTCTATGTACAATCCTTGTTTTATTGATTGCATGTAATATTCTAATTTTCTGAGATTGTGGATTTGGGGTTTTCATGAGCTGTAAGCCATAATCATCACAATGATGACAAATCACGGCTTGAATTATCTTGCTTTGCATGTAATGAGTCTATCTCATATATTAGTTTCACCTTTTAAGTTGCATTAGTGAAATAAATGAACTTTGCACAATATTCTAATTATTCGAGTTTCACATGTATACTGAGCTTTGGGTTACGGGAGGATGTTAGAATATGTCCTCCCGTGACCCTGAAGAGAACTATGGGATAAAAAGGATACCCCATACTTCTCTTTTAACAAAACCAAAAAGAGAAGCTGATTGGTTGCTATGGGCAACTGTGCCAGATTCTGTGTGCTATAGTTTTGAGGAATTCCCCTGAATGTCACCTTGAACATGCCTTATTCAAGATAGAATCACTAATGCATGAGCAAGGTCACAAACCCAACACAAACACAAAGGGCATGAGCATCTGAACTCGCCTTTTCATGGACATCCTTGCGTACTCAAAAAATGTCTTCTCATTCACGCGGAGTTCATTGTACATGGCCCAGAACTGGCCTCGCTGTTGTTGGTTGGCGATCACCGGGTGGACCCAGTGCCTCCGCTTCCGCCTTCTCCTCTCCTCCTCATATTCAAGAAGCAGCACTGTGGTAACTGCAACCGCCATGAACCGCACCATTGATGAGGACATGTTTGCAATCCAACACAAGCTCAAAAAAGCTCGAAAAAAAATGCCTAAAAACGCTGTTGTTTAGGTGTGAACAAGGACAAATGCAGAACACCTTAACACAAGTGCGTTACCGCATGAACCTCAACGGTTAGGTATAAAGTTAGCTTAAACGGGCCCTCAAGTAAAAAAGAAAGTTGACTATACTATGAATGGTCAATTCTCCAAAGTAGAGACCCTGGGACAAATCTTCCACACATCTGTCCTTGCAAATCATGTTCAGCAACCATAGTAAAGATCTTGTGTGGTAACACGTATTAGATCCACGTCTTCAGCCACTATATATCATCTTTATTTTTCATGTATCCTTCCTTTATTATCACCATTGGACATCCACTACAATACCCGTCACACTATCATATTGTCGTCACTATACTTTATCCTCTTGAAGTCACTATCTCCCTTCCCGCTGTTCCCTGCACACAACCCTCAGCGAGGTGAGGTGAGACGCTCTATCACGTGACTTCCGGTCTCTGTTTCCACACGGCGGCTTGTACGAGACGGCGGAGTGTTTTTCTTCCTGCTCTTAGGCCGGCCTTTTCCGGTAACGCTGCTGTCACTCTTCCCTTTCCTGTGTCAGCCCCTCTTCTCTTCTAGGTCATGGCTGCTTCCATGTACTGCCTGCGTACAGGTCAGTGGCCATCTCTGTACCAGCAAGGCATGTCTTGTCACATAGCAGGTTCCCTCTGCTCTATAACAATCACGTCTGCCGGGTTACACGTTTATTTATGTGTTCGCAAAGGACACATGGGGCTTCCACTGCTGACCCTCTGGCTTCTCTCAGTCTTTTCAGTCACTGACTGAGAATTTCTGATTTTCTTCATTTGTGCTCTTGTCCCAAATCAGTGAGGCTGGGTTCACACCACCTTGTTGCATTTAGAGCATGTTGACAGGTGCCAAGTGAACTGCATTGGCACCCTTTTTCTAATGCTTTTTGCTGTGTTGATGTGCAATATTTAAAGTTTTAATTTTGCAGTAGGAGCAAAAAACATTATTTGTATTTACTTAAAGTAAAACCTGAAGGCAAACTTTTTTAAAATTTTGGATAGAGTATGGGAGGGTTGTAATCCCGGTCATCTGTGTCCTATTGGGAAAATTTCTCTTCACTTTCTGTCCAATAAACGCAACAGGAAGTGAGAGGGAATTCCTGGTGGTCATCAGGGTCACCAGAACTAGTGTCCCCATTGGAAGATTTACCATTTATTCTTGTTCTGGTGACAGTCCAAATTTGGGATTTTCTTTCACTTTTATCCCTCATTCACACTAGAAACGGCCTGCACGTACAGCTCCATGCCGCGTGCACGGCCGTATCGGGCAGCTCCCGGGAAGGACAGGTGCTGCGTATGATTAGTACTCAGCCCCTGTCCTTCTCTATGGGAGTACGCGGCCATACGCCCCCCTACGCTTACCTCAAGTGCAGGTCCGTACAGGTGCATGTGTCCCTGCTTGGACGCAGACAGGATTCATCCTGTCGGCGTACGAGTACGCTCACCCACACCCGCATGGACGTGCAGGGCGGGTGAGCGTAGGGCTGCGTAGTCCCATAGAGAAGGACAAGGGTACTAATCACACGCAGCACCTGTCCTTCCCGGGAGCTGCCCGATACGGCCGTGCACGGAGCTGTACGTGCCCGCCGTTTCTTGTTTGAATGAGCCCTTAGTGATAACGGAGGACAAATATAGAGGGTGAATTTCGCTAAGGGGGACACAGACAGCAATAAAACCTAATGGGTTCTAATCCCTCTCCACTTTATCTAAAACAGTTTTATCTTCAGTTGCACTTAAAGAAGAACGCTGGGTAGTAAATTTATTAACCCTTGCAGTGGGGCTACCCCATGCACTACAAGGGTTAAGTGCTCTTTTTTGCTTAAGGTCAAAAGAAAAGTTATACTCACCCAGTCCCCGGAGCCAGCAGCAGAGTGCTGCTGGCTCCGAGGATTGGGTGAGTATAACTTTTTCTCTCCTCCGCTGCAGTGATGGGTTGTCCCTCGGTGTCCTCACATCCAATACACTGTGCATAGTATGTGATGACGCAAGCATTCCCGAACCACTGCAGAGTAGGGGAAGAGAGGCTTCAAAGACCGTTCCAAGAGCCGGTCGGCTCAGAGGCTCAGGTTTGTGTAACTTTTTTTTTTTACCCTAGGCAAAAATGAGCAGTTAACACTTGCAGTGCAATAAAATGTGTGCCCGCAGTTCCTCTTTAAAGCTGGTGTGGGCTAACACTTTATTGGGGCATTAACTAGGTACCAGTAAGGTACCTCAAATGATGTGTGCTTCACTTGTGATTGCTGCTTCTTTCTTGAAAAATGTTACATACAGCCTCTGACGTGAGGTCACCACTGAAGTACCAGCGGGGAAACGGACAGTCATGACTGAAGCACATCAATCAAGAGGTATTTTGAATGGAGAAGCTGTGCTGTCATTGTTGTGCTCCAGCCCTGACTGTCGGTTACCCCCCTGGACCTTCATAAAATGACTTCTATTCTTTTCAAAGAATACAAGGCATTCTGTGACAAGGGACTTATGAACATTACAATCTCCCATTGTCTAATCAGGGATCACCTTGTATGCTTTAAAAAGAATACAAGGAGGGGAATTTATCAAAACTGGAGCAGACAAAATCTGGAGCAGCTGTGCATGGCAACCAATCAGCTTCTCGCTTTTTTTTTTTTTTTTTTTTTTAATCTTAACTGAACAAACCGAAGAGAGAAGCGAATTGGTTGCCATGCACAGCTGCTCCAGATTTTGTCTGCTCCAGTTTTGATAAATTCTCTTCAAGATGTTTTCTGACTGGAGGAGCTGCAGAGTGAGCAACAAGCTGTGATTGCTGTGCTCCAGCCCCGACTGTCAGTTTCACTGCTGGTGACATCACTGTCAGAGGCTGCATGTGAGTAACATGTTTTTGTTAAGAATGGGATAAAGCCATCAATGAGACACACATAATTAGAGGTACCTTATTTGTTTACCGACATGCAGGCAGCCTCTGCTGTCCACAGGTCTTTATTTACTCACCCAGGCACTTTCAGCTCAGTGGCAATGTCATTTCTGGTTTTGGCGTCAAGCCATGGAGAAAGCAGTAGATAAAGTTCTGCTTGCACAGCCTCTGCAAACAACCTAGGCTAGGGTGGGCAAACTCTTGTCCCTTCAGCTGTCGTGGAACTACAAATCCCATGAGGCTGTGCAAGATTCTCACTGCTAAAGAAATGTCTCCCAGAGACAGATGCATTATGGGATTCATAGTTTCTCCACAGCTGGAGGGCTGGAGTTTGCCCACCCCTGACCTAGCGGAGGGCTATTGGTCTTGTGACTGCATGAAAACAAAAGAAAAATTTCACAAACATATCGGAGTCCTAGAACTAGGGAGGGTGGCCAGTTAGACCCTCATAGATGTGATACCTTTCGACATCTAATGGGCACAATGTATTGTACTGTGTATGAGTTGAATTGACTGAATCTCTGCCAGATTTTGCCATATACTGTCAAATCCTAGAGCTTCAGCTACCCAGCACTAGGTATGAGTAGCTGAATGATACAGGGCACGATAGCATATGTGTTGTACTCATTATCTATCTGGAGGTTCCAGCCACATTTAATTTTAACATTTGATGATTGGCAGAGGCAGTATTCTGTTGCCTTTGTACACTACATTGGTTTCAAAGTCATATTGTATGTCACTAGATTTTTATCTAATGTTCTGCATTTGGAAATCGTCATTGCTGTAATAATATGTTTTATATTCTAGTCATCTATGGCTGTCAAAGGCATATTGTGAAGCAGACAGGATTCTGCATTCCTTTATCCACAAGTTGTAACAGAAACTGGGCAGCTGTAAGATTCTACGCAATACCAGCAGGCATTAAAATGTAAGTATTCCGAATGTATATTTTTGGTGTAAGTTGTAAAGCATATAGGCAACTTTGTTAGGTGCATCAAAAGTGTTTAATAAGCTAGTTAAAACTGTGCTAAAGCCTTTATGAGTTTTAAGCACATCTGCTTGTATCACCTTCTAGCGCAGGGCTTGACAAAACCCGAGCGCCAGGTCGCCATGGCGATTAGAAATTTTGTCCTGCCGTCTGGGCTTTTGACAGCCCCTTCACAGTCCCCCGCCGCCACCTCCGCATCAGTTCTGCTTCCCGTTCTCCTCTTGGCTGGGAGTCGCTGCACGCTGTGGTCTGTGTCCACTTTTATCCCTGCTGCTCCCTCCTGCCTGTATCAGCAGAGGCTTAGGGGATCAGACACTGACTTCTGCAGCCGGCTACCAGCGGGGAAGAGAGACCACTGTGCCTCTGCATTACCCCTCTGCCTCCACTGCTCCGCTTATGCCTCCACTGCTCCCCCCATTCCTCCGCTGTTCCCCCCTGCCCTCTATTCCTATCTATTACCGGCTGTAGAAAGCCAGTGTTAAGTCTCCCATTCAGCGACTGGGAGCAATAGCCAGCCTGCCATTAGCTATTTTAAATTGCAGTAGCTAATAGAAGGCTGATTATTGCACCCGCCCACTGTCTGCTGTTAATCAGCAGAGGAGGACCTGAAGGAGGACTTTTTCCTTTAGTTCCCTCCTCTGCTAATTGACAGTAGGCAGTGGGTGGGTGCAATAATCAGCCTGCTTTTGGCCACTGCAATTTTTAAAATAGCCAATAGCAAGCTGGATATTGCTCCCAGCCACTGCCTACTATGTTTACTTTCAGCTGCCTTAGCTGACATTCCCCAGCTAAAGCTATTGAGGTGGAAAGGTGACACTAGGTGTCATGATGGCAGTGGTGGCTTGCGTAAATGTTTACACCTAAAATGTTCTTCAAAATTGTTTGTGTCTAGGCGGCAACTTCCATAGTTTTAAAGAGCATTCTACTAGCACATGGAATGTAGTACCCCATGCAGGCTTAATGGGAGTTAATGCTCAGGTTTGGCCACAGTTGGAGAAGATTTCTGGAACCATCAAGGGAGGATGCTACTGTCATGAAAATGTATGTAAAGCCCAAACTTTTTTGGGGGTTTGGAATAGACTGTGAAAGAGTTAGAACCTTAGTCTGGTTTAACTTCTTTCTGCATCTCCTCTTTCTTCCTGCTGTGCCTCCAGGACAGGAAGTGAAAGGAAAACTCTCTGACATAGACAGAAAAAAAAACCTGACAGGAGTTTTGGCTAATTACTTAATTTATCCAAAACCCCCAAAATACAGGTCTGGTTTAACATAAAGTTAAGTAAGCACCTGAGTAGGAGTTCTATCTTAGATTTCTATTTGGTAAAGATTAAGTTGTTGTTTATCTGCAATAAAGGCACACTTTATTTGCAGTGCATGTGAAGTTAAAGTGATATTAAACCGTTAAAAAAAATAAAGAGAAATCATATAGTGCTGCAGAGATCAGCACTTACCATTTGTTAGTGTCAATTTCCCTTTGTAAGTATAACTTTGCAATGTCATCTTCATCTCCAAATGCCCCCCTTCCTGGGTCCTGTTATCGTGTGGGTCCATCACTGTACAGGGTGCCACGGGGCCAGCTTTGCGTGCGCGCTACCAGCTGACGATACACAGCATGCTTTGAAACAGGGAGTCCAACTCCCAAGCCCCTCCGCCTTTTCCCCTCCTCCGTCCTCCAAGTGAGTGACAGACACCAGCTTCAGTCTGTGCTGTGAGCAGTGCAATGTTGATGTAAAGTGTACAGGACATGCGTTTCTGTACCCGATAGTAAGGAAAATCTATTGTGAGAACTGGAGCTGCAGCGGTGTAAGTGTTTCTGCAGCTGTTTTTGTAAAAAAAGTACCGGGGAATGTTTAATTAACTATTTAGAATGCATATATTTAAAAAAAGTTGATGGTTTAGTGCTACTTTGAGAAATTATTTAATTATCTATGTAGACAAGAACTTTGAGCACTTACCAGTCATTGATATTTTCTAACAATAAACACTGCCTGTTTATTGCAAATGATGTTTGACTTTGTGTCACTTGACAACATTGAATGGCTCCAATGAGTGCTTTGGCCACATATTTGAGTGTTTTCAACTAGGGATGCACCGAAAGTTCAGCCACCGAAACATTTTGGACGAAAATGTTCCCTCTGGCACAGCGCAGCATCAAGCAGGGAGGAGGGAAACTGCCAGGAGGACGAGCGGGGCGGGGAGAAGAGCGCACACCGCCCCACTCAGCCTCCTGTGACAGATCAGCATGGAGAGTGGTGTGGGGGCGGAGACAGCTGTCACAGGAGGGCGCACTGTCAAAATGGAGCGAGCTCTCCTCCCCGCACTGCTGACTCAGCCTCCTGTGACAGCGAGTCAGGATGGAGAGCAGTACAAGTAGTCAGCGATGGCTGAATGTTTGTAAATAACTGGACATAGTGTGAGTTAATATGTACCAGTTATGAATGAATAGGAAATGCTCTATATCACTTCCTATTCATTCATGATTGTGTACATAGTTACTCATACTATATCCACAAGTTATGAATGACCAGGAACACTCAGTATAGAGGCTTCCTGTTTATTTATAACGGGCTGCAGAAAAAGAGATTGAGGACTCTGTGTCCTCAATCTCTTACTATTTTAAAAGTGAAATACCCTTTTAATTAGACCCCCCCCAGCAGTAAAGTTAAAAATGAAATATTAAAATTTTTTTTTTAAAGGTTTAGAAAAAAAAAATATTTTTGGTTTTGATATCGGCCTGACTTTTTTTTATTTTCGGCTTCAAAATTTAATTTTGGTGCACGTCTATTTCCAACTATTTGCATTGTTTGCAGTCCAGCCAGAAAGCTTAAGAAAGATGTAGAGCCAAAGAAAATGTTTATAACTAAGGAGGAGCTAGAAGAGAGAAGAAAAGACACAAGCCGCATCAAGCCCTTTGGTTTAACAGCCTGGAAACCTGTTGATGATGTTTATGTAGCTCGTTACTACCCCAAGCCGATTATTGAGCCGGAAATAGCAGTTGAGATGCTAAAAACCTTCCAGAGGTTAGAATTTACTAACCCAGACCAAGACGTACATCTTCAACTGCAACTGGACATGAAGCTGGAAAAAAAGGTAAATACTGTGAGATTTACATTTTGGCAATTTGTGTTAACAGGCATATGTACCTTTTTATATAGTGTCCACTGAGTATGTGTATGTTAAAATACAAAATACCGGAACAATGCTTGCATCCAATCAGGTTGTTCAGGTATTTTGAGAGCCAGCGGGGCCTATTAGCAAGATACTGAAGCTTGGCCCAGTGGGAGATTCCTTCATCCACACAGTTTGGCATAGATGGCAGAATCTGTTGCACTTTTTCCATCTGACCATAGAAAATCTATAGAAATTCTATAGGTGTATGGTAAGCTTTAGTTTACCCTCCTCCGATGGTGACTGGTCAGCACTCTACCTTTTCTCTCCTCCTTCACTGTTGTCATCTTCTCTACTGCTTCATCCACATCTGACAACTTCTTTCTTCGGCCATAGGGTGGCAATTGATGATGTCACATTGTCCTAGCATCCGGCTGTATTCTCAACATCTTACAGATGCTGGGAGTGGACTAAGACTATGCATGTCCCCCAGGCAGTGTACAGTACACACACACACAAAAAATGGCTAACATTAAAGGAAAGGAGTTTTTTGGCAGACTTTAGTTCCATTTCAAGAGTATCTTTTTGTTTTCATAAAATTTTGAGACTAAACCTTTACTTATTTGTTAATGATTTCAAAGCTGAAAATGTTATTATCAATGTATTTATAAAATGTCTCGTGGGTATGTGTAACCATATACAGTATGTGTATTAATGTAAATGAAGATCCTAGATACGCGTTTTTATGCTGTTAGACCATTGCATAACTTCATGACTTTCTGTATTGCACATTATCCTGACATCTTCTTTTGTTATTTTTAGAATAAATTGAACCCTTTTGTTGGTTATGTTCACTTCCCATTCCCATTTGTGAAGGAACGAAATAAAATCTGTGTGTTTACCGAGGTAAGTGTAAAGATGCATAAAATTATATGGAAATTAACTATAAGCAACGACCATCTTTATTTAGATTCCTTGTGTGTTTAGTGGTTCACTTTACCCAGGTCAGATTTTTCTAGTTTGAATTTAATTGCACAGTAGCTTTCCGGATGTTACATAAACTCTGCATTAATGACAATGCACACACTCAGTTATCTTTATATGTAAAACATCAGTCTCCTGGATGTTTGAAGTGTACGCCTTATTATAATGATTGAGAACTACACAATGCCTTTAGGAAAGTTTTTGATTTAAAAACAATTGTGAACCTTTACCCGCACAAATGGCCTTGTTATGAGCACCATTTATTTGATTTTATGCATTTATTTAGCTGTATAGGAAAAGTCTTTTACATTAATGTGGTTCCTTGGTTTATATACAACACTGTGCATGAACACTGTATAGAGGTATTCGAGTAAGTTTTTCTTTCCACTGGACCTATAAAAGATAGCATATGGTGTTTGTAGGAAACAGGGAGTAATTTCCCCTTTCATCCTATAGGAGAGGTAATTTATCCTCCTCTTGTGTTCTCAAGAAGAAAGGACAACAAACGTTCTGACCATTCTAAAGATAGCACTGCACTGTGAGAATCCGTACAGTGGGCGCTTCTCTTGGCATCCTTTCAGCCGGCATCGCTTGGGCGAACAGAGACAGCAGCCAATGAGCTGCCGCCAACTGTCAGAATACAAAGTAAACAGCAGAGATTCCTCAATCAACGCGTTTGTAGCGTTGATGTAGGAATCTGCTCTATTTTTTTTCCGTTCAGCCCACGGGTTAGACAAAAACAAATAGAGCAGTGCATGGCCAGCTTAAGAGATTAGAGGACAAGGAATAAAAGACGACACCTTTGATGACAAGTAGTGGGTTTTGGGTGCATCAAATAATGTATGTTTTGAAATGGAGCAACAGAGCTGGGATTCTGCACACCCCTTACATATCTTGACCCATACCTAATTTTATGTGACATCTTGTGTGATCAGACCCCTCAAAACATCCTAAATTGTTTAAAAGTTCTTATATAAATATAATTTAAGGGCATCACTAAGAACTCACTGTTAGCATTCCCTGTGTGCCACCATCAACAAAGCAGTAGCACGTATATCAAAGCTCCTGCTTCATTCTTAGTCATGTAAAATATATAAACCAACAGGGTTCTCACATTTTGGGCGCAGTTAGGAACGGTGATTGTGACCTGTGTATCTTAAAGATATCAGTTGTCTACAACTGCGTCTAGGTCACAAGCGTCTACCTAGAACTACAATACCACCTTTAGGTGAACATACCCTTAAAGATGCCCTTTAGTCGTAATAGAAAATTAAAGACACATGCAGGTAACATAAACTTCCTGTTCAAAGCTATGTATGCTGCCACTCAGTGGCGTAACAACCGGGGGTGCGGGGGGGTCACTTGCGCCGGGCGCAGGACTGAGGGGGGGCGCCGTCATGACCCCCGCTAAACGAAGCCATGGCTCCCTCTCCCTGACACGATCACCTGGCTGTCATCGGGCGGCCGCTCGCTCTTCCGAGGCCACTGCGGGCGGCCCTCTACACTGCCTGATTGGAGGGCGCGTCTGCCTGATCCAGCCAGC
>NW_017306327.1:207910-225234 GCF_000935625.1 Nanorana parkeri | reverse complement strand
GGATTGTTTATAAAGAGGGGGGGGGGGGGGGCGAAAAAAATGTTCTGCCCCGGGCGCCCATAACTCTGGTTACGCCACTGCTGCCACTGCACAATTCCATCTCAGACTCGTACGTGCCTGGCTGTTATGCTTATCCACTAGCTCAAATGGGTTCTTATTCACTGACCCAGGACAGGAGTCAGGAGTTGAACACTTGTTACAGGTTGGTGATTTAAAGTGGACCTTAACTCAAAAAGTGAAGATTTGCTGTACTATAGGGGGCATCTAAAAATGTTAATTGCACTTAAGTAGTACCCTGAAAAATGTAACTTTTGTCTTGAAATCTTGAAGCATTCATGGAAGAAGTCATATTGGTCAGCAGTGGCAGCATCCTTGTTTCTCTCGTGGCAGATTGCCTTTCAGTTCAACAAGCCTTTTCTATCAAAGTGTCAGTACTAAAAAGTCTTTAATCAGATTTTGAATCTGGTATTGATACAGCAGTCAGAGAAAAGAAGTTACACATCACAGGCCACAATAGGCAGACACGCATATAGCACATGCGTAGAGCTCTATAAAAGCTTGCTGGAGTGGATTGGAGAACTCGAGTTCTCAAGTAAAAAGAGTGAACTTTCCAGTTCATCGCTAAAAAGCATTAGCAGTTCACTGATTGGTATCACTTGTTCCCTGCTATTGCTGTGTTTCTGTTTTTAGTAAATGTGGGTAAGCAGAATAATCCATATTCTTGCACACATCATCAGCATTTTCTGATCTGCCCCTTGTGCAGTGATATCTCATCACCATCCCAGAGAGTTATGCCATTCAAAAACTTATATGTGCCTTATGTGCTGACTCAGCCTTTGAAGTGGGTGAAAAAAGCTCAACCATGCATAAAGAAGAGTTTTACTTATTACTCATTGAGGGCATGTAGGGTGTGCTGTGGTTTGGAATCAGTAGTAGAGCACAGCTGCTGCATGCTATTTGGTCCTGGGAAGTTGTTGCTGAGTGAATGTTAGCATTAGTAAGGTATGTGGAATCTGAAGAAGAGAAGGAATTCCTTACATCTGCTCTCTGCCAGTATTTGGAATGACAGGGTTATAAAAGGAAAGAAAATATTTCAGTGACGACACACAAATACTGATTAGGAATTGACATCTGAATTGTATATTTTTTTTGTCTCTTACCTTTACAGAACGCAGAAGAAATTGAGCTTGCAAAAAACAGTGGGGCTGCAGTTGTTGGAGGGACTGAACTCATCCCTGAGGTATTATTTTTAAGCTCAGATTCATTGCTGCCATATGTGCAAAACTGAGATATACTAGCAGGATACTTCTTCAATTAAATGATCAAAGTAATAACACCAATGATCAAGAAGCACACTGAGTCTTTACCAGTTGTCTTTTTCATACTTAGCAAATTTCACAGTCTGATTTACCATATGAAAGAAGAAAGACCAAATGCTCTCACAGATCCTGTGGAAATAAAAAGGAGGATTCCAGGAAAACTGAAACCATCGCTGTATATTGTGACATGTCAGGATTTTGTCTAGGGATGCACTGATACTTTTCGAGTACCAATGCCGATACTTGGCATGTTCACTACCAGGGTTGCAACGGTTGCAGCTGGGACCTAGCTGTGGCGCTCCACCACTGTCCTAAATTCATTAAGTTGATATTGTTCTAGAAAAACTGTCACATGACAATAAACAAAAATGTATCAGTACTTGCTTCTGTAAGTACTTGGGCAAGTATCAGTACTTGTACTTGGAAAACTGGTATCTGTGCATCCCTTTATTAATATTTCAAAAAAAAGAATCATACATTAAAACAGATGTACAAATCCCAGGAGCTCCGTATGCTTCTTACAAATGACAGATGCCTCCTAACTTTTGAATTTTTCTCTAGTCTAGTCCTGGAGCTCAAAGTATCTGTACTTGTACCAAGAACGGTACTTGGTATCGGGGCATCTCTAATTTTGTCCATGCTGTACTTTCCTTCACCATGCTATCAGAATTGAACCTTTTATAAAATGCAATGTACCTAGATGCTGTGACAATAGTTTATATTTTTCTTTCACAAAGGTTTTATTTGTTTTTTTATAATTTTTGTTTTCACATAAAGGTTACAATCAATAAGAGAACAGAAATAGGGCATGCAAGCCCCGCAACAAGGAACACAAATTGAAAGTATGCAGTCATAACATTGTGCAGCGCCCTGCAAACTGTAAAACCAATCAACGAAACAAGCGCCAAAGATCATTATAGGCGTATAAAGAGGGTAGTGCTGTCCAGTTATAGTGGGTAGGACCTAAGATGACATGAAAAGGAGCATCATAGGGGGGGCTTATCAGGTCCGGACCTTGGGTATAATGGAGTAGAGAGCAAGGAGGTATACGGTCCCCTACACTGAGACATCCGGTGCAGATGGTACGGGGGACGTCAAACAGCACAGATCGGTGTAGGGAGAGCAACAGAGGGGTTAAAGGAAGAGGGCATGGAAGTAGAGAAGGAGGGAGAGACTTTTGACAACAAGACACACGCGGGAAAGAGGGATCAGGGAGAAGGGCGGGTGGGGACGGGAGGGAGGAGAAGGAGAGGAGGAAAGGAAGGGATGAGGAGGTATGAGGGCGCAGTGGAGAGGAAGGTGGAAGAGGGAATGCTAGTTAGTGTACCAGCCGGTACACTATACAAGGGTTCAAGGCCGGAGACTACCGGTACAGAGAACCAGGAAGGAGGCACAGGGAACCACCCGGGCAGGGAATTCCCTAATCAGGAGCTTGATGGGCACCATACAGAAGATATGATAAGGAGGAGGGGGAAAGAAGGGTAGGACATTGGTCGCCAGCTCGGCCCTCCCCAAGCTCAAACAAGGCAGGAAGACCGAGGTGACAAGCAAGTGCCTGGGGCGGTGGGGACAGTAATGCATACAACGACAGCTTAGAGCACACCACGGAATGGATACCGGGAGAGGGAGTAGGGTGGTGCAAAGGAGGCACTGCCAAAACAATAGCTCCCGGGATCCATGACGCAGGCAATAGTTTATATTTTTAAAAATGGTGTAAATAGCCCTAAAATGTTGACTGCAAACACATTACAGTAATACGATTCTTACGTTTCTAAATTGCAAAAGGTAAAAAAAAAGTTTCTATTTCCAGAAAATCTTCAAATGCCTTATAACAGTTCACCACCACAGTAAAGAATATCAAATTCTTGTGCTGCCCCTGTGCTCTCCGCCTGCCTTCAGAAATAAACACTCATCAAATGCTTAGAGATCTCTCTACATTATTCACAAGCATAATGACAAGGCTTTCACCTTGTAAATTATCAGTAGTTGAACCACAGACAGACATAAGAAAACAAACTTATAATGCATTATCGCTAAATAAAATCCACACTTTATTAATCACCTGGAGACCATAGGACATACTTGTGCAGCCTCATCTTGAAGTGGTTATATTAAGATCATGGCTGTTGCTGCTGCAGCTGTGATCGCTGCATTTTTTTTAGAGCAGGTGGAGGGCTTTAAATTACAAGTGATCTAGACGGCTGTAGAGATGCCCAATCACTTGTACCAGCTTGTAAAGGTGCTGGTACAAGCCTGGCTGAAACAGCCAAACAAGTACAGTCCTGTGCTTGATCGTCTGCATTGGAGGGCAGGGGAGATATCAGGGGTCTCATAGACCACTAATATCTCCATAAAGAGAACCTGTCACATGCCAATGCAATCACATAGGGGCTCGTTAGCCCCCTTGTGATAGCAGT
This sequence comes from Nanorana parkeri, assembly GCF_000935625.1. NCBI lineage: Eukaryota > Metazoa > Chordata > Amphibia > Anura > Dicroglossidae > Nanorana > Nanorana parkeri. The sequence goes on along the minus strand of NW_017306327.1, from coordinate 221,498 downwards.
AAAGTTAAAGGAGAACTATGAGGTGAGTGATTTTCACTCAACCTCATAATTCAATCCGACGTGTGACAATGAAACTGTCACGCGTTGGCTCAATAGATCGGGAAGTGAGCGAACACATACCGTCGCTCGCTCACTTCTCGATCATGTCCCTGCAGAGAGCCGTGACGGTTACTCACGGCTCCCTGTAGGGATTCCCTCCCCGCTCCGATCCTCCAGCGCTGACTGGCGGAACAGACGGGGGAGGGGGCGGGCACAGCTGGCTCTGCCTCTAGATAGGCAGAGCCAGCTGTCACTCACGCAGCTGGGTGGATCTCGACAGTAATGTCGGGATCTGTCCCGGCTGCGACGGTCTCAGTATACCGCAAGCTGTAGCTCGCGATATACTGAGCTTTGGGTCATGGGAGGACACTGGTTTATGTCCTCCCGTGACCCTTAGGAGAACTATGGGGAAAAGCACTGCCCTCATAGTTCTCCTTTTAGTGAAAAAGAAAAAAATACATTAAAAAGTAAAGAAAAAATTAGAAGCAACCCTGTCACTTCCCTCTCCATCTACATGTGTAGGACATGCATGTGTATGCAAACATCAGTTGTGCCACACATGTTGGGTATCGCCATGAACGTCCGAGAGTAAAACTTTTAGGGCCATGATTTGCTGTTAAAGGAGAACTATGGGGTTAAGTCTTTTCCCCATAGTTCCCCTTAGGGTAACGGGAGGACACAAACTAGCGTCCTCCCGTCACCCTAGGCTCAGTATACCGCGAGCTGCTGCTCGCAGTATACTGAGACGGCGCAGCTGAAGCGGATCCCGACAATTGTGCCTGGATCCGCCCAGCTGCGTGACTGACAGCTGGCTCTGCCTATCTAGAGGCAGAGCCAGCTGTACCCTCCCCCGTCCGATCCACCAGTCAGCGCTGGCGGATCGGAGCGGGGTATCCAGCCCCTCCCCTGTCACGGCAGAGAGGCGTGACAGGATCGAGAGGTGAGCGAACGCCGGTATGTGTGCGCTCACCTCCCGATCTACTGAGCCGACCTGTGACAGTTTCATTGTCACAGGTCGGCTAGAACTATGAGGTGAGTGAAAAGCACTCACCTCATAGTTCTCCTTTAACTCTAAATTGATGAGCAGTAAAGGCTTTTAAAGCAGCACCTATGGAAAATTTTGAGTACCATATTTTCTCACTATTGCCAGGGCATGCGCAATTTTAAGGCTTGACATGTTTGGTATCTATTTACCTGACATGACCCTGTATTTTATATTCTACCAAAAGAAGATGGGTATAATTAATTTTAGTGTTTTTTTTTTCTAAAAGTATCAATTTGGTAAACTTTTGTGCAAATATCATGTGACAAACACAATTGCAGCTAATACTTTTTTTTCTACAGGGCCTCTGCTTTTAGAAAATATACACAGAGTTATTCACAAAATGGTGCAGAGTTTGGAGAAGGCTGGAGAAGTAAACAATCTAGGATAACATAGCTGAACTGGAGTGTTCACTTCTCCTGCCTTCTCCAAACTCTTTACCCTTTTGTGCATAACCCTGCCAGTGTGTGTTCAGATTTTAACATTCAAAAACATTTTAGCAATTCAAAAATCAAGTGGTTCAAATCCCCCCAAAATTGTGATTCAGATATGAGAATTGTAATGCATTGGTTGGATTATTATTGCGTTTGCATTCACCATTTTAACACTGTTTACATCATATGCTTTTATAAGGCTTTTAAAGTTGCCCATAGGTCAATGTGAACATTTTGTTGTATAGAGGATCATAAATAAAATGACCGATCTTAACGCATATTGGAGTTTAAAAAGTCTGACCGTTTTTTTTAAAGAGATGAATAGAGGTTTATGCAGTTGTCTAGAGTTCTGGTTGTTAGTATACTTGTTCGTATACTTTTAGAATTTTAGGCAAATTGCAGTTTGTGCTTTTAAACAGACCTTGTCCCCAGCAGCAGTTTGCACCTGATTCTCAGTTTCTCCGGCATCTTTAAAGTGATATTAAAGCCTAATTTTTTTTAAATGTCTTCTTTAAGGAGACCTTCCTTTGCTGAAGGCCGTTGCTTTTTTTCTTTTAAAAGTTTTTTATTCCTCGCTCTCTAGTGGGTCCCCGCAGCACTCTTCCCCCGCCACCTGCACGGGAGCCACCATCATTCTAATGGAGGCACACGTGCGCGCTCGTGGTTGTGTGCGTCCATAGACACACACAGCCCTGTGGCAGGCCACCGCCCTTCCCTCTTTGATGGCATTAAGGTGAAAAACGACCAGACCTTAATACTACTTTAGGTTATCCCAAATACCTGCACATATGTGTTGCCTTAAAATTAAATATTATAAAACACACTGAGGGTAATTTATCATAGCAATTGCAAGTGTTTGAACTCGCATATGGTCACATGGGATATATTTGCACCAGATTTATGTTGCTAGTGTAATGTTCATAAATGAGATTAAATAGACTCCAGGAAAGAAGGTTTGCAACTCCAGGCAAAAAGCATAACTGTCGCTTTTTCAAGAAGAGGTCATGGGGAATTCTTAAGTTGCGATTGTTTTGTTAGGTGATGCGCCAGTTTCAGACAGCCGCAGGACAAGCGCAGATGCAAACATTTGCAAACTTTTGCAAAACAGGTGCAATCGAGAAAATAGTGCACGCTCTGGTCAAAACAGGCGCAAAAAAGGAGCTGCTAAAAAGATTTGCAGATAAAAAAAATTATCTAAGAAGCTAAAACTGTTGCAATTGCTTTGATAAATTTCCCCAAGTCTGTTTGCTTCTGCATCTTGTCCTTGATATCAGTGGCCCCAGCAGCTACAGACCTCTCAATCAAGTAATGTGGCACAGTGATCCCACATATTTACAGTAAATTTGTCTTTCTTGCCTATGTTGTTACTCAGCTTTGTGACCTCAGCTGATAGCAATGCTGCATAATAACTTTGCCAAATGCAGAAGTGCATAACACGGACGTGCACTGCTGCACACAGTCCCTGGGAACTGAGAAAGGACTTTGTTTTTTGGGACCTGGGGATATGAGCAGCAAAGAGCCGGAATGGCCCTACACTCCCAGAATTGTGGATCTCTGGAGCAGTAAAACAGCAACTGTAACTGAACCTAGAGAAAATATTTTTGATGAAGAAAAGACTTAATATTTTTGTGGCACTTCTCTCAGCTGTGGTCAAATAAAAAAAGTATGAGGAGGTGACAGGGTCTCTTTAAACTTTATCTATATTTCTCAGTTAAATAAAATGCAAAACTAATAGAATTTTGTAATTGCAGATTCTGAATGATGTAGTGCAAGCGGATTTCTATATAGCAACACCTGAAATTGCTTCAAAACTGACTATTCTAAAAAACAAACTAAGGAAGAAATTTCCAAAGAACAAAAGAGGTATGGAAATGAGCAAGTCTTGGTACGCTTATGATCTTTGTAAATAGAGCATGGCTATAGGCAGGGAATTTTGTAGTCTTGTCAGTTCCTTGTTTTTGATTGCAAATGGGATACGGAGATGCTCGATTATAGTTCCTCCTTCTAATAGACAAGGTACGTTAAAGGAGAACTATGAGGTGAGTGAAAATCACTCAGCCTCATAGTTCAAACCGACTTGTGACAATGAAACTGTCACACGTCGGCTCAATAGATCGGGAAGTGAGCAAACGCATACCGTCGCTTGCTCACTTCTCGATCATCTCCCTGCAGAGAGCAGTGACTGTCACTTACGGCTCTGTCTGGAGGAATATACAGGGAGGGGGCGGGCACAGCTGGCTCTGCCTCTAGATAGGCAGAGCCAGCTGTCACTCACGCAGCTGGGTGGATCTCGACAGTAATGTTGGGATCCGTCCCAGCTGTGTTGGCCTCAGTATACCGCGAGCTGTAGCTCGCGATATACTGAGCTTTGGGTCACAGGAGGACGCTAGTATATGTCCTCCCATGACCCTTAAGAGAACTATGGGGAAAACACTTACCCCATTCTCTTTTTTAAAAGCAGACTATCTCCTGAATAGACATACAGTATGTTCAGCTCCTGTTTTTCTAGCATTGGACACTACAAGGTAGGAGCCAATAAAATCAGAAAGTACCCTGTCAAAGATCTCAACTAAGAGAGGTTCCATTCATTTTCTAACAGTTTTGATACACATACTGTGTCTACATAGAAGGCTGCCAAGATTTTGTTGCACTTGAAAGTAATACAAAAAGGAGTTAGATTTCAGTGTCTCTGTTGTGCAATTTAAGGATTATATGTTTACAATGCCGTTAGCTACAGAGGTGAATCAGGGCTTGTTTTAGAGTATATGTGTAGTGCGTATAGTCTGGGCACAGGTTTACTGTGGATGACCAAGTGGCCACTTTTCAGATCATACAGAGAACCAACAGCTTGTGCAGATCAGTGGACCTCGTTGATGTGATTGCTGATTACTGTAATCAGTCATACAAGCAAAATTGTCCTATTACACTTTCGTAAGAGCTACGCACTAATATTTCTACTTGGTGGAGGTATACTGATACACTCTCCAGTAGATTATCATTTTGCTTATTGTGTAGTGTGGTGCCCATAAAAATGAAGGACACTGTTTTACCTCAGGTGGTAACACAGAATGTCAGGTAGCAGATGCTGCAGGTAGTTAAAGGACCAACTACCTCTGGTAAGGTGTGTCTGAGACATTGCAGAGTGGGCTGAAAGTAAATGGCCAAGGTGACCTTCAGGAAAATTAGCATGGACATGGCTGTGAGCAATAACTGAAGAAGATTTAGAAGACTTTGATTTGGTAATGTTGTCCCTGGAGGGCATAGCATGACAACATGCTTTCTAAGAAATCGAAGCGTGAGCGGAGTGAAGATTCCCCTTGCAATGACCTAGACAAATGGTTCTTCATTGCCATTTCATGTAGCGGACTAGAACAAAGGCTAATATTATGAAGAATGAAAAAGGCTTGAGAAATGAGAAAACAGACCAGTGCAATCATTAATAAATTACCTGAATTGCAGCAATGGTTTAAAGTTTGGTTTCTTGGAAAACTCATGTCATTTACGGTATATAAAACTACTGAATAAAACTATAAGATTCGATTCTTAGCAAAATGTTAGGAGGTTGTATAAGAGTAAATCTAGTTCACAGCAGTTTGCCACCTCATCTGAAGGTGCAAAATGCTTGTAGGCTCATGTCGGTAGACGTTGTTTTCCTGCGCAGGTCACCAAAACCGATTTCACTTTAATTGAGCAGTACACGCGAGAGGTCAGAGGCTGCGTTTGTCCTGCTTTGTGTTGCTCTTTGGACACAGCATACTCCATCAAGATGCATTTGAACTGCAGGCAAGTCAAACAGAACCTTTTTGTGTCAAACACTGCATTTTCCTTCCAAACACAGCTAGTTGTGTTTGAATGGAAGACGCCTAGAATGCCATTGACATGAACCCCAACCGAAATGTTAAAAAAAAAAGTAGGGATGCAATGTCATTTTTTCCAGACCGAGTACAAGTACCAATACTTTTCCTCAAGAACTCGCCGATACCAATTACCGATAACTTTTTTTAAGTGTCATGTGACAGTTTTTCTAAAACAATACAGACTAATGGTTAGGACACTGTTGGAGCGCCAGGGCCCGGTCCCAGCTGCAAATGCTTCGCCCCTAGTAATTCTACCACTGACTGGCTGTACAGGGACTACAAATCTCAGCAATACATTATACAGAAATTCAGAATACCACCAGCTATAAAGGACTACAAATCTTTGCATTCAAATACCATGATTGGGATGGGGAGGAACACTCTGCAGTCAGATAACAAGGTACCATGGCTGGGATGAGGAGGAATATTCTGCAGTCGGATAATATGGGACTGTGGCTGGGATGGCGAGGAATGCTCTGCAGTCAGATAATGTACCATGGCTGGAGTGAGGAGGAATGCTCTGCAGTCAGGTATCGTACTATGGCTGGGGTGAGGAGGCATGCTCTGCAGTCAGATAATTAAGTTTTAACTTCCTCAGAGGTACATGGTGTCGGTGTCTGGGTGCCTCTCCTGGCTGGTCCAGCAGTCAGTGCTGGTGTTCATCTCAGGAGGTGGGAGATGTGCAGGCCGGCCCTGTATACAGGCGCTGTGATCTCCCCAGCAAGCACGGGACCCTTATGGCAACCAAATCCATAAAACAATTAAAGGCCCGTATCTGCATTTAGTATCGGGGCATTTTCACGAGTACCAGTATCGGCACTAATACTAGTATCGGTATTGGTGCATCCCTAGTTAAAAGTAATTCAATGAGGGACTCTGATAATCACTGGCAATATAGATTTGTTTATTGATTCTTGGATTCCCCATTATGGGATGGGCCTACTAAACCAGGTATGTGATTGGCAGTTAATACAGTGCTCTCTTTAACAACCCCCTTCCTGTCCAGGCCATTTTTCAGTATTCAGCGCTGCGGTACTTTGACTGACATTTATTATGCCATGCAATGCTGTACTGAATATACTTTTATACCATATTTTGGGGACACATAGAGCTTTCTTTTGGTGGTATTTAATCACCACTGGGGTTTTCATTTTGTACAATATAATGAAAAAAAAAAAAAAACTTTTGGAAAAAAAACCAAAACTGTTTTTTCCCTACGTTATGTTATAAAACATTAATCAGCACCCAACTTTTTGGTGAAACATAAAAGATGAGGTCACGTCGGGTAAATAGACACCAAATGTCAAGTTTTAAAATTGCGTGCGTCCGCAAAATTGCAAAACAATTCTATGCCTAAAATTAGCCATAGGTCACGCTTTAAAAACTTTTACCGCTCATCAGTTTAGGGTTATCAGTGGTTTATATTGTTATATTATTATATTATAAAATTATTGCTCTCGTTGCGACGTTCGCAGAGATATGTAACGTGTGACATAATCGTTTTTTTCGCACGTATTTACGTTTATAAGTGTGTGCACGCGGGGGCGGGGAACTTAAAACTTTTTGGGTGCCCGCGAACAGAAAACAAATCACGTAAATGTACGTCCACCCACCGGGAAGCACCCGCTGCCTGCTCGTGTTTTTACGATGGGCGGGTGGCAAGGGGTTAATGCTTGCTTGGTATTCCAGTGTGCTAGCATATCAAGTTGGAATGCCTACCAAGCCAGGGACCACATGTCCTGAGGATTCTAAGCATTTGCATGTAGTTCAGCTAGCTTAGGGTCCAGTTAAAAACTCAACAGGAGCTATTATAGTGACTAATTAATTATGTTTTAAGTACTTATTAATATTGTTTTGTTTATTTTTTTGCAATTTGGACATCTTCATCATCTGCATTTTCATATATGAAACCAAAACCACCCTCTTTTCTTCTTTCTTTTTTTTTAAAGTTTTTTTTTGTTTTAAGCTTCATTGTCCTCTCTTGTGTTTTATTGTAGGTTCTGTGGGTAATGACATTGCCAACATGATTAAGCAGTTTGAAGCCAGCTATGAATATATTGTAGAAAGGGAGTGTATTGTCCGGACTAAAATAGCAACAGTAAGTCCACAGAAATTTTGGCGCTCAAATTTCAAAGTGCATGTTTCCTGAAGAATATTGTCTGCGTGTGATAAACCAGCTGTTTCCTGTGGGATAGTTTACTGTTCTTAATATCGGATTAAAAACACATGTTAACTTTTATAGAAATATTACACTTGTCTATGGCTGCAGCTAACGATTATTTTCATAATCGATTTGTTAGCTGATTATTAAGTTCGATTAATCAACATTTGCTCCTAGTTTGTATTCAGATTTCTGTCAATCACGAGAGCAAACTTGGAGGGGTGGCTACTTTATAGCACACATGGGGACCATGGGGAACAAAAGTAGCCACCCCCCAGAGGGAAGGACAGCGCCCAGCAATACATTATACAGCGCAATGTTCCGTCAGCTATGGAGGAATACAAATCCCAGCAATACATTATACAGCGCATTGTACCATCAGCTATAGAGGAATACAAATCCCAGCAATACATTATACAGCGCAATGTACCATCAGCTATAGAGGAATATAAATCCCAGCAATACATTATACAGCGCATTGTACAGTCAGCTATAGAGGAATACAAATATCAGCAATACATTATACAGCGCAATGTACCATCAGCTATAGAGGAATATAAATACCAGCAATACATTATACAGCGCATTGTACCATCAGCTATAGAGGAATACAAATCCCAGCAATACATTATACAGCGCAATGTACCATCAGCTATAGAGGAATATAAATCCCAGCAATACATTATACAGCGCATTGTACAGTCAGCTATAGAGGAATACAAATCCCAGCAATACATTATACAGCGCAATGTACCATCAGCTATAGAGGAATATAAATCCCAGGAATACATTATACAGCGCATTGTACAGTCAGCTATAGAGGAATATAAATCCCAGGAATACATTATACAGCGCATTGTACAGTCAGCTATAGAGGAATACAAATCCCAGCAATACATTATACAGCGCATTGTACCGTCAGCTATAGAAGAATACAAATCCCAGCGCAATGTACCGGGGGGCGGGGGGTACATTGAATATGGAATATGTGGACGGACCTCCTTGAACTGGATCAGTCAGTGAGAGCTGGGTGAGTCGGGGAGGAGAAGCAGCGTGCGAGACGCCGCAAGCAGGGCAACTAATCAAATGCCAACTAATTGATGGAAAACATTGTCAACGTTTTCCATCATCGATTGTAATCGACTTAGTCAATTAGTTGTTGCAGCCCTACACTTATCATCCCTGTCATGCCTTTAATAACCTTTTCCTACTCTTTTAACAAGTTCAAGCAAGGCCTAGAAAATGTTATGTTTTTTTATCTTCTAAATCAGTGGTTCTCAACCTGTGTAACATCAGGACCAATATTTGTCCTTGGTCATTAAGTTGCGACCCACGTCGCACTGCAATGGAATGCACAGCTTTGCAGTACTGGGCGTTTGGGTGCAGGCGATTGGCCTGTGGGTGGGAGGTGCATTTGAGGTGTCACTCAAATTAATGGCAACGCAATGCACCTTCCACACCAGAACACACAGTAGGTGCGATTGTGTGGTACAGTGCATTAATTGCATGGGACTGAGCGGTTAACACATTGTACTTGTGTGAAAGGACCCTCAAAAGCACTGACAGACACACACAACCACAGACACAATCTCACACACTCACAGACATTCGCACACACACATGCACACTCCCAAAAAAATTATAATTGTTTTCTTTTTTTTTTAAGATCCACCCAGTCTCCCTACCTTATGAGAACTGGAGTGGATCCTCAGCTCTCTTGCACACCGTGTAGAGGTGCCAGGAGCCAGAATGTGACATCAGTCCAGGCACCTCTACAAGGCAAATGTGGGAGCTGTAAACAATGCACATATGGATGGAGCTCCCTTATGGCCATACTTCCAGCCCACCCCACCTCAAGCAGACACACTTTTTGTGTCAGATTCCTCGCATAACCTTTCAACATCTTGTGGAGTCACGAGGTGGCCCAACGAAGACATCTCGTGGAGTCATCTCGTGGCCCAACGAAGTACTGATGTGGTGGTCATAATAATCTGGCCACTCAATGTACAGTACAGCACAATGTACCATCAGCTATAGAGGAATACAAATCCCAGCAATACATTATAGAGCACCATGTGGGGTGCAGGCTTACCTGAGCAGTCTTCCAGCAACTCGCTTCTGAGATCGGGCCTGTCTATCGCCGGCTGTCATCCCCCCACACCTGCTCCTCCTTCTCCCCGCGTCCCTGTGCCGATTGTGGGTGTGCGGTGAGCGTGAGGCGGGGAGGAGGTGCGGCGTGTGGATGTGGGAGGGCGGGTCTGGCACGCAGCGTGTGTGTAGCTGTCAACAGGGCCAACCAATCGGAAGCCGATTAATCGATGATTGAAAAAGTTGACAACTTTTTCAATAATCGATTATAAACGATTTAGTCTATTAGTTGTTGCAGCCCTAGTTTCAGCAGAAACTGAGATTCATCACACCGTGTTACATTTTACCAGTCTTGGGGCACGTTCAAACTATCAACGGGTTGTGTACTCTGAAATATTATTTTACTCACCACAGGTGTAAAGGGTGGTTACCCTAGCCCTTGTGTTGGCTCAAACCAATCTGGCCATTTACCTCTGACCTCTCTCATCAACAAAGGCTTATCATCGCTCCATGGATGTTTTTTGTTTTTCACACCATTCTGCGTAATCTCTAGAGACTGTTGTATGTAACACTTCTGGCACACAACTGAGATCACATTTTTTCCCATTCTGGCTTTGATGAGTGTGACCTGTGTCTGTATGATGTTATGCATTGCACTGCTGCCACATCATTGGCTGATTAGATAATTGAATGAGCAAACACATGTATAAGTGTTCCTAAGAAATTGACGGTTAATGATTTATTATTGGCTTTCCAGAAGTTTGTCTCAGAGGATGTCCTAATTTTAATAGTGCTAGAGTTCCTGCCTAACCTGTTCCTCATGTTTGTTGATTACTTTTTATGTTAGCGGCAGGATACTTTTAGAAGGGTTCATTAATTAACATTATAAATATCATTTGTTATTATGTTGACCTGTAAATGTCTGTTAAGGTACACTTTGTTATTAATCAAACTGGAAACGCCTTAATGTGTTCCCATTGTTTCACAATCTCTAGATTGAGCTGTCTGTGGGGTTTTTTTTTTTTTTACTCTGGAATTTTTTTGCCAACGCAGTATGTTGGCATTGGCTGCCTTACCTTGCTCAATCTGCTTGGCCTCGCCTCCCGTATGTCTTCCTTTACCTGTCTCCCTTGCTGAGGAAGGAAGAAGAAGGGGAGCCAGTTTGTGACGGCATGGAGTGGGGATTAGCCTGCATCATTGTGTTAGGATCTTTGGTGTGGTTGATCGTGGGGCTCTACCTCATTGTTTGTGTGATTGTTTATTACTTTGTCTGCTGCAAGTCCAGAAAATCTAACAGTGAGATTCTGGACTCCTCACAGCAGTCTCACAATTTTATCATTGACAAAGAAGTGGTGTGAACGTGCAGCTAAAAGTTTGTCTCTGTCTTACCTCAGCAGATCCATTTTAAAGGTAGGACATTAGTGTGAATGCATTTTTATTTTATTGATTGACCAAAATAACCAGATACAGTTAAAATAGACCTACATGTTAAAATAATCTAGCCAATTCTCAACTCTCTCTTCTCTATCTGATCTATCATGCCTATGTCAGCCCGTTAATACTACTTAATAATGCCTCTGGGCTTGTTCTGGCTCTGATCCTAGTGCTGCTGGTCAGCATGGGATATATATGAGAAAGAAGTGTTACTAATTGCTAACTCAAAGTCAGACGAGCAGTAGTGCTGCCTGCACACATATCCTATCCTAGGTTGGAGCCGAGGGCTGGAAGTAACACTGAAACTGGAAGAGACCAAAGTATTACAGGGCTGATTTTAGGCATATTGGTTTGTAATTTAGGTTTAGGTCCATTTTAAAATTGTTACCTAGTTTTCATGCTTTTCCTATAGTAAAGAAGCTACATCATGCTGACTGATGACACTGATACTGTATGATGAGTGCTGATTTTTTATTCCTGATTTAGACCTACCCAGTGGTGGCATGAGGGGAGCAAAGACCCCACGCATACACACACAACTAAATTAAGTCTTGTCCACACTTGCTTAAAAAGAAACTGTAATTCCATAAAAAATATATTTTACAGAAAGAGTTGTGCTTTTTCTAAAACTATATCAGGATGATTGCACTTAATGGAGTTTGTCTTTACATGAGCTGTTTAGCTGTTATATATATATATATTTCTCCAATCATCTTCCAGGCCAGCAACCTGAGAGATGATTGGCTCCTCCTTCAACAGGAAACACAATTAAAAAACAGTTAAATACCCTCCCACCCCCCTCATACCTCAGTTTTTTTGTGTTTCCTAGCGTCCAGGAACCTTCGTCACGTTTGTCCTTTTCTTCCTGACCGGTCGGCCTTATGGTCGATGGTCTCTCCTCTGTGTACCGCTCCTCTGTTGCTGGTTGCCTTGCTGTGTTGGCGGAGGTCCGCTTCTTCCATCTTCCAGCAGGGAGGAAAGGTCCTGAAGCTCCCCGGCAGATATCTATATATATATCTCTTTATACTCTATATATAGAGATATATATATGATAAACTTTGAAATCAACATCTGCATTCTTGGGAACACGCTGCCCATACAGTTGATTTCGCTATCCATGCTAAGACCATTGATGGAGAAATCCCTCCTGCCTTTCTATTGTATTCTGAAAGTCGTGGTGTCACTCGTGACATTTCATAAAGTTCTAACAAAAATAGAAAAAAATAAAAAGTCAACAATGCGATGTGCCACAATCGGTACATCAGCACAATACCTGTCATCACACACCAGCAGCCAGCGCGGCCCTAGAACAATTAAATGCCAGACTCGTTAGGATGGATGATATTGATGAATTGCTGCAACTATGTTTATCCAAAGTGCACATTTTTCTTTTTTCTTTCTTTTTTTTTCTTCTTCTTTTAAAAATAACATGACCTTAAACTGGCATTTTAATGTCAGTCTTTTTGCCATATTTTAAGGATCCCAGATTTTGGTTTGGAATTATTCAGCGATTCAGGGACACCAAAATATTGTGGTTCCTAACATGATAACAAAAGGAGGGGGCATGGGTTGCCCTGCCCTTAATTTTATTTGTGACAAAGAGCAATTTGAAGTTACACACACCATTTCAAGAGTTTGACATAAAAAATAAAAGGTTTAGTATTAGGTCATTTAAAAATATTTTTTTTTTAACTACTTACAGTACATGAGAATATGACTTTGGTGTGCACATGCAGAATGATGATTTTTCACCTTGTCTTCCAGTTGGATATGCCTCTTGAACAGATAATCGCTAACATGGATGCCCTATTGAAAAATGTTTGTGAATACAAGCCACTGAACCTTGGTGAGTAGAATGAAGGACCTATATCATAGTGTTGAACTTTTTATACATAGCCAACATTTTTGGGATTTGTATTTAGGTACATTGGGTCATGCTGCAATTTGGGAGCTTTGAGGCGCATTTCATACAACCGCTGCGGTGAGGGATTGCCCTTATTGGGAACCTGGTGGGCCACCTAGTCCACCTAGGTACACCCCAGCATGGTTTAATACCAGAGTTTCATCGACAACCCTGGCCAGCTGAAATGCCTTTTTTCAGCTGCATTCAGCCTTCTGCTATAAGCTCACCGTCACTTCAGCAGCTATGAATTTATAACCGAACATCCCCGTAACACTTTTGTGTTCGTGACTAGGTGTCACAAGCTGCTGATGACGGACGTTTATTCAAAACCAGAATGCCCTGCAGTCTCTCCCCCCCCAAGACTGCCGCACTGTCATAGCCACTTCCGGTACTCTGTAATTTCCTGTCTGCCACTCGATCCTTCCCACTGGGCACCAGCAATGTGTTCCCCTGCATGTCCCCTTCGATCCCTGCTGCTCTCCCCACCTGTGTGTCGGCAGGGATCAGAGGGGACACGGAGGAAGCATGCTGCCAGCAACCAGCAGGGGGGACTGAGCTGCAGGCGGGAGAATCCAGTGACCGGTGGGGCGGAGCAGTTTAGAATTGAGAGTGGAGCATCAGTAAGTATGC
>NW_017306327.1:203339-207820 GCF_000935625.1 Nanorana parkeri | reverse complement strand
ATATATATATATATAATCTCCCTTCTTTGAACAATCAGTACTGATCATTCCAATGTTTATTCCTAACTGAGACAATAGTAGACCTTTACCAGCTTCCCAGTTATGAATGAACAGGAAGTGATCGCTTCCAGCTCATTCATGACAGGGGACATAGTATGTATTTACTATCGTAATATCTCCTCAGTTTATGAATGGACAGGCGGCGCTCTGCATAAACATACTATATCTGCTCAGTTTGTGAATGGACAGGAGGCGCTCTGTACTGAGCATTTCATGTTCAGTTAGTGCTGGGGCTGCAGAGAAGGCGATTTAGGACTCAGTTTAGTTTAGACCCCTGATATTTCCCCAAAGGCCCCTGACAGCAATGCAAAAAAAAAATAATAATAAAAAAAATAAATTGGTTAAAAAAGAAACACACAAACACGCAACAGTGTGCACCATAATGCTGCGGTGCTTTGCTACAATATCGCAGCGCTTGATTTCTTTTGCTTTTTTAGCTTTTTACAATAACATTAATTCAGCTGTGTGTTCTGCTGTCAGTCCTAGACCCCCATTTCCTCCAAGCACACAAGCAAGTCCTCCTCTCATGGAGGGGGCTCCCCTACTTGTCTGAGTAGGGGGCATCTGTTGTCTTTCTGCTCCCAGGACATTATAGAAGTTTGGGTAGTACAGAATGTTGTGTCCAAGGGCTACATGCTGAAATTTTGGTCTCTGCCTCCTCTCCACTTCATGTTGTGGAACCTGCAAACATCCTCGCAAATGTCTTCTTTCCACTTTCATCAAGTTTTACAAGGCCTCAGTTTATGCCAGTTTTGGATTTAAGATTGTTGAAGCAGCTTTGTAGACTCTCACTTACTGTGTCACACTCCTTAGTTGAACTACGTTTGTATGTCCCAATGAACCTGAACTTGGAGTACATTACATGACAGGTAGCACTTTAAACAGTACAGAACCAATTACGTCCCTCCATACTCAAATGTAGGGGTTCTAAAAAAGATACTCTTTTTTGGCAGTCATGCCATATACTGTATATACTGCTATTACATCAGTGAAAAGGAAAAATAGCATCACAACAGGATGAAGGAAGTATTTTTTTCTGATGCTTATGAGTCAGTTTGTGCTAACAACTAGAAATGTTTTTCTTCATAAAGTTAACCATTCTTAAGTCCTTATATAGCGTGTTTAAGCACACTTTAGAATCCACGTGGTATCTAAAGGGCGTTAAGAAAGCACAGTAAGACACCATAGGAATTAATATTCATGGCAAGATAACATTGGATGATTGCTCAGATATACTGTAGAAGGTTAAAGAAGTCTAGTAGATCTCACCCACATGCATATACACAAAATCCCAGGAAAATACTTCTCACATTAGTGGAGTAAGCATACACTGTGGGCACATGTTTGCTCTGGGGCAATCATATTTTAATGCATGCATCATAACAGACCCCTAATATTTTCATTTTAAAATAGAAAAAGAGATTGAGGACACAGAGCCCTTAATCTCTTTTTCTGCAGCCCCTGTTATAAATGAACAGGAATCCTCTATACTGAGTGTTCCTGTTCATTCATAAATTGTGGATATATTGTGAGTTACTATGTACACACTCATGAATGAACAGGAAGTGATGTAGAGCACTTCCTGTTCATTCATAACTAGCACACAGTAACTCATACTATATCCAGTAATTCACAAACATTCAGCGATCAGTGATCGCTGAATGTTAGTACACCGCTCTTTGACCTGGATCAGCTCTCGCAGGAGGCTGATCCGGCGGGGCAGGGAGGAGAGCTCGTCTATTTTGACAGCTGACTCTTCCCCCTCACCGCTGGCTCAGCCTCCTGTGACAGCTGTCTCTGCTCTCACACCGCTCTCCATCCTGATTTGTCACAGGAAGCTTAGCAGAGTTGTGTGGGAGGAGAGCTCAGGCTCCTGTGACACACCGGCCACTCACAGTGCTATACTCCCACCGCACCACTCGGCCCCCTCTCACAGTTTCTCTGCTCCCCGGTGGAGGCTGCGCTGTGTCAGGGCGGATACAGAGCAGTGCCCAGCGGGAGAGAGAAACTAGAGATGCACCACAATTTCAGCCGAAACATGGCACTTTCGGCAATTTGCTCAAATAGCCATTTTCGGCCACTATGTTTTGGCGGCCGAATTTTCGGTGCATCCCTACTTGTACATACAGTATATAAGGAAAGTGATAAACGTGTCAACATGGTTGTACTGGTGTAGGCTGTACGATGCTAGGTGCAGGAAGCATTAGATCACTTGTTCATTCAGTTGGGGAAAAAAAGATTGGAAAGCTGCTTTGGTGCTGTAGTTAGATTACACATTTACCAAGTTAGGTAAAAAGCACCAGTTTTGCTCCATAGGGTAAGGGGAAGTTAGCATATGCCAATAACTCACTTTCCAGGAATCCTGCCAGACTGCATTTTCATTTTGTATGTGCAGATTACATTAGCTTTCTTTTTGTTTTTTTGTTTTTATAGCTGTGTCTTATAAACTACTGGCAGCATTAGCACAAAAGTAATTTGACCACACAAATCTTCTTGCTTTTACAGGACCTTTTGTGGAGAACGCTATTCTGACAAGCGCTACAAGTGAGGCACTCTACATCGATTTTCAGAAATTCCTTCCACAAGAGCCAGTCAAAAGTGAAGACTGAATGGAACTTTGTAAAGATGGCTTGTCCTGCACCATTACTGATGTGAAGGGGTCAGCAAGTGCGTTAACGTTACAGATATAATTGAAACCGCCTTTTTACTCTGACTCCTTAGGGATCAATGTAAAGTTTAAATAGACGGACACATGACATTCATGTGGCCATAATTGTTTTTTTTTGTAATAAACATATTATATTATTTACTGTTTAATAAATGCTAGTATTTCAATAATGTTATTGGATGCACTCAAAAGGTATTAAGGGTTTTCAAATTTTAAAGAAGTGTGTGTGTGTGTGTCACAAGGTTGCTTATTTGGCCAATTGCTGAAGCATCGATTAGATGATACCAGCTAACACTATCAGCCAATCAATGTATTTAGCTGAACTTTGAAACTGCTTTTCAGTAGAAATCCTGTTGGGAGAAAAAAAACCCCCCCCAATGTATTTGGTCACATTACTAGCGACTTTGGTATCCAGTTTCTGCAACCATGGTATTTCCTGCCTTCTGTCTAGTATGACTTTGGGATGTGGGTTGAGCTTTACCCTTTAGTTACTCTGTAGCTTACTAAATTTTCCTGCACATTTCCACTTTTGCATCTATTTTGATAAATTGCTTCTTTTAAAGGTACTATGTTGCTAAAATAAACAAAACAAAAAAATGTGCCCCCTGCAGAAACGTTAATCCTCACCTTTATTATTGCCCATGCTGCCGATCTCTGCTGTGTTAAAAAAAAAAGCCACATAAATAATCATTGGGTTCTGAAACTTCTAGGAGTATTATATTCCAGGTCACCCGCTGTGCTCAGTGGTTCGATCTACCAGCCCCTAAATGATTATAGTGTCCCATAGTGACATAAGGCCTGTTGGGATGAGGGGAACCAGGACCAACTCTCATGGACGTTTTAGATTCTAAAGCTACTTAAATGGTGGTTTCACTTGCCTACCGAACACATACCACAAAAGCCACCCATTGAATCTTACCCCTGGGATGGAGGACAAAAGGATTACCAGGCAAAAATGTCCAGTGCATTTTTTTGACTCTGCTAATGTTTCTCCTGTAATACCTGCTGCTGCCCATCAGACCCTAGAAACTAATTGTTCTCCAAAAATTCAAACATTAGCCATTTGTTGTCCATATTTCCCACAACTTACTTGCTGAAGCAATTCAATTTAACATTTTCCACACGCAATCAAATACAGTTTGTTCTTCTTGTGCAGGTTGTGTGTGGTAACATAAAGCACTCTACACATTGTCATTTAATACGTTTTGTGGCTGGTGAGTGCAAATATCAGTTTTCTAAATGAGATCCTGTTAGGTTGAACAAGAATGACAATGTTTGTGCTGTGTTCATATTTTAAATGTAATGTATGTTAAAATTTCCTGCTTGTTACATTTTTTTTGTGCAGTTTCCAGTAACTGCATATTCAAAAAGAATTGATATCCATATTGCACCACAGTACAACTACATGGCTGGAAAAACACAGACGCGTGAATGTAGCCTTATACTAAGCATTTAGAGGATTGCTTGATATACTATCATGTGGGCCTCCCACTACTTATGTGTACAGATGGATTATTCTCCTACTCTTCTCTTTAAAGTGAAAGTAAAGTTTATAAAAAAAAAAAAAATGCTGATCAGCAAACTATATATGAAAGAAGAGACTGCAAGTCTCTTCTGCCATAAAAGCTCAGTGCCCAGGCTTAGCATGCCAAGATGAAGTAACTCCAGTGCGCATGCATGGGAGTAACTTCTTCGGGCCTGGCCAATCAAGAATCGGAACCTGGAAGAAAATGGAAGGAGCGGCAAAGGGGGA
>NW_017306327.1:189856-203325 GCF_000935625.1 Nanorana parkeri | reverse complement strand
GGTGCCTGTTATTAGCATGCAGTCTCTGAACAAAAACCAGTGTCTGCAATAGCCTGTACATATATTTACAGACAATGTTCCCTAAGGCTCTGTTCAGCTTTGTGCATTGCGGTAATGTACAGTATAATGTGTATTTTTCCAAGCACTGCCATAATGCATGAAAAGAATTGATACTGTAGTGCCATTCGTTTGAATTCTGCCACAATGCACGTGTGTTGATGCATGTACGTTGGGGTGTGCACTGTGGTAAAAGGATTTTGCAGGACCATTGAAACCTGTACTGGAGTGCACTGGCAGCCCATTTAAAATGAATGAACCCTTCCCGCAATACATGATAACGTGTGAATCTGAAAAATGTTCAAAATTCTAAACACTCGCAGGGCTGCTGTAAAGATTTATAACATCGTTGACCCTTTTGCGTTCCAACCGCCAGGGCCCAAGACAGAATGGATGGATTCAATATAGGCTTAGTGCCACTTTCTGGTGGTATGGACCTTTAAAAGTCCTTTCTCCAGTTTCGGTAGCTTTACTCACAGATTAAAGGAGCCTCAGCTTTTTTTGCATATCTCTACTGCTCGCAAGCAATAGATATATGCAAAAAGTGTTAAAAAAAAAAAACGCTTTGAAAGGGGTTACCTGTGTCTTCCCCGCACGCTCCCGTTCGAAAATGTGAACATTTTCCGGCGCCCGCAAAGCATCTGGGGGCGGGCGCATGCGCAGATCACATTTTCGGCCGGGACGTGAGGAGAGACACAAGGTAAGTCTATGGACACGTGGACCCGCAATCGGACACCGTGGGACAGGAAGTTGCTGCAATGACATTTAAGCACAATGGACTAGCCTGCTGCATTATTTGATTTTTGGGGTGTCTTTGAATTCAGCCCTCTGCAGGTTGATAATTTTTCAGTTCCATCGAACGATGTGGCATCCTTTCGTTCCTAACACATTACCCAGTCCAGTATACAGTAGATATCCAGCATGATATTTTTCCCCCTTGAGTTCTGATGTGTTTTCAAAGTGTTCCTTTAATTTTTTTGAGCAGTTTAGTAAGTTTGAATAAAGTTTGTTTTTTAAAGTCTCCTGACTGTATTCCTGGATATTCGAAAGCAAAAGCTGAAAGTGTACCTACAGAGATGCCCAGAATCTGTCTGCATGTGTTCTCTTTCAAAAAATGTATGAGTTCAGCACCAGTCATGAGTAGGGGGTGTAACTATTGCTTTGTTTCTCTTTTTTTAGCTCTACAATATATCTGCCCTGCTTCTACGTCACGTAAAATAGGAAGTTGAAATAAAATGTGTCTATTGGAAATAGTTACTGACATAACTCAATGAAAGTGTGTTGTCTGGTATTTGACTTTGACACTGAACCCGTGGGGTGTCTTAAAGCCTTCAACTTTGAAGTCTTTTCATGTGGTAAGTTTAAATAAAGCAATTTTTTTTAAAAGAAGTTCTGCAACCTATATCATATGACAGGAGGATGATTGACTCCTGACTGTATCCCTAGATATTCGAATGGAAAACCTAAGGGTGTACCTACGCAGATTTTCTGTCTGCATGTGTTATGTGTTTAAAAAATGCATTCGTTCAGCACCATTCCCGAGTAGCGGCTTTAACTGTTGCTTTGTTTCTCTTTTTTAGAAGAATATTTTCTTGTGCATCACCTAAAACAGGATGCCAGTAAACCACAAACAAGAAAATGACTAACCAAAGATTGGTTGACATCATGCTGACCAGATGATAACACTTTCATTTTGGCATTATTGTTATAGGTTGAGTAGATGACATCAAGGAGTTTTGAGAGAATTACGATGATTGAAGTATGTCTTTTAAAAGCATAAAGGTAAAATGTAAGCTTTCATCCTGTACCCAAAACCAGAAAGTTGTTCTGATGGAGCTATGATTGCACCACGTGGTAAAAAGCCTACAAACTCCCATGTCTACTGTAATGATTTGGAACATGGTTTAACCATTTGGGTGCCAACCAACAGGACCAAAGAAAGAACATCTTATCCTGGACTGACTTTTGGGAGAACACTGCCATATGAGTGTCTGGATTATCTAAGACAAGCAGCTTCTATCACATTGGTAAGAAAGGGAGATCATGGATGCCAAAAAAGCATTGACCAGTTTTTTTTTCAGATAAAACATATAATAATACACCCCCTCCTCCCCCGCAGATAAAACACACATACACACAGAATAATACACCCCCCTCGTCTTCCACAGATAAAACACACACAGAATAATACACACACACACCTCACCTGCACGATCCCTGCTGATCTAGGGGTTGATTAGTAAGGTCTGGTGCAGACCTTACTAATCCTTCCTTTCGGCCAGAGCTGTCAGATGTCTGGCCGAAAGGAGCTTGCCGGCACTGACAGGAGCAGCTATGCGGTCTGTATTTGACAGAGATGCAGACCGTGTAGCTGCGGGCCGGATGGTACCGGGCTGGTACTTGGAGACCCCTGAAGAACTTCCCTTTCTGCCTATGACCGGGCCCCCCACTTCTGCCCCGGGCCCTATAGCCGCCGCGTGGGCTGCTGCGGGAGTAGTTCCGCCACTGCTCTTCGCATTCAGATAGAGGTTGCTTGGGATGAGGTTGAGCACGTTGTTTGGAACCTTTTAATTTGATAAAGTGAAATAAACAGCTTCTCTTGGAAAAAAGGTCTCTGGCATAACTCAATGAAAGGATGTTGTCTGGCCCATGACTTTGACCCTGAATCCTCAGGGTGTTAAAGCCTGTAACTTTGAAGGCTTTTAATCTGGAAAGTTTTAGCATGGAGCCGGCTTCCGGGCCAATCAGGAAGCCAGGCAAGCGTGTAATGACGCGCTGTGCGGCTTCCTGATTGGACGGAAGCTGGCCAATCAGGAAGCCCTGCGCCATGTAATGACGCGGTGCCCGGCTTTCTGATTGGACGAGGGAGCATGGAGCCGGCTTCTTGGCCAATCAGGAAGCCGGGTGCCGCGTCATTACACAGCGCCAATGAGAGACAGCATCTGTCAATAAATGAGCACCTAATTGCTGTTATTATCGTTGTTGGAGTGCTGGGGACGTCTTCCTTTTTGTCTTACGTGTGGCGGCGCCATCCGCAGTCATTTCGAGCACCCGTCTTTTTTTGGGGAGTCCCGATAAGGTGTGCGTCAAGTTTGCTTTTTTCTTATTACACAGCGCCCGTCTTCCTGATTGGCCAGAAAGCCAGCTCCATGCTTTCTTGTCGCCTAGTGACGAGAAGCATGGAGACGGCTTTCCTGCTAATCGGGAAGCCGGGTGGCGAGTCTTTACACGCTGCCCGGCTTCCCGGCTAATCCCGTCTAACGCCGCCTGGCTTCCTGAATAGTACTTCTGGTACTCGGTATCGGCGAGTACCGAAAAAAAATATCTGTATTTGTACTCAATACCGAAATACTGATATCGGTGCATCCCTAGTTTATATTATGCCAAGCATATAATGGTTTTGAGAAGTAGAATCACTAAAGTATGTGCAAATCCATTAATAGAGTATACATCCTATACTATAGCCATACACCTATCAATTATCGTTCGATTTCTTTCGTGCCGTCATCGAACCGTCATTTGATTTCCGCTCGAATACCCCATCATGCACAGACCAGTGTTGATTTTGATTATCATTCCTTAGCAATACTAACTCACCAAATTTTGTTGATCGACAGAACGGATTTTCGTTTGCGTATGTGCAGTGTTGATGTCACAATTTTTTTCGGACGAAAATACCACTAATCCATCGATTTTCGTACAGTTTGAACAAAGTTTTCCAGCCTGACCGATCCAGGAAATTCAGCCAGGAGTACAGCAAAAAAAAAATGGCTGGGCTCCCATCAACTGATTGATTATCGTTCGAAATACCATTCTGGACGATCTCCTGAATGATAATCGATAGGCGTATGGGCACCTTAAGAAAGAAAGTCCTATTCGTGTTAAAATGTCATCTGAATTCTTTACTGACTGAGGTCAACCTACTGAGGTAGAAACACTTGAAAATTTCCAAGATAATTACAAGCATTGGCACTTTTAAAAGGGCATCATATTAAAGGTCTGGTGCTCTATTGTGGTAAGGAGGCTTTGGATGACATTGAGTGCTTCATGAATTCTTTCATTTGAAAACTTTTAATCTCACAACTTTTAAATAAACAAGACTCTTGGGGAAAAAAAGTGAGTGACATACTTCATATGACTTGCCTATGACTTTGATCTTGAATCCTCGATGTGCCTTAAGCCCCATTCACACGAAGTGTATTGCAAACCGCGGTTTTCCGTGCGATATCGCGCAAATGATTGCATCGGACCGAGTGCAATTCGTGCGACATCCGCGTCAAAAAAGGGTCCTGCAGTAGCGATGCGACAGCGACGAGCACAGCTCCATTGACCTGCATTGGAGAGCGATATCGTGCGGATAATATGCGTTAATTAAGACCTTTTATTTGAAACTTTTTAACCTGCAAGTTTGAGTAAGAGGTATTTCTTGTAAATTAGTGACTTTATCATACGACAGGAGGTTGTCTGATTCATGACTGTATGTCTGGATCCCTGGATGGAATGCTTGGTGGTTGTCTGCAGAAATGCTCGTAATCTGGCTTTATGTGTTAATGTTTGGTAAAATGCATACATTCAGCACTGAAGACCAAAAGTCTATCCCGGATTGTCTTTTGTGAGATTTGTCACATATGAGCATTAGATCCATGAAATCATGATCTCTCTTTGCTTACATATGCAGTGTCTTTGGTCAGGTACAGCTGTCATTTTAGTTGTCCTGAAGCTGTGTTTAGAGGTCTGCTTCTGACCAAAGCCTTAGGAAATGTAAACAAAGAGAGTGGAGACTTTGATCAGGAGCTGTTTGACTGCACACCTCAGGCAAAGTAAATTAATAGTTGAGGCTGTGTTCAGAGAATTGCTCCTGATTCCATTTCTAGAATACAGTATGTAAACACGTAGATCTAAGACTTTGATCAGGAGCTGCTCTCTGGACACAGGGAAATTACACTAATATTATGATTATTGTACAAAGCAGAATACAGTTTTTGCAACAATAAAAATAAAAAGCAAAAATAATAAAATGAAAAAAAGCTAAAATATTGCTGGTTAGAAAAACACTACATTAAGAAACTCAGCCAGGAAATAATAGCACTGGGGAAATAGGGAAGATAGAGTTAATTAGGACTGATTAGGGCAAACTAAAGGTTAATAGGGGTTAACCAGGAACACATTTTATTTTTTCTAAGGCCCCATTCACATTGAGCGATTTGCAAATCGAGCGTTTGTCGCGCGATTTGCATTTTGCGCGATATCGCGCGTTTGTCGCGCGATATCGCGCAAATGCTTGCATTGAGCAAGCTAGAAACGCGGCAAAATCCGCTCCAAAAAGGGTCCTGCTGCAGCGACGCACGACAGCTGTGTAACTTAACTAGCTGTCAAAAGCCGGATGCAGCACTGGCTGTAATTAACAGGCAGCTCTCCATCCATGACAGGTTACATAGCGGGGAGGATTCCCCTGCTGTGTAACCTGATACAAGCCTCTCTGAATGGGGAAAAAGCTGTCAACTTCACACTTGAAGCTGACACCTTTTTTCTTCATAATACTAGGTGAGGCTCAGCCTCACCTGACCGCACGTCTCGGCATCATAGGCAGGTCAGACCTCACACCGTTGATCTGCAGATGAATGGAGTAGAGAAAATATAAAGAAATGTTACTCTCTGAATGGTTCTGAACAGTGTTTATAAACACTGTGTCAGATGGCCTGTTTTTGACAGCAGCTGTTGCAATAGCTGCTCTTTTTACACAGCAGCTCCTACATGTCATTTTGACAGCTGGAAATTGCCAGCAAGTGTTGGGAGAGTAGTGGCAGGTCAGGAGAATGATAGGGAGTACTTCATGCCCTGCGTACTTCAATTAAGTATTTTTGGCCGTGTGAAGAATGCTCAATGTCCACAGCTAGTTAATAGTGCTCCTACACACAATTACTCTATAACACAAAAAAAAACTTATTTGAGTCCCTGGTGCTATTTAAATAGGCTGTTTGTCCCTGCATCATTGTAAATCAGCATCATGACATGGCTCTGGCTGGTTCAAGCACGATTAAGAACTTGAATCACTGTCTGTCAGTGACGGGTTGGGTCCAACACTCAAGCCAGCCATACACCTACAGATTTTTGATTGGAAATTTTCGTTGCTGCCAAGAATTCTGTTTGATTCTAGCTCAAACAGCCCATCAAGCACAGACAAATGTCAATTTCGATAACTCACCGAATTTCATCGACCAACGGAACAAATTTTCGTTTGCACGTGTGCAGCGTTTTTGGATCGATTGTTTCTGTACAGAAACACCACCTATCCATCAATTTTCGTTCGGATCGAAAAACGTTTTCTAGCCTCACCCTTTGAGAAAAATCGACAGGGATTACAGTAAAAAAAAATTGTTCGAAAGACCATTTGTGGAAGATTTCCAAACGAAAATCGAAGAGTGTATGGGCACCTTTAGTCAGGGAGTTGAATCAGTCAGATCCTAGTCTTATGATTCTGCTACACAGCAAAGAAAGCTCTGTTCTGCAGCAATAGATCATTGCTATAGTGATATATTTCAGGTCATTAGATCAATCCAGTGGTCTGTTGCTGTCCTGACAATTTTGAACCACTCCAAAACAGTACATTGCAAGAACAAATCACATACCAGTTTTTGGCCATTGACAGCTTCAATGTACTCATTTTATGTTGGTAATGGTATGTTTCACCAAACAGCTACTTAATCATGCTTAGCACATTGCTTCAAACATGAGCAATAGTGTAAAAACATTGTGCACTAAAACAATTCACTTCATTAACCTACATTCCCTGCACCTCCTTTCCTCACCTTAACCAAAAAATGTATATACCTGTAAATATACCCAGAATGGCAGGCTGGCCTCAAGGCAAGGACAGCGGTGCTGTGAGTGGTGATAGTAGGCGGTGGTATCAAAGAGGGTCCCGCATGGAAAAGCAGTGGTAGCTACCCACAGACGAAACCAACAGCAAAAAGTTTCCAAGCACACTCACCAGCCAGCATGCAAAAAAAACTGTCTAATCGCTAAGTTTAAAACCAGAGGTCTTAGATACACGTCTTCTGCAGAAAATGTGAAAGCCACACTACCTTGTCAAGGCACCTCTATATAGTGCGGTCCTAACTCTAACCTATGAAAGTAGCCATCTTGGAGCACATGTGGCAAAAGATAAATTGGGTGCAGGTTTGTCAGGACGAAGCCCAACCTCCTTAAAGGCACAGGGACGCACAAGGGATCCCGCACATTACAACGGCAGGCAGCTGAGACTCCCAGTATGTCACTGCACTAAATCAGTCAAGCAAAACAAATGGCAAACGCACAGAAGAAACCAGGTATATACACATGCAATTCTTTGGCCACGCTGGCCAGCTAGTCCAGCCACAGCACATAAAGTTGTGATTTACCGGCTCTTGAACTCTGCATATTAAAGCCTTCTTTCAGGCAGAGAGCAGCCAGTAAGCAGACAGCGTTGCAGATTGACCCACCTCCCTTGCTAATTTCTTCAGAACCTGGCATAATTCCAAATGATTTCCAATTATGTAAAATCAGCATGGGCACAGAGAACCAATTTTTCTGGTTGTCCGGTTTGGGACATCAGCTTATGCTTGTAATATTTTGTTTCTAATTGCCTCTGTCACTATAAAATCTTGCATAACCTTCTGTTACAATGTGATGTCCTGAAACAGCCATTGTGCATTACAAATTATAAGGTAAACATTGATAACATAGTTATTAAACACTTGTTGTTGTTGTTGTTCTCCTCAGGGTCACGGGAGGACAGAAATTAGTGTCCTCCCGTGACCCAAAGTTCAGTATACCGCGAGCCATAGCTTGCGGTATACTGAGACCGCCGCAGCCGGGACGGATCCCGACATTACTATCGAGATCCATCCAGCTGCGTGATTGACAGCTGGCTCTGCCTATCTAGAGACAGCTGTACCCGCCCCCCCGTCCGTTCCTGCCAGTCAGCGCTGGAGGATCGGGCAAGGGAGGGGGGAATTCTTGCAGGGAGCCGTGAGTAACAGTCACGGCTCTCTGCAGGGACATGACCGAGAAGTGAGCAAGCGACGGTATGTGTTTTCTCACTTCCCGATCTATTGAACCGACCTGTGACCGTTTCATTGTCACACGTCGACTCGAGCTATGATTTTCACTCACCTCATAGTTCTCCTTTAAACTCAATCCTTGCATGCAAATTTCTGTTTTATCAGAAGGTGGCGCTGTGTACACATATATGATTGTTCATAGCTGCCACAAATAAGCAAAACTGTATCTTTATGCAAAGCGTAGCTATACAGGAAATGTTTCATATCATTTTAAATAAAATACACTTATGGATTAAAGGCAGCTTTAATTAAAATGCTTTACTAAAGCCTGTTATATGGTACCAGTTTTCAATTAAAACACAAATTCAAATACTTATCTCATGGGTAGAAACGCACCAAAAACATTTCTGTAATCCCATCTCCCCAATTCACATCCACCTAAATGTAATACTGTTTGCTTTAATGTTTGCCCTTTAAGGCACCACATCAATAATATCATACAGTGAGCTTTTCTTTACCATTGAAGCCATAGGATGTACTGTGGTTATAGTATGCACAACCTACCTTCTCTCCCTCTTCTGATAAACTGGGAAAGTGCAGGTTGGTTTATATGTAAAAACACTTTTTTTTTGCAAAACAGTTAAAGATTTTAAAAAAACAAAGAAAAACAAAAAAAAAACCCAAACTGAGTTACTTTATACAGAATGGTAAGTCACAATAAGAATACAGGACTCGTTCCTTGGGGAGGACAGATGTTTTTAGGTTCCCCCTCTAAAGCACATGTTGGGATGAAGGGTATACGAACTCCTATTGGTGTGACTGCCATAAATTACACCCAGTGCTTACTTTGTATCACAGCAGTGGTTTCTGTGTATAATGTAAATACATTTAGAAATACAATGTAACATTATTGCTACATTGTATTTACTCGATTTTATCCATCCGTAGATCAAAGATGGCGTTTGATCTTCATATGATGTCAGTTAAAGAAACCCTACCAGCATTTTTTAAATATATAAAATGGAACCCCTTATTTGCCCTTAGTTAACTGTGATCAGCCCTAATTAACTTTTTATTCTCCTTCTTCCCTTAGTTATTATTATTCTGCTGATTTTTTTAATATTGTTTCTTAATATTTAAACCATTTTTTGTTTACATTTGTTTTGCTTGTTAATTGTTTTTGAATCCTGTTTTAAATTTTTTTTCAACATTGAAGAACAAAACAACTGAATTTCATTTGTAAACGAATTTGCAATACTTTTGACCAGATCTGTAGTTTTAGTGTCATTATAAACAGGACAAGCTATTATAGAGATTTTTCTATCTTTTTAGAACTCGACCATGCAGCTCATTTTTGTTCAAGTATTGTCGTATTGTGCTCCTTGAAACAACCACACTGTATTTTACCAGAGCATCCTGGATTTCTCCTGAGGTTACCTGTGAGTTTTTCTTTGTATCCCAGAAAATTCTTCTGGCAGTTGTGGATGCAATCTTTTCTTGGTCTACCTGACCTTGGCTTGGCATCAAGAGATCGCCGAATTTTCCACTTCTTAAAAGGTGATTGAACAGTACTGACTGCCATTTTCAAGGCTTTGGATATCTTTTTATATCCTTTTCCATCTTTATAAAGTTCCATTACCTTGTTACGCAGGTCTTTTCACAGTTCTTTTCTGCTCCCTGTGGCTCAGTATCTAGCCTGCTCAGTGCATCCACGTGAGAGCTAACAAACTCACTGACTATTTATACACAGACACTAATTGCAATTTAAAAAGCCACAGAAGTGGAAATTAACCTTCAATTTCCATTTTAACCTGTGTGTGTTACCTTGTGTGTCTGTAACAAAGCCAAACATTCCAGGGTATGTAAACTTTTGATCAGGGCCATTTGGGTGATTTCTGTTATCATTATGATTTAAAAAGGAGCCAAACAACTATGCAATAATAAATGGCTTCATATGATCACTATCCACTTTTTTGGCATGAAATCAGTCATATTTTCAATATCAATTTGAACTATCTTGCTTTGCATGTAATGAGTCTATCTCATATATTAGTTTCACCTTTTAAGTTGCATTAGTGAAATAAATGAACTTTGCACGATATTCTAATTATTCGAGTTTCACCTGTATATATACTTCCTGGCACATCATGGCAGCACA
This sequence comes from Nanorana parkeri, assembly GCF_000935625.1. Taxonomy (NCBI): domain Eukaryota; kingdom Metazoa; phylum Chordata; class Amphibia; order Anura; family Dicroglossidae; genus Nanorana; species Nanorana parkeri. The sequence continues at coordinate 193,068 of NW_017306327.1, read as the reverse complement.
CAATGGGTTAACGCTATGCCCCTTAGCCTCATAGGACAAGCCCTCTATAAGTTTTGCCCCTGTGGCTCGGACCCCATTCTTTTTTCTGTCCTCGCCATGCAAGCTCTGAGGATGAACACATTTTTACTTTTACCCTTACCTGCCGTTTCCTGCGGTGTTGCCACATAGGGTTAAGCCTCCCTGTGCTGAAGTCCCCGCTCTTCTACCTTTAAAGAAGGTATGCCACGGGGAGTCTCGTTGTCAGTGTTCGGACCAGTCGTTCCAGGGCAGCAAAGCTCCCTAAACGTGACTCCAGTGTGTCAGCTCCTTCGGCGTCGGCCCCCCAGCCTCGGCGGCGTCTCCGGCTCACTCCGTCTGCCATAGACATCTCCTCCCCCCCCCTTGTTTTTCTCTTACTGCATATATTCTGAAGCATGTTTTTCCTTAGGCAGAGCAATGGCTGACACAGCTGCCGGGAAAGAAACTGACACAAATAATAGGTAAGGGTCAGGTAGGTGGTTTCTTAAAGAATTAAAAAGGCTTAGGTGGGTAACATTGTCATCCTGTTGTTACAGCCCTCCTCATGAAGCTCACCACAGGCGGACACGCTCCAGACGCAGATGCCGCTCCCCTAGAAGCAGACACAGTCGCTCCCACTCTACGCATGGGTCTGCACATGCACACCATTCTAGCAGGGGATTTCCACGACATGGCTGTTGGGTTTGTGGCAGACAGGCCATTCCTGACAAACTGGTCGTCCTCTCGACGTAGTGGACTCCCTCAAACTCTATATTGACGCCACTCGGGACTTCAGGTCTGCTCCGAATCTCTTCGTTCTCCCAAGAGGCACTCTAACAGGCCAGGCAGCTACCATCAGGACTCTGGCCTCCTGGCTGGTAAAGATGATCCAAGCAGCTTACACAGTTCAGGACTTACCTGTGCCTCAGGAAGTTAAGGCGCATTCTACTTGAGGAGTGGCTACTTATTGGGCAGCTTCTGCCAGTGTGTCAGCAGAAACCATCTGCAAGGCAGCTACCTGGTCCTCCAGGAACACTTTCATTAGTCATTATCGGATCGATCCTGCTGCCCTCACTACCGTGGACTTTGGCAGGATGGTCATTTCTGCCGGCTCTTTGGCCTAGTTGTATTTTCTTATTAAAAGCTTTTTTGCAGTATTTTTATTCCCCGTGTGATTTCTATTTACCATTGTGTGCTGCCATGATGTGCCAGGAAAACGGAAAATTGCATACTTACCTATCGGTAATTTTCCTTTCCTGGTGCATCTTCATGGCAGCACACAGGCACCCACCCTGCATGGCTCGTGATTATTACGAGAATGGGGTCCAAGCCACAAGGAGCAAAACTTATAGAGGGCTTGTCCTATGGGGTTAAGTGGCGGAGCGTTAACCCATTGTGTGCTGCCATGAAGATGCACCAGGAAAGGAAAATTACCGATTACCGATAATTTTCCATTATATACATATACACACACAGTACATAAAGTTGCTTTATTAAGAAATTATAAAGTTATTGCTGTCTCAATAGACGCATAGCAGAAATGTAAAAGATGCTCTGGGCCATGGGGTTATACAGATGCAAAAGCTGAACTGATTATACATATTCAGTGTTATAATTATCATTGTATTTCAGTACATATTGTATTTACTTAGTGAGCATTTGCTAGAATTATTACAAAGCTTAGCACAGTTGCTTTTTTAAGTCATTATCTATGCTTCCTTCTACAACAAAACCTTAGAATTGCAAAAAAGCATAATTACATCTTAATGTGTACACAGTCAATTGATAGTAAAGCTTAAGCTCATATTGCATGTGTTGTTAAGCTTGGTTGCTTTACTGCCATGGTCACACCAAGGGGTTTCGTCACACGTTTTTTTCTGTGCTGTAACGCATGCAAATAAAAATCCCCTTGTATTCCTACGGTGGCCATTAACGCGCACGCACTGAATCATGTGTAACAATACGCCCGTTGTTTAAAATAGTCCATGAGCTTCTTTTGTGGTGCTTATCAGCTTGTTTTGCTCTATAGACTTTAATGGAAACCCACCGATAAGCGCGATTTAGAGCTTTTTCGTACTGTGTTTTAGCATTTTTTTGCAACTGAGACTGCTTTGGATTGGAACACTGAAAACGAGCCTTAAAATAATCTTAAATATGAACGAAAAATGGCTGTAAAATGCGCTAAAACGCTCATAAAAAACATTTAAAAACGTACTGAAAAAAAAGTGCGCAAAAAAGCTCTGAAACGCTGAAGCCCCAGTGTGAATGGGGATGAAATGCTTTTGTAGTCTAGTGAAACACCTACGTATTGGAGACAGTATCATCAACACAAAATTATGCTGCAAAGTAATACATTGTCAAGCAATGCAAGGTGTATCTAAAGCTGGCCATACACCTTACAACCATCACAAGACTTTTGTCTTGCGATGGTTATAAGGTAATTCAAAAAACGTACGATCTGCTCATCTTGGACTGGCAGATCGTACTTGCGATTATCGCAAGCCCGCCCTGCTCAGGGGCGGGTTTCCAATGACTGCAATGCTGAACGGGCAGTGTGCGCTTGTGCACACCGGCCTGTGCGGCATTTGTCTTACGAGCAGGCCACAAACCCGCCGACAATTGTGCGATTCTCGGCGGGTTTTCGAGCCTGCTCGTAAGACAAAAGACGTGCGACCTTATAGTAGAAACGGTCGCACGCCTTATCATGTGTGTTTAAAATCTAAAGGTGCCCATACACCTGCCGATTATCGTACGATCGCGGGATTTCTCGTATGATAATCGGCAGGTGTGTGGGCACCTTTAGATTTGAAACACACATGATAAGGTTTTGACTCTTCTCCAATTTTCTTGATCTGCATTTTTGCTCCAGGTCAGTAATTCAGCATCAGCGATGGGTGAATCGGTCCAGGTTCAATTTCCCGAGGGTTCTGCGAATCTGGATTGAAGAGTTGATAGGGGGCAATTTCTGCTGTAAAATTCTTTAAATTTTTCTGAGCAAACTATTGTCAAAATATGGGGGGTGGGGTGCTGGGCATTGTCTTGGGGATTTTTAAAAAAAACTTTTTCTGTTACTGGGGGCCAGACTTACTTTAATACCCTTTTTTTTCATTACTTACATTTTTGTATTCCCTTTTTCTCTAGTGGTATCCAAACCACTAACCCCACCCCCCGTGTACGGGTGCGTCCGTCAGCTAGCCGTATCTTCCTGGTCGCGC
>NW_017306327.1:178799-186889 GCF_000935625.1 Nanorana parkeri | reverse complement strand
TTTCCTTTCCTGGTGCATCTTCATGGCAGCACACAGGCACCCACCCTGCATGGCTCGTGATTATTACGAGAATGGGGTCCAAGCCACAAGGAGCAAAACTTATAGAGGGCTTGTCCTATGGGGTTAAGTGGCGGAGCGTTAACCCATTGTGTGCTGCCATGAAGATGCACCAGGAAAGGAAAATTACCGATTACCGATAATTTTCCATTATATACATATACACACACAGTACATAAAGTTGCTTTATTAAGAAATTATAAAGTTATTGCTGTCTCAATAGACGCATAGCAGAAATGTAAAAGATGCTCTGGGCCATGGGGTTATACAGATGCAAAAGCTGAACTGATTATACATATTCAGTGTTATAATTATCATTGTATTTCAGTACATATTGTATTTACTTAGTGAGCATTTGCTAGAATTATTACAAAGCTTAGCACAGTTGCTTTTTTAAGTCATTATCTATGCTTCCTTCTACAACAAAACCTTAGAATTGCAAAAAAGCATAATTACATCTTAATGTGTACACAGTCAATTGATAGTAAAGCTTAAGCTCATATTGCATGTGTTGTTAAGCTTGGTTGCTTTACTGCCATGGTCACACCAAGGGGTTTCGTCACACGTTTTTTTCTGTGCTGTAACGCATGCAAATAAAAATCCCCTTGTATTCCTACGGTGGCCATTAACGCGCACGCACTGAATCATGTGTAACAATACGCCCGTTGTTTAAAATAGTCCATGAGCTTCTTTTGTGGTGCTTATCAGCTTGTTTTGCTCTATAGACTTTAATGGAAACCCACCGATAAGCGCGATTTAGAGCTTTTTCGTACTGTGTTTTAGGCTTTTGTAACAATACGCCCGTTGTTTAAAATAGTCCATGAGCTTCTTTTGTGGTGCTTATCAGCTTGTTTTGCTCTATAGACTTTAATGGAAACCCACCGATAAGCGCGATTTAGAGCTTTTTCGTACTGTGTTTTAGCATTTTTTTGCAACTGAGACTGCTTTGGATTGGAACACTGAAAACGAGCCTTAAAATAATCTTAAATATGAACGAAAAATGGCTGTAAAATGCGCTAAAACGCTCATAAAAAACATTTAAAAACGTACTGAAAAAAAAGTGCGCAAAAAAGCTCTGAAACGCTGAAGCCCCAGTGTGAATGGGGATGAAATGCTTTTGTAGTCTAGTGAAACACCTACGTATTGGAGACAGTATCATCAACACAAAATTATGCTGCAAAGTAATACATTGTCAAGCAATGCAAGGTGTATCTAAAGCTGGCCATACACCTTACAACCATCACAAGACTTTTGTCTTGCGATGGTTATAAGGTAATTCAAAAAACGTACGATCTGCTCATCTTGGACTGGCAGATCGTACTTGCGATTATCGCAAGCCCGCCCTGCTCAGGGGCGGGTTTCCAATGACTGCAATGCTGAACGGGCAGTGTGCGCTTGTGCACACCGGCCTGTGCGGCATTTGTCTTACGAGCAGGCCACAAACCCGCCGACAATTGTGCGATTCTCGGCGGGTTTTCGAGCCTGCTCGTAAGACAAAAGACGTGCGACCTTATAGTAGAAACGGTCGCACGCCTTATCATGTGTGTTTAAAATCTAAAGGTGCCCATACACCTGCCGATTATCGTACGATCGCGGGATTTCTCGTATGATAATCGGCAGGTGTGTGGGCACCTTTAGATTTGAAACACACATGATAAGGTTTTGACTCTTCTCCAATTTTCTTGATCTGCATTTTTGCTCCAGGTCAGTAATTCAGCATCAGCGATGGGTGAATCGGTCCAGGTTCAATTTCCCGAGGGTTCTGCGAATCTGGATTGAAGAGTTGATAGGGGGCAATTTCTGCTGTAAAATTCTTTAAATTTTTCTGAGCAAACTATTGTCAAAATATGGGGGGTGGGGTGCTGGGCATTGTCTTGGGGATTTTTAAAAAAAACTTTTTCTGTTACTGGGGGCCAGACTTACTTTAATACCCTTTTTTTTCATTACTTACATTTTTGTATTCCCTTTTTCTCTAGTGGTATCCAAACCACTAACCCCACCCCCCGTGTACGGGTGCGTCCGTCAGCTAGCCGTATCTTCCTGGTCGCGCGGAGGATACAAGGGGCCACAGGTAAGTGGGGGGGGGGGGGGACAGGGGGTTTAGAAAAGTAATGGGTGTTTTCTACCTTATAAACACCAAGCCTTTAGTACCCCTTTAACAAAGCAAAAACATTTTTTACAATACCATACAGCCAGATATGTGAAACTGATCTGGCTGGAGTGATATCCCTGGTGGAACCCTTGAAAGCTTTCCCCTTATGCTTTAAAATGGGCAGAAGATCTCCAAATTAACATCTCTACTGAGGATTGGGATATCATTTGGAGAGGTACCTCTAAGAGATCTGCCCATATTTTAGCTATCAAAGCCAACTGCAAACTCTTGTTGCGTTGGTATTTGGTCCCTTTTTGTTTTTTAAAGGCACTTCTGAACTACCCTTCTGTCTGTTTTGGAGGGTGCCCTGACCCTGGTCTGTGTAGCCACATTCGGTGGGTATGACCTGTGGTACATGATTTTTGGCTGCAAGTATATTGTATAATCAAAACAGTTTTGGATAAGACCAAGTGGAATCACTTCTTGGTATACGGCCCCAGGCCAGCAACTAGTATGAAAGCAAACTTGTCGCTTACATTTTTACTGCAGCACGGAGGACTATTGATAGTGCCTGGAAAACATCCTCTGTGCCATTTAGGGAGCAAAAAATCCCCCTATGTGATAGCAAAGAGGATGTGATAGGTCCTCTTTACGGAGACATCAGGAGTCTATTAGACCCCTAATGTCACCTATGGACCCCAAAACAAGCTAATTAAGTAGAGATCATGCTTCCCCAGCTTCTTCTCCAGATACAGCAGCTAGAGAAATTATAGCCTGAAAACAGAAGTGATGTAATACCCATCACTTACTGTTTCATTGATCGGAGTAGAGATCAGCCGATGGAAGTGTGATCTCCCTCTGATCTCAGTGCAGAGACCCACCATGCCGGTCCCAGGCCTTTACAGGGGACGAAATAGCTGACAGTACCGGCGAAGGGGGTAGCCTGCACACTTCCACGCAGCATACAAGCGATAGGACGGCTTTACAGGCACCTGAATGCTTGTATGTAACAGCAACTGCCAGCTGCTTACATTTCTAGTGTGTCCTGTTTGTGCGCAACTCGCATCCAAGCACATGCTGTCCGTCCATTTATATACAACGGGCGGATGGTAGGGGGTAAATTCCTTTAACCATGCATGTTTAGGGTTTTGCTTTTTATTTATACAACACTTGTGCCTTTTGTTGTTCCCCTACTTCGTCCATCTGCTGCTACATAACAGCTGAAATGATGTGTATCAATTGCATTACTGGGGCATATGTGCTCCATTCTGTGAAGCATGCTTAAAGTGATTTTGTTGAGAAAAATAAATCAATTTCTTCTAGGTAAACAATACACATCAAAAGGATTTTAGCAAACTATTCATACTTTACTGTATTGTAAAGAAATTAAGTTTTGTAATCCCAATTTCCTAATGGGATGGTCAGCATTCAATAGGCTTGTGCACGGCTGAAAATGTTGTTTAGTTTTCATTTTGTTTCCATTCTGATCTTTTTTTGTTCTGAAATTCAGATTCGTTCAATATTCAGAATTTGGATCCACAGTTTTTGTTTTCGACTTTGGTGATTGTGTGCGGTTGCATACAGCGGTTGCTGCGCAGCCCCATTGATTTGAATGGGACTAAATCTGCGTGGCAATTGCTGAAAAAGGTACATGTACCTTTTTTCGCGACGCGCAACACGCTGTGTTTATAACCGCGATCGTGCACGATGGCACGGGCAGTACTGCGGCAGGAAACTGCGCAATCTGCCTGGCGTCACTGGGGTGCTATTAGAAAATAATGGCGCTGCCACCACGATCAGCGGTGGCGTACGATTCCGTGACCGCCCGGCCATCCGCGCTGTTTTGTGCATGATTGCCGCACCGTCACGGATCGCCCAGGTGTGAACCTGGCCTTAATGCACATTGTGTGTGTTAGAGAGCATTGCTGCCCAACCACCACAATATGGCACACAATGGAATGGGGGCACCATTTCGCTCACACACACAATGCCCTATGCGTGCAGATGGTGGGGGCAACGGGGTCGTTTTTCATTTTTATTTCTATTTTTTTTACTTTGTAAGATTTTTCATTTTTAATTTTCATTTATTTTATTATTTTTTTACTTTATCGCCTTTTTATTTTTTACATTTATTTCCAATTTTAATTATTTTTTTTAACTTTATTTTTTACATTTAAAATTTGTATTTATTTTATTATTTGTTACTTTATTTTTTTGACACAGTGACACAGATGGAGAGCCGAGAGGCAGCGGCCACAGAGAGAGGGGGAGGAGCGGTGACAGAGAGGCGGTGTTCGGGGAGAGGGAGTGAGTGAGTACAGCTGCTCAAGATCACTTTTAAAAAACGGCTCCCCCTCTACATTTAGCCCTGCTGCTTGCCCAAAGCAGGGCTAAATGTAGAAAAAAAAACTACCCGCCCGGTGGCCGAAACTGCATGTCCAGGGCATCGGGTGATAGGAATTCCATACCCCTGTACGTGCATTTGGGTATACTAAGAATATCCCAATGTGTCAGTAAAATTGGATATCTAGGATATTAAATGATGTAAATGTAAAGTGGTAAAGTGTGGCATAGCTAATAGTATAATTACATACAACATGGTGAAATATGATTGAAGGGAAACATAATATTGCTAACGCATTTTTTAAAACTTTTTTCTATGTTTATAGCATTAATATTTTCTGTAATTATTAGCAAATGAATAAGAGTTTTTATGCACTTTAATAATTGTCTGAAATCCCCACGGAGCAGCTGTTGGAATTTACATTTGGGAGCTGAACCGGACACTGGAATAGTGTCTATAAGACCTTAAATGGATGCATGGTGCTGCTCACACATAAATTGAGGGCACACAGCCATCCATAGTAATAAATGGTTGTATGTCAATGGAATATCACTCGGCGCTATGGATCAAATAAATATATAAATCTTATCAATCTGCTGTGCTATAGGTGTGTAACCCAACCAAATATGTGTATCAAATGTGCACTGCGCTAATATATATAATAATATACAGTGTATAATATACAATCTATCTATTAACAATTATACAGGATTTATGTATCGCCAACAGTTTGCGCTTTACAATATAAGGAAGACATTACAATCACAATACAATACAAGACAAGATGGTATTATACAACCACAAATGTGTTGGCCAATCAAAAAATGTGTTTAATTTCAATTCCATATCATATGTGCTCAGTATTCACTCAATTCAACTATATTGAAAGCATCAGGCATTGTGATACAAGTCCAGGTGCATGTAATAATGAATCCTAAATATAATTAAATCACATAACTACAAAGAAGACATAATGGTTCTGTTACACATTTTCCTGTGGCCAAAAAAGTCCTCATGAATGGGGAAAATTAAATAGCTTTGCCCTTGCAACAAATACTGAAATTGCTTTGCCCTTGTAACAAATATTTGCTACAGAGGCCACCTATTAAATGCTCATGACTACTTAACATTCAGGAAGAATTCCGTGTCCCTATCAGAAAGACTTACTGAAAGAGTTGAGGGAGAGGCAGAGCAAAGTACACCCCAGCAAATGTGATTAATGTTAAGAAGCTGCAAAGAAAAGGAAAATTTTAGTATTCATTATCCATATACAGAGCTCAAAGAGAATGATAAAACAGCACATGCTGGAAGGCTTTTGTGTTTAGGAGACAAAGGGTCTGATGCATCAAGCAGTAGTATCACTTACGGCATGCTAAAAGTGGCCCATTAAGTGATATTATCACAGCCATAATTAACACCTGCAATTTTCCCATGTGGTTTTTTATTTTCGGACTAGGTAAGAAAGCAATTTTTAGTTACTAAACGTATACCTAAAGCTACAGCTTTTTAATTCAATTTTGGATAAAGTAGGCAGGGCCGTCCCCTATAATGAGGTAGTTCCCCCAGGCGGCATCTCATTGGGTCATGTGGGGGGATGGGAGGTGTGCCTGCTGCACCCTTGCCAGCCAAAGCGTCCCAGATTGCCAAGAGCCCTTAACAACCTGTGACACTCTGGCCAGCATCCCGCCTAGCTCACTGACATCACTGGTTGCTGAGCGGGACACTCTGACGTCAGTCAGCTAGGCAGGACACCAGACTGAGGTATCATGCACCCCTCCACCCCAAATAACATGGGCCGCTAAGACCACCCATGACACCCGTCCACTCCGGTAATGTGCACCGCCAGCACTTCCCCAAACCTCCCCCAGCTTCAGGTGGCAAAATGTGTAGGAATGCCCCTGAGAGTAGGGAATGGTTAAAACCCATGCCCTGTTTTACTTTTGCCCATTGGGGAGATTTTCCTTAACTTCCTGCCCTGTGAAAATGTTTAACATTTGGAGTTGTTGCCAGAACAGAAAATGAGGTGAAGTCTCTCCAAAGTGAGGGAGATTTCCTCTTAGACTGCTGTTACTGAAACAGTGTCCCAAGTAGAAGATTTTCTCTCTAATCCTCTTCTGGAAACAACTCAAAATGTTTGCATTTCTAATTTCTTTCGGTCCTGGTGCCAATGTTCACCAGGACAAACAAAGTGGGTAAATCTTCCCAGCCATAACATTATGACTTGCTGCCTAATATTGAGTAAGTCCACCTTTTTCTGCCAAAACAGCCCTGACCCGTCGGGAAATGAACCCCACTAGACCTCTGAATGTATGCTGTGGTATCTGGCACCTAGCTGTCGGTAGCAGATCCTTTAAGTCCTGTAACTTGTGAGTTGGGGCCTCCATGGATCGGACTTGTTTTTTCCAGCACATGCCACCGATGTCTAAAACGGTTGAGATTTGGGGAATTTGGAAGCCACGTCAATACCTCAAACTCATTGTTGTGTTCCTCAAACCATTTCTGAATCATTTTTGAAGTGTGGCAGGGTGCATTATCCTGCTAAAAGAGGCCATTGCCATCAGGGAATACAGTTTCCATGGAGGGGTGTACTTGGTCAGCAAAAATGTTTAGGTAGGTGGCACGTGTCAAAGTAACATACACATGAATGGGAGGACTCAAGGTTTCCCAGCAGAACATTTCCCAAAGCATCACACTGTACTGCAATTCACTTCACCTCTCAGTGGTCATACTGTCACGGATGATCGGTGTATATACTGTATGCGCGCGCGTGTGTGTATATATATATAAAAATCTGGATATGGCAGACTGCCGAAAAGAGCTTTTACCTCAAGTCAGAAAACTTTACTTCATACGAAGAGAATAGGCTTTCTATAGGTAAAAATAACTAAAATAGGTCTCATAGCTGGTCACCTAAAATCAGCTTGCATTAGTGTGTACTTGTTCTTTTCCCAAATCAATAAAATGAATCAAAGCCTACCAAAAGATTTTCAATATTACAGAACCACGTTTCCTACTAACTTAATGAGATCTTATGGATGTGAAATCAATTAGACAGAGCTGCTAAAACATTTCTGTTCCCTATTAATACAGCTACTGCCCAAATGATGTTTGAACTTTAGAAGTTAATCAGATTTCCTTTGTCAACATATAATGCAAAAATATAATTCTATTATTATTAGCGGTTTAATCTGAAGGACATATCTGTACAATGTATTTCAAGAAAATGTGTGTGTTTTATAAGTTATTTTTAGACAGACCCTATTCCATTGCATTGCAAAATATATGAATGTATAACCAGTATAGAAATTACACTATTTTCATTTTTTCATTTCATCAGATTTTAATGCCGTTATTTTCTTTGCAAGTATTTTACACATATTTTTTCTACATAAAAAAACAACAACTGGAGGGCTGAAGTTTGGCTACCCCTGCCCTATAAGGTCTTCTTTGGTGTACGGGAACCTATCGGGAAGGTCTCCCTCCACCTCAGTTCAGCTGCAACATGCACTGAGCATACATGAGAATTCAGGTAGCTTGTTGCCACCAGCTGCAGATTTCTACATATATATATAATTATATATATATATATGTATATAT
>NW_017306327.1:175595-178536 GCF_000935625.1 Nanorana parkeri | reverse complement strand
ATATATACATATTCCCTTGTGCTGTGGATATGTTAATAAACATTCAATTAGAGAGTTAGCAGCCAGCACCTGTTCTGACCGCTAGTTCTGTTACAATGCTGTATTTCGGAGCTAACAACCATCATAATTCCCAATCACGTGATCACTATAATGTCATAGTAATCACATGACATGAAAATAATCCACAACATTCACCACTCAGATTCCGCAATCAGATCCATATTAAGAGAAAACTCCAGGTGCTGGCAAGAGGCTCGCTCCCACCTGTATGAATTTAAATGCTTCCTCGAAATAAATCCAAATATTATTTTATCCATGATACAGCATACACCTTCCAAAGCTCCCCAGAACAAGAGTTTTGAGAGAGTTTCTTTCATTCCGGGGTGATTTGGAAGGTGTATACTGTATCATGGATTAAAATAAAATTTGGATTTATTTGGAGGAAGCATTGAGTGCGGCTCTTCTTGGACAAAAATCAAATTACATTGTTTGCAAACACACACACACACACACACACACAAATATAAAAAAATAATAAATAGGTTTAAAAAAAATTATAATAATCTGTTAAAGTGACAAATTGACACATGCTGATGCAACTAAGTTTGGCCTGGGCATCTAGGCATCGATAAAACCTTGTCACAAAACAGTTTATTGGTTCCCCCACCACTTGTGTAAGGTATTTGTCTTATTATATGAATAATAAATCTGTGTGTTTTACCAGAACCACTAGCCTCAATGTCTCAGTTGATATCTAGGCAGCTAAACTTACCTAATTCTTTTTGCAGGCTTTTCACTTTGTAGCAGAATTTGAAATTCAGCTTTAGCTTATAACAAACTCCAATATATACTCTATAGCTATTTTTACCATGTATATTTACCCATACAGATGATGTATTTAAATATGGTCTCAGTCAAGCTTTTAAAAAAAAACTCCTCCCTATATGACTTTCTTGTTTACATTTCTATCTTTTCTAAATGCCTCGTAGCTTTCCATATTCATTATTCATTCATGGTTGTCATCAAGCCAGCATTCAGTTATCTACTCAACTGCAGTTCTTCAACGTTGTTTGGAAGGCTTCTTATATTGCTGATATATATTTTATATTTAGTACTACAATGTATTTAATAGTGCACGTAGTATTAATCACCTTCTTACTGCCCTATCTACCCATACCCTGCATTGCATCCCTACTACCCATTTTCTAGCCCCACTTGCAACCTTCTTTGTTTTTTCATATTTTCTTCCTAGATTCCAGTTCCAAATCTCATCTAATCTCTATCCATACTTTTCCCCAGCATAGCTGGACCCTGATTACTGATTAAACAAAGATAAAAAAAATTAGCCTAATAAAACTTAAAGTGACACTAAACTCAGGGGTTACATTTTAAAATGCATTTAAGTACCTTAACTATTAACAAAAATGTATCTTATTTGTGCATCACTTGCCTGTAGATCCTCAAATCATCTCTGAATTCATACTGACACTGTCCTTCCTTCTGCAGGGTGGTTACTTTTGTTCCCTATGGTCCTGTGTGTATTGTAAAGTAGCCAACGCTCCAAGCTCACTCTCGTGATTGGCTATCATCTCAATACAAATGAGTAAACTAAATGTGAGATTGTGGTCCATCACAGGAGTGAGCTTGGAGTGGTGGTTACTTTACAATACAGATAGGGACCATGGTGAACAAAAGTAGCCACCCTCCAGAAGGAAGGACAGTGTCAACCTCAATTCAGAGATGATTTGAGGATCTACAGCTGAGTGATACACAAACTCCATTTTTGTTAATAGTTGAGGTACTTAAATGTATTTTTAAGATTTAAACACTGAGTTTAGTGTCACTTTAAATGTGTTGTAACTCCTTCTAATGTATATTTCTTACTTTTTATCTACAATATGCTACTACTAATATATCATCTCTGGTAACATCTGCAATTCAGTCTTACACGTCAGGATAATATTAATACCCATCTGCTCTGGGAAGTCAATTATATAAAAAGATGGACATTGAGTCTTACCTTTAAGCTATATATGTGTTTGTAAGGGGGGTGGGGTTTAATTATACATGGACACAAGGCTTGTGGTGATCGGGGACCCCTGTCTAGTTGATAAACATGTACTGCTCGTATTTATACCAGGCTCTGGAAGTGGGATATCTGGGACTCTGTTCTCTACAACACCTTTATCTTCTCATAATATATGTATGTACTCAACAGAACTCCATCAAAGCAATGTTATTTCTAACAACCCCAAATGTTAATGTAGGAAGACCTGGGGCTTATAAATTACATACCAGCTTTCCAGGCTTGATTTATTTGTTCAGTCTGTGCTAAACAAAAAAAATTAAGTACTGTAAAGTGAAACACAAACATATGGCGGTGATGCTTTTTAGAAATGAACTGCGTATAAAAAATAAACCACGCTCCATTAAAAGTTCAATAATGCAGTAAAGCAAGCCAAAAGCTATCAGGTCAATTGGAATTGTAATCCGTTTGATAATTCACTGTGTTAATCATTGCCTGTAAATTATAATTGTCCACCACTAAATTGGAAATTGTGTGAGTCAAATTTATGCATAAGATCTTTATATTTTACAGCTGTTTAATTCCTTTCTTAGCATCTTAAATGTGGTCATGATTTCCCTCTCTAAATTTTACTATTTGCTATATATTCATAGGTTAACAGTTATTCTAATGTCTACTGCTTCAAGTGAAAGCTTACTTGTTTTTATGTTTTTATTTGTTTGTTATTGTTGCACATTTGAATATAAAATTGCAAAATGTGGCATAAAATATTTTTAAACCTTCAAAATATAAACATAAAAAAATATATAAAACATATAAAAATATAACACATTATAAACATATAAAAATATAAACATGAAATGTGTATAGCTATATATAAGAATCACTGTGTATAATTTGCAATCTACTTGGTCA
>NW_017306327.1:155561-174937 GCF_000935625.1 Nanorana parkeri | reverse complement strand
GTTGAAAATTAGAAAAAAAGTGAATGGGGTTCCCCCAAAAGTCATACCAGGCCCTTTAGGTCAGGTAAGAATTATATGGGGGAAATCCACCCACAAAATATGGGGAAAAAAATACATGAGGTCTCCCCTAAAATTCCCAAGCAGACCCTTAATCCTGAGCATGTTCGGCTGCACCGAAGAGAGACAAAGCCAGCCATACAGGGCTGAAATCAGCCGTATAGGCGTCCAGCTCACTTCACTTCGGCTCGGTTATTCACTCGGCTGCCTTTGGTAGCTTAGAGAATAACCCCCTTAATCACTAGACTACTAACAGGGATTTGGGTGGAGGGACTACTTGTGGCTGCTATGAGGTGGGGAGTGCTTCATGGATGCTATGGGGCAGGGGTGGCTGCTTTGGGAGAGGAGGGGCACTGTGCATGTGGCTCCTATGGGGTGAGGGGATGGAAAGACATGCTGTATAGGTGGATGCTATAGAGCAGGAGTGCTTCATAGGAGCCTTCATGTACGGGGTTTATGAACTGCACGTATGCCTGTTATGGGGATGGGGAAAACAGTATAAATGGCTGAAGTGTGTGTATATGCAAGGTTTGAAATAAAGTATAGATTCCCCTAAGCAGATCTTAAAGGTAATGTACATTAATGTGCAGGTTTTTTTTTTTTAATAATTAAAAAATCTTGAAAATCTAAAAAAATACAGGGTACATTAATGAAACTCAATTTGTAAAGCATGTACTATTTCATATTTACCTAATACAAGATTAGCAACAATTTTTTTATAGCATAATAAATAAGTATGCAAAGAATAGATATGAATGCAGATGAAACTCCAGTCTATCTTTCTACTCCTGATCTCTTTTCTCATGTCAAATGTCCCATTGCGCTATACAATTGTACATGAATAACATTGAAGCAGTTATCTTACTGTCTTGTAAGTCTACTCCTTTATTTAACACAACAATGCCATTGACAGTATTCTAGTCTCCCAAATCCTTAAACTAGCTAATTAGGGAATGTGATTTTTTTACTCTGCCCTTTCATTCTTGTCACACATTCATGCGGTAACAACTCCCTATCTCCTTCAGCTAAAGAACATTTCCTGCTTCCATCATTTCTTTGTCCTGACAGAAATAAGATACTGGCACATGCTCTAACTATATTCCACTTTGAATACTGTAGAACCAATCTCTGTAGTCTTCCAGTAGAATAGCCCTTTCTCATTGTTAAGGAAACTGCATCTCAAGTTATAAACTTCTTGTCTTGTTCCACCAATTCTGCATCTGTCAGACTCCAAATTTGCTCCATTTTGTCCACATAACTCAAATCCTAGTTCTAACAAAAGAAACATCTTAAAGTGACACTAAACTCCGGAGTTAAATTTTAAAAATGCATGCAAGTACCTTAACTATTAACAAAAATGTATGTGTGGACAGTACCCAGCCCTGACTGGACTCTGAGCTATCCCAGAACTGGACTGAGCACATGGCAATTCCTCTTAGTATATATGCCCTATCCCAACATGCACCACTGGCTATGAGAGTCCCCCCATTGGCTGTCCCACACTGCAGCAGAGTCACCCTACATTCAGGCAGGTACAATCAATGCTAGAACACCTGGAATTACCAGATAAATGCCAACTATAATTCAACCAGACTGACTACAGCTCTGGCAATCACTAAATTTCTAGTAGCCACCTCACAAAAGGTGGTAGGGGCTACACTTGTAATAAAACAATCACACAATACAATGGACATCGTTATTTAGGAATGTGTAAATCACAAACAAGGTCTAGGGAAAATGTCTTTATTTGGGGCCATTAGATTTTTCAACTACCAATAAACAGCAATTTCAGCTTTCACTGGAAAAAATGGGGGAGGGGTGGTAGAAGCTGGTGGTATTCAGCAATGCCAATTTGCATTATAATGTATTATAATAAGTATAATGTAAGTAGGAATGCACCCATTCCAAAATTCGTATTTGTGAAGATGCCCTGTTACTAAGCACGGGTACCGGCCCTTTAAATTAAACTTAAGCGGCTGCCTGAGGTCCCGCGCTTGTTGCCGCACATATCCTCCTCTCTGTTGGAAAAACCAGCACCCACTCATGAGATGACACAGAGCCTTGGTGAGACCCCGCACAACCCACCTCAGACCCTGCACAGCTTCCTGATATCCTGCACAGCCCACCTGGGATCTCCGCAAAGACTCCTTGCGACCCTACACAGTCCTCCTGAGACCCCACACAGCCTCCTGAGTCCCTGCACTGCCCTGGTGAGACCCTGCACTGACCTGGTGAGACCG
Source organism: Nanorana parkeri (assembly GCF_000935625.1). Lineage (NCBI taxonomy): Eukaryota > Metazoa > Chordata > Amphibia > Anura > Dicroglossidae > Nanorana > Nanorana parkeri. The sequence continues at coordinate 172,640 of NW_017306327.1, read as the reverse complement.
AACACAGCCTACTTAGAGTCACCACACAGCCCTGGTGAGACCCCACACAGTCTCCTGAGATCCCACACAGTCCTCCTGAGATCCTCCGCAGCACACCTACAGCTTGAACCTTATTTTTTAGACTCTGGATCCGTCCCTGTGACTGGCAAGAGAGCATCAATGGCATCCTCCATGTTTTTCTGCAGACAGGTTTATTTTAAGATGGGTACCCAAAGAAGCCATATGTTCAGTTATACTAGCAAAAGGCGTGCTTGTTTGTTGAATGGTATAACATTTGAGATTGCTCAAAAACTTTCTAGTGGTATGAATGTACAATAGCATGCAGTGTATAGGGTGCAGCATTTCTGGAATATGTATTGTATAACACAGTAAGCGGAGTTTACCTGGAAGTTCTAGTGTATCTTAAGGTTCAAGTGGTGGACTGAGGTGTCAGGGCAGCACAGGGACAGCAACTACAGCGTTGTTTTTCATGCTTCCTATGAAGCAGACCTACTACTTTAGTGAGAGCAAAGTACAGGTTTGCTTTAAATTTCAGCTGGTGTGCAGAGGATAAAGAGAATTAAATAAAAATAAGGCTTTCCCTGTAATCAAACATAGTACTGCCTATATATGCATTTGCCAATGTATCACTAAGCATATACCAAGCAAATTGCATGCCTGGTATTATTTAATGCACATAATTAAAGGGGTATTAAAGCCAAAAGGTTTTTAAGTTATTTAAATGCTGATTAAATAACTTACAATGAATGCTATTCCTGTTTAAAAGTTTTAGCTTCCTGCAGAATCAGCTGGACCCCTGAGCACTGGCCCTGATATCTTGTTTTTAGGGTCCTATGGAGCATCCCCCGTGTGTGCTAGTAAGCTTTGTGTGTCTCCACAAACACACAAGTACAGCAAGGCAAGCCACTCTCCTCCTCACTGCTTGCCACTCCTACCTTCTCCAAGGTAGTAGATGAAGAGCTGCTCCATCTGCTTGTGATCTTGTCCTGACAGTTAGTTCAGAAAAGCCAATCTGAGAGAGTTGGAGCTGTTTGGAAAAATTATGACTGCAAAATCTTTAGGCAAAAATGTGATGCAACCCTTTGCTGGACTATTCTGACTCCGATTGTTGTGATAGCGATTTATCTCTTGCTGAGACCTCTATGCCTGGCCTGTATAAGCAGATACAATCACTGAAGACAATCCTTATCAGATAGCTGAACTCACCAATACCTTTTGCATCCACCAAGTTGCTTTATTCTGTACATCAAGTTACAGCAGACAACAGGATACAGCAGATGAATGAATTGTGGTATTTAAGCGGTCAAAATGCAGATTACATGTGTCCCCGTTACATGCAGATTACATGTGGCCTTGGTAGATGCAGCCATGACACGGGAAATGCTACTCTGGAGAAGAAGGGCGGTGCATACACAGGGGAAATGCATCATAGATGTGATGGAAGGGAACACAGAAAAAACATGTGCAGTACCAAAAAGGATCACTAGATGGCAGTATATGAACTTACCATAGAATATCTATGAGAAAATAGTATAAGGAAATAAACTATATAAATTCTAATATCACACTAACGTGAATGATAACTGCGGCTGTAAATACAACTATTGAGGCGGCACATGGACAAAGTACTGTATATTTGTATGATCTGGATTCATTATTATAAAAAAATGTTTGAGAGTTTAATACTACTTCAAAACATTATCGGATGATACAAAAAACAAAGTACATCTTGCATTAAATTCAAGGATATGGTGAGAGCGTTAAATGCTTGTCTGAACTATGAGTTTGCAGGAGGCATATATAAGCTTGGGAGATGATGAGTCCCTGGTGGCACAAAGATGAGAGTTCAAGAGAAAGGGGAAGCACAGGAGAAATCCTTGAGGCATGAGTGTGAATAAATGATCATGGAAGAAGGGAGAGAAGGGGAGAGTGAGGCAGGCAGAAGGAGTCATTTGAACTTAACTGACTTTGCTAGTCATTTGCATATCACAAAACTTTTATGCATTAGTGATTTAACACATTTTTCTGGACGGTTTATGATCACAGATCGTGGTTTAAGCCAAATTTTTTTCCTTTTAACAGAAATCTTGATAACAGCCATCACCGTCATTAACAATTATTAATAGCTATAGCAGTAACTCTTTTAAGAGTACACATTTTAGTATTAGCAATCAGAAGTTACTACTGTCTGTCTGCGATGAATTAACAGTTTGTTCGACTTAATATTCTGTTATTTGGTTTAACAACATCTTTCCTTTTTGCCGTTTTGTTCTCATACTCTTTGTGTCAGTCCCTCTCTCTGGTTTTAAAAGCCCCCTTACATTTTTGTCCACAGCACAGCTAATTAGAAGGGGAGATGTTACAGGTTTCCTACCTGCTATAAAAGAAAGCAGATGGTTCATTTCTGAGCTTACTCATTTCAGTGATAACTGCTTCAAGTGGTTTCTGGTATAAAAGGGGTTCTAACAGCAAGTCTGGAAAATGCAGTCATTGCCTAGTCTTTAATTACAAGGATTGAACCAGGCTAGAAACATGAAAGCAGTCAGGGATGACTCTTTTTTTTTTTTAAAGTTGAAAACTCTGGGGCAGTCGTTCTTATGATTCAATTACTAACTGGCGTGTCAATAGGGTTGCCACCTTTTCTTCAAGCCAAACCCGAACACTGTTGTGCCTCAAGGCAATTTTTTTGTAAAGTATACCGTATTTTTAGCTCCATAAGACGCACTTTTTTCCCCCCAAAAGTAGGGGGGGAAATGTGCCTGCGTCTTACGGAGCGAATACCTATCGCCCGACGCCCGGAACATGCAGTTTCGGGCGCCGGGCGAGTCTTTTTTTGTACCTTTAGCCCTGCTCCTGACAAGCAGAGCTGAATGTACAGTGGGAGCCGCTGCTCTATTAATACAAGTGATCTAATTAGATCACTTGTATTAAATTGAGCGGCTGTGGCGATCGTGTCCGCCCCCCCCCCCTGTGGTTTTTGGGGTCCCCCGCTCCTCTGGGGGACCGTGACCACGACATAGGAGCTCACATTAGAGCCCCTTGAGCAGACGAAGAACGTCTGCTCTGTGTGATTACTGAGACCGTGAAACTGAAACTGCAGCTTCTGTCACAGAATCCCTGTCACAGAATTCCTGCGTCCTATGGTCGGGAGCGCCTCATAGAGCACAAAATACGATACATTATGTACATATTTTGTGATGAAATAACATTGGAGTTAATCACAACTTGCCCGTGTGCCAGAGGTCCCCAGATATATATTCTGTACATAAACATGCCCCCATAAGATGCCAGTGTTCCACAGGTCACAGGACAGGTTTTCTAAAACAATACAGACTAATGATTTCAGGACAGTGGTGGAGCGCCAGAGCCCGGTCCGCGCTGCAACCTTTGCAACCCTGGTAGTTCTTGTGCAAATGGCAAGTATTGGCACCGGTATCTGAACATCCCAACAATTTAGGGATGCACTGATACCAGGTTTTCAATATTTTTTTTAATATGTCTTTTCCAGTACTCGCCGATACCGATAGACCCGCCTGCCAGCATCCACACGCCGCACCTCCTCCCCGCCTCACGCTTCCCACTGCCAGACCCGCCCGCCTGCATCCACGCTCTACACGCCACACCTCCTCACTGCCCCACACTCACCGCCCGCCCACATCCACGATCGGCCCAGGGACACGGGGAGAAGAAGTAAGGAGGAGCAGGTGCGGGGGATGACAACCGCCGACAGACAGGCCCGATCTCAGAAGCAAGTTGCTGGAAGACTGCTCAGGTAAGCCTGCACTTCCCTCCCCCACATGGTGCTCTATAATGTATTGCTGGGATTTGTATTCCTCTATAGCTAATGGTACATTGTTAGTGGCAGAACTACCAGGGTCGCAGCAGCCGTACACGCGCACAGCACTGACGAGGCATCCCTCTACTACCAGTGTGCTATAATTTTCCTCAACCCATACATTTCTCTACCGCGTCTCTTCCAGGTGCACATGCCATGAAGAAAAGGGGTCATGAAAACAGCTGATTCGGATGACTCGGCCCCACTGGAAGTGACACAGTCGAGAAAATGTATAGGATCGAGAAAAATTATAGAACACTGACTTTGACAATGTCCAGCCCCTCCCACTAACCTCCCACAGCTCACAGCCCAAAAGCATGGACAGCCAGCGGCGGTCTACAGTGGGCGAGAGTGCCTAAGTAGTAGACATGGAGCGGAGTAAGGCCAGAACTATGTAGGGAGCCCAGTGGGAGGAGAGCACCATCCCCTAGCCAGTCACCCCTTTCATGAACTTACTAGGAGTCCTCACATCTCCCGACCAATCACACTACCGTTACATGGATGGCAGAAGTGGCAGACAGGGGCGGGGAGAAGGCGGGGAAGAGGCAGAGCTGGAGGGGGGCCAAGTTGCTGCACCATGGGCCTCTGGGTTGTACTTGCCCCCTGGGCTAAAAGTTGCCAGTCAGCCCCTGCCTGCCATCCTGATTGGCTAGGAAGCTGGCTTCACTTGTTTCTAGGCAGCGTGGCTTCCTGACCAATCAGGAAGCCAGGGGGGGAGTCATGATGTACCAACTGGCTTCCTGATTGGTTAGGAAGCCAGGCTGCCTACCAACAAGTGAAGCTGGCTTCCTAGCAAATAACCCACCACCTGGCTTCCTGATTGGAAAGGAAGACCGGCTCCATGCTCCCTAGGCACTGCCGGTCAGAGTGAGATCTCCCTCTGACCGGAAGTTCCGGTATTGGAGCATTTGGTTGAGTACGAGTACTCGCCCAAATACTTGGAATCTGCACCGATACTGATGCTAGTATCGGTGCATCCCCAGTGCAAATCCATTTTATTGATAGTTGTCATTCAGGAGTCCCCTTCATCAGGCTCAGAAATAATATTCTAGAATGAAGGTTGCTGTACTTTTATACAATGTCATTTCTTTTGTGGTACTTTTATACAATGTAATTTCTGAGCCTGATGAAGGGGAACCTGTGCGGCCCTGAAAGCGATTGTCATTTGAATGACAACTATCAATAAAATGGATTTTGCACTAACATGGAATCTTGGTGCTGGTGACATCTGTATTGGACAATATGTACTATTGCACATGAAAGATGCCGCCACAAAAAATGTCACAGGTTACCTATGGCATTTTTTGGGGGACATGTTTTACGTACAATCCCCCCCCCCCCTTCTTTTCAATTGATATTTAAATAAATGTAGTAAATACCAGTTAAGATGCAGTCCCAGATAAAAAAACGCTTCACGCCAGCTGCCGGAGGATGATTTCTCCCTCTCTGCTCTCTCTCTGATGTTACTTCCCCCAACTCAGCCAGGTCCAGCAGCGGAGGAGAAACAGAGGAAGGGAGAGTCAAGTGACTGAAAACAGCGGCGCCCGCCACGAGTTACTATCCACAAGTCCGGTTTATATAGTGTGTCCAGCGTGAGGTGGGCTCACACCTGGACACAGGATCCCAAACCCTGACTGTCCGGGTGAATACCCTACTGTGGGAGGTTAACCCCTTGATGACCCATGACAGGATAATTCTATCATGGGCCCCTAAGGGGTTAAGCAGACAATGTTCATATTTGTAGAGCCGGCGACCGGCTTTACAGTAGAAGCGATTTTGGCGACTCAGCTGTCGCCAGATCGCTTCTATGGGCCAGGGCTTGTAAGCCCCCCTATGTGATAGCAATTCAAGTAAAGTTTAAAAAAAAACTGTTTTAAAAATAAAATAAATGTAAAAATAATGTAAATTTTTTTTTTTTAAGTATTTTACTGTGTTTTGGGGCACTAAATTTAACTTAAGTGCATTTTTCACTGAAAAAATGCACTTAAGTTAAATCGCATACCAAACTCCCCTCTTCGTTCTGGGGTGGTGGTGGTGCATTGAAGTCAATGGCACCGCAGCCACACACACCCAACTGCGGTGTAATCAGACATGTGGCAAAACATTGCCTGTGTTTCGGTCCAGTGCGAACGCAAAAAGAACGAGCATGCAGCATTTTTTTGCTTTCTCACTGGACCGGAACACAGGCAATGTTTTGTCACGCGTCCGATCACACTGCGGATGAGGGACGTGGCTGCAGTGCCATTGACCTCAATATAACACCATGCACCCACCCAGAACAAAGGGGGGGAGTTTACTGTGCGATTGCTGTGCGTTCCAGCAGCTACCACTCTGCAACGCACCGCAATTGGTGTGAACAAGCCCTAACACCTCCAGGGGTGCTTGCACAGCCAAAACAACAGGGCCCCTTTCACAATATTACAACCAGCATGACATACTGTAATTTTATACCAACCCCCATTCCCCCTCCTTCTCCCCCCCTTTCCTTTCAATTGTTATTAAAAAAAAATTTAATAGATACCTGTTAAGATGAAAGCGCTGTCCATGCCGACTGCTGGAAAATGACTTCTCCCTCTCTGCTCTCTCGGTGATGTCACTTCCTCTGACTCACGCAGTGCCAGCCACGGAGGATCAAAGGAGTGAGAGAGAAGGAGAATCGATGTACTGAAAACAGCGCCACCCGGTGCTCGCTGACTGCCGCTTTCTCCCTGCTACCCACTGCTCGCCATGGTGCCACCAAGTACGGGTGAGCGGCGGCCTCCCGCTCGGGCACAGGGTTCAAAACCCGTACTGTCCGGGTGATTCAACCCTACGTGTCAATGACCTGCAGCAAGCATGTGCATATCAGATGCCCCAACACTTTACTGGCTACATGCTTGTTCCAGGTCAGCAATCAGGGGCATAACTATAGCCTCTGGGGCCTAAGGATGTGAGTTGTAGTTGATACTGACCCTGACCCCTTATAAAGACTCTATTCAAGGTTTGCCGACGTCAGACACACAAGAGGAGTCTTCGGGATTGTCTCTAAACACAGATCTCCCTTGCTTTCTCTGTGCAAGCTGCATTAATTTAGCTGCTATATGCTGGTAGATTTTCATACAAATTTTCAAATAAAATTGTCATTAAAAATGCCATGAGAGACTTGTAGAATGTGGTTTTGTTTGATTTTAACATTTGATTTTGTAATGGAGCTTCTTGAATGAAAACCAAATTCACTGTTAGAATGTAGTTCTTTTGAGAAAAATGTTTCCATCCTACTCCTTCACTTTTGTTCATCCCTACAGTCGAAAATTGATTTGACCGAATTAACTATTATAACACTGAAGGAAAGTAACAAACAATTTTTCAATTATAACTCTAATTGTGTATGACCAGCTTTAGCAGCACAGTCCAGTCCTCCTCCTTTTTCTGTTCTATTGTGCTTTAAGGTTAAGGGGGCTCTGTCATGAGAGATAATGGAGGGTGCCATTGCTGAAATCTCTTTTTTCAGAATGCTAGTTTCCTGACTGTCATGCTAATGCTTTGGCTTTAGTGCTGTCTGAATCACTGACCTGGAATACGTAAAGAGTAGGGATGAGTTGAATATACCTATGTTCAGTTTGAGGGAAGTTCATCAAACTGCTCCTAACTTCTGATTGTTAATCCAAACCCCACTGAAGTGAATGGGTACCAGTTTGTTCAAACCGGTTCTGGCCATTTTCCAGCATGCTTGTTTCAGGGCTGTGACTTACAGTAAAGGTACTTAAGTCAGATACAGCTAAGCAACTAGCCCTTTCAAGAGGAGGCCAGCAATGGCAGCCGTCATACTTCTCTCATTTCAAAGTCAGTTTAGAACTTAATTATCTGCACTGCTGCCCTCTTCCCTAGAAAGTTCATCTAAATATGCTGACAGCTCTCCTCCTACCTGCCTTTGTGTAAAACATACTTCACATTGCGATTAGTAGCATGTATTGTCTCAGTTGACACTGCCAGGTGCCACAAAAAGAGGTCACTGGAAAGGAACATGTTTAAAAAAAAAACAAGTAAGCAATTCTAGATCCCATATTTCCATCCTAACAGATTCCCTAATTTAAATCAAAGTTATAAACTAGATGGAAACATGTTTTTAATTAACCATATTAACTGTGTAATTTGCGGATAAAATTAACTTTTTAAAATTATAACTGGGATACAGAAAGTTGAAGAGTTGTCACATATATATGTTTCATAGGAACAGAAGTTCCTGAGAGTTTCCTATCTCAGATGTGAGCATGCATCCCTTCTAGAAACTCACAGAAGCTCAAAATAGATTTGGAAGAACAAAGAACAATCTTGAGTATCTTGCTCAGGGGTACGACTGCCCCAGGCCCCAAGGTTGGGGGGCCCACTGAGATCTGGTCCAGGGGTCCCGGAAGATTGGTGGTGCCATAGCTGTTTACATTTTTAAACATATTTGGCTGCCGAGAGGTCCCACGCTTGCTGGGTACCTCACAACAGCCTTCTGGGGAAACAAAGCGACGCTCCTCAGAGCACTGGCCCGCATATAACAGAGCTTTTCACTGGCCCACAGATCACAGAGTTCCTCCACTGGCCTGCAGAGTGCCTCCATTGGCCCCCACAGCACCTCCACGGGCCCATCTAACAGCACTTCCGCCGCCCGCACATCTGCCCCTACTGCCCTGGTGAGACCCCGGAAACCCTGCACATCTGCCCCTGGTAAGGCCCTCTGCATCTGCCCCTGCCACCCTAAAGAGACCCTCTGCATTTGCCCCTGCCGCCCTAGTGTGACCCTGCGCATCTGCCCCTGCAACCCTGATGAGACACTACGCATCGGCCCCTTCCGCCCTGGTGAGCCTCTGCCCCTTCCTCCCCGGTGAGACCCTGCACATCTGCCCCGGTGAGACCCTCCTCATCTGTCCCTCCTAAGACCCTCCGCATCTGTCCCTGCTGAGACCCTCCGCAGCTGCCCCTGGTGAGACCTCCACATCGGCCCCTGGGGAGACCCTCTGCATTTTCCCCAGTGAGGTCCTCCGCATCTGCCCTGGCTGAGACCCTCTATCCAAGATATCAAGCTGGCACCCCGGAGCAGCACAGAGTATGTACCAAATTCATATATTATTCTGCATTGCTGTATAATGTATTGCTGGGATCTGTAGTCCCTCTACAGTCGATACCATTCTACATGTAAGCTCCTCTGTACAGAGACTGATATGACTGGCTCAGTGTTCTCTGTACAGCACTATGGTATATGTCAGAACTATATAATTGTATAAAAATAATAGTGTGTGACTGTTGGGGGACATTAGAGTGTAAGCTTCTTTGGTGCAGAGACCTCTGGGGGGTTGCGGGGGCCAGTGAGATCCACTCTCAACCCTCCCCCCCTTGGGATCAGGAAGGAGGGGGGCCTGAGAAAATATCTTGCACCAGGGCTTTGTTCCTTAGGTCTGCCACTGATCTTGCTCACTAAAGAAACAGTTAGTATGGTGGATGATATTGGTGGAGAGAAGACTCTAGAGTTCCTGGAGAAAGTAAAGAGGGCCTATAGGCACTTAAAATCGGGCCTAAAGCCTCACCCAAAAACAGGATACACTCAAAGTCATGCCCCCGTTGTGCTGCTTGAAGCCTTTTTTTCTCAATCACATCATACATTGTGCAGAAAAAAATGTGTAATAATTGGTCTGGGGGTACTGGGGGCTGAAGCCCCAGGCAGGTTTAACCACTTCAGCTGTCGCACCTGCATACATCTTATCGACTAATGCAAATTTTATATTTGGCAACATTGTCTTGCAAAAAGTAAGTTATTTTCTAAGCAACGTTTAGACAAAAGCAAATAACCAAATGAAACAGATGCATTTTTTATAATTTGACCAGTGTTAATGTTAAATCAACCTGTGTTACTGTAGATAAAACGTTTCGAATTACAAATAATGTTTTTCTTAATTTTTTTAATGAAAATTAAAACAAAAAGTTCAAAGATGAATGGTACAAAAACCCAACAATTAAAAAATAACTAAGGGGAGCAGGAAAGGAAATTAATAGATCACCAAATGTCTCTCGAAGTCTCATATGACTAGCAGTCAAAAGCAGCAGTGCCTCTCGTCAGGGCCAAATAAAGGCTCTGGTGGGCCCTGGGTAAAAAAAACATATCAATATCTCAGGTGGAGGGTCTCAGGAGGGCTACAGAAGCTATAGAAGCAACAACAACAACAAAAAGTTTCAAATCACTTTTAACCCCCTCTCTCCTCTGCTGCTTATATTAGATCATTAAGTCTATGCGTTGCCCTGTATATTGACCCTATCCTGCACATCTATACATTAAAGGTAGACATCTCAACACTAGAGATAGTCTCCCTCTATTAGATAGCGTCTCCCGGACACGGACACCCGGGAGAGAAACATTCTATCCCTGAAAGGTTTACTCTGCTCTGTCTAGCAGAGTTAACCTTTCCCTATCTGTTTTTTTTTGTCTTTTTTTTTACATCGGGGCAGCCGACCACCATCAGTCAGAGAAAAAAAACAACAACAACATAGGACTTAATAGTTAGGCTTCTATTGGCTATTTCAATTTGCAATAGCCAATAGCAGACTGGCTATTAAACCCGCCCACTGCTGCTGTCAATCAGCAGAGATGGACCTGAAGTTCTCCATCAGGTCTTCCTCTGCTGATTGGCAGCAGTAGTGGGCGGGTGCAATAGCCAGCTTGCTATTGGCTATTGCTAAGTTAAATAGCCAATAGCAATTTAGCTATTCATTCCTATGCTGTCAGAATACAAAAATAAAACAGCAGATAGCAAGGGAAGCATTCGCTTCCTTGCCATGGGGGCACCTCCCTGAAATTACTATTTTCAGGTTGGGATGCCTGGGGTGGCCATACACTGTGTGAAGAACCGTCCGGAATTTGCACAGTGGGTGCACAGTGGTGCCGCTGTCGGCACGCTTTTGGTCGACATCTCTCGATCAGCGGAGCCAGTTGGAAAATCTTACTATGAACAGAGCGGGTATTATGACAGCAGCTGGTGGCTGCTACACACAAAAAAAACCAGCAGGGATTCCTCAATCAACCCACTTGTAGCATTGACGCAGGAATATGCTCTATTTTGTTCATTCAGCCCATGGGTTGAACGAAAAAAATAGAGCAGTGTATGGCCAGCTTAAACCCTTAGTCTCCATCCTCCCACTGTATGTGACCTGTTTATTAATTGATAAGCTTTATAAACAAAAGGCTTTTTTTCTTTAAAAATGTTTTTATATAGAAAAAAATTACAAAAAAGCAGTTATTAAATACCACTAAAAGAAAGCTCTATTTGTCCAAAAAAAAGGACATAATATTAATTTTGTTTTCATTGTTGCGTGACAGAGTCATTTTCAGCCAAACTTGCACAGCGCTGGAAACTGAAAAATGACCTGATAATAAGGGCCCATTCACACCAATTGCGGTGCGTTCCAGAGCGGCAGCTGCTGGAACGCACAGCAATTGTTCACAAAACTTCCCCCTTCGTTCTGGGACAGAAGGGGGCATGGCGGTGCATTGAAGACAATAGCAGCGCAGCATGCCCCCCGCCCGCGGTGCGATCAGACGCGTGGCAAAATATTGCCTTCGTTCCGGTCCACTGCGAACGCAAAAAATAGAGGAAGCAGCATTTTTAGTGCTTGCAGTGGACTGGAACGCAGGCGATGTTTTGCCACGAGTCTGGAGTCCAATCGCACTGCGGGCGGGGGGGGGCGTGGCTGTGGTGCCATTGACTTCAATGCACCGCCATGCCCCCTCCCACCCCAGAACGAAGAGGGAAGTTTTGTGAGCGATTGCGATGCATTCCAGCAGCTGCTGCTCTTGAATGCACCGCAATTGGTGTGAATGAGCCCTGAAGGGGGTGTAACATGCCAGTAGTGGCAATCAATGGGGCAGTGCAGAAATTGCTGTCTGCATTTGTGCAGCACCGTGCAACCCTGGGACCCGCGATCCCAGATCGCTCAGGTCTGCACCGGGCCTTAAAAGTGACATTAAAGTCACAATTTTTTTCCTTCCCACCATGCTACTTTAAGGACTTACCGTAAATGATGCCTCTTGATACGATCATCTTCTTCCTTCCGCTCGTTTACAACAGTCTCTCCAGCGTTGTATTCAGCAATCCCTACAGCTCTGGTGCCGGTCTCTAATCCAGCACAGACTCCTGTCTTTTCCTGTCCCACGGTGCCCTTCTGACGTCCCGGCTCCGTGCACTCAGCTTCACTGTGTCTCTCCTCTTATTCCCGCCGAAGATCTCTACTGCACATGTGCCTGCCCCATCTTGAACTGCTGTGCAGAATGAAGCATCAGATCTTCAGACGGGAGCGAACAGCGGAGACACGGGCAAGTTTTGTACCTTTTTGGTAATTTTTTTATTTTTTAAAATGTTTTTGCATATATCTGCTGCTTGCTAGCAGTAAATATATGCAAAAAAAACCCAGAGAGTTGAATTCTACTTTAAGTTTAAATGATACAGGTCCATCAAGTTCCAACAATAAAAAAGATGTGTTGACTTCTCTGACAGTTAGGCCTATTCACACAGGGCACTCTGGGATTCCTGCGGCAAGAACCTACAGATCCCTGCAGCAGGAATCCCAGCCGTCCCTGTTCAGATGCAAACTGTAAGCGACAGTCTGCATGTAATTGTACATGGTATGATTACATGTGGTTTGGGATAAATGAATGTTGAGGATATATCTATCCTGCATCCAGAGACAATTGTTTATCTCAGACCACATGTTATGGTACCATGCATGATTACAGACTGCTGCTGACAAATGCAGCCGTGGCCTATCTGGCATAAACTACAGCGGCCACATGTGAACAAGGACACCTGGGATCTCTGCTGCAGGAATTCGTAGGTTCCCTGTGTAAATGGGGCCTAAGCGCCTTGTTCACACCAGATGTGTTGGACTATGCTGGGCATCCTTGCCCAGCGCATAGATAAGCCAATTTTGTTTGTTTCTTATCAGGTTGCAGTGGTGTGACGTATAAAAAGTACAACATACATTTTTCTCCACAGCGCATTGCGATCCACTACATCGCAATGCGCTGAGGTGAATACAACTGAATGAAATGTAACTTTGTGACATTTTAATAAAGTTCAAACTAACAAAAAAAGGTAAGTATTGTGATGCGCTGAAATAGCGCATTGCACTATGTCTTAAGAGCACACACCAGCCAGTGGTGTAAATAGGTCCTAAAAGATGTATGATACCTAAAGTTTGCCACTAAGCTTCTCAGTGCTTACCATAGCTACTGAGCAAAATTGTAGCTTGTAATCTTTCATTCTTTTTATTGGCTTACAGATAAAAGGACCTTCTACATGGATTAAGTTCCTTCTTATGGAACTTAATATGGAAGCAGCCTATTGCCCAAAATGTTTGCAGGGTAATCTGTAAGCGATTACCCTGCCTTAAAGGTTCATAGAGTTTGCACCTCCACATAAGTTTTGTTAGTTATAGCGTGGCACCTCTATGCTAACATACTGTTACAGAGCTTTAAAAATATATCTACAAATTGTGACAAAGTGAGATTTATTGACGATCTTTTTTTAAATTTCATGTTTTTACCTGACATTCCAATAAAGCAAAATTAAGAGATAGAGAAAACAGTTTACATACAAACAATAAATGAATAAGAAATTTAAAAAATGGGCTTAGAATACGGAAGAATAAGAGACCTTGTTAATTAGGGCTAATAGAACATGCAACATATCACTAATGTTATAACGAATCTATGAACACAGCTTGAAACCACTGTTTTCAGGCTTCATTTACATAGGCACTGTTGTCAGTGCTCCAGAAACACCAAGTGGGACCTTACTGTGCAATTGATAGCCAGGTACTTCTGATTTCACTGTCAAAGTTGGCCACGGAAGGTACACTAAGAGGATGTTTTTTGTGGTAAAGGTCATTACCTGTTTACATGTTATATTAATATCCTTGTTATCTGAATTATTAGGACACATGTCAGTGCTCCACCCATTGGGAAGAACCAGTAGGTGGAAACATTGCGTGTTACATTGGAAACAGGTATTCAACCTATCCAAATGGAAGCAGGAGCATAGTGCCCCTTTTTTCTTAGGGCAGGTGTTTTTTTTGTAAGTGATCCTTTGGTGGCAGGATCAATTTAATCACTTGCCAACAGTTACCCCAGTAGGCTATAGCTTTTTTCATTGCTATTGTGTGCTTTATCAACTGATTGATAATAGCTCCCTATAGAGTAAGCTAAATAAGTAGCATGAAATAGCAATTGGTCCAGCATGCCTGCTCAATAATCCTAGTCATGTGTGAATGATCACTACTAGATTCTCCTGCTTGTGTACCTTTCTCCATAGGGAGCAATATGCTTCATCTGTTTACCAATCTATTGCTACTTGTAGCAATTAATCAAAAGCAATTTTAATAGCTTACTTAAAGTGACATTAAAGTCAAATTTTTTTCCCCTTCCCCCAATGTTAATGTTAGCACTTACCTTAAATGATGTCTCTTAATCTGATCTTCTTCTTCTTTCCTGATGTCTTCATCTGTCCCTCCAGCGGTGCGGCAGCTCTCCGATCCAGCGCTGACTCCTCTGTCCTTGCAGGCACTTCCTGTCTCACGGTGTCTGCATGCGGGTGCACGCGTCTATCAACTTACCTTGCGTATCATTTAAACTCTCTCCTCGTCTCCCGGCCGAAAATCCGAACTGCGCATTCGCCCGCCCCAAGATGCTTTGCGGCCGTCCGAGCAGTTTCGGATTTTCGGACGGGAGTGCACGGCGAAGACGGGGTAAGTTTAAACTGCTGTTAAATGGTTTTGTTTTGTTTTTTGCTTGCTAGCAGTAGATATATGCAAAAAAAACGGAGGGTTTAGAACCCCTTTAAACGAGGACTATGGGGTCAGGGCTTTTCACCATAGTTCTCCTTAAGGTAACGGGAGGACACAAACTAGCGTACTCACGTATACTGAGACGCCGCGGCTGAAGCGGATCCCGACAATTATGTCTTGATCCGCCCAGCTGCGAGAGTGACAGCTGGCTCTGCCTATCTAGAGGCAGAGCCAGCTGTACCCGCCCCCTCCCCAGTCCGTTCCGCCAGTCAGCGCTGGAGGAGCGGAGTGGGGAGGGGGGAATCCAGTCCCTCCCCTGTCACGGCAGAGAGCCATGACAGGATCGAGAAGAGAGCGAACGCCGGTATGTGTTCGCTCACGTCCCGATCTACTGAGCCGACCTGTGACAGTTTCATGTATCTTTAGCACAGGGGTCGGCAACCCCCGACACATGTGCCCATGCGGGTACACAGTGCCTTTTGAGTGCCACTCACTGCCATTGGCTGCTGCCCCTCCTAAACTGAGCACTCTCCTTCCTGTCAGCTTGCAGAGGCCCACTAATATCATCATGCCTAATGCTGCGCCCATAGCCCTGCATTATACATAAAGTTGCTGAGGGACAGTCCACAAACTGGAGTGGAGGGTAGAAATGTGAGCACTGACCACTGGGAGGAGTGGTGATCAGATAAGTAATCTGCTTTACACAATCCCCTAGACCAGGAGTAAGGAACCTCCAGCCCTCCAGCTGTGGTAAAACTACAAATCCCATGAGGCATTGCAAGATTCTCACAGCCACAGGCATGGATCCCAGAGACAGATGCATCATGGGATTTGTAGTTTCACCACAGATGGAGGGTCGGAGGTTCCTCACCCCTGCCCTAGACAAAAACGAGCAGTTAACCCTTGCATTTCAGGGGTAGCCGTGGGGAAGCCCGCTGCTGTGTAACCTAACTACCTGTTAAAAGCCGGATGCAGCGCCGCCTGTAATTAACAGGAAGCGCTCCGTCCATGACAGGTTACACAGCGGGGAGGCTTTCCCTGCTGTGTAACCTGATAGAAGCAGATTTGAATGGAGAAAAAGCTGTCAGCATCAGACTTGAAGCTGACAGCTTTTTCCTCCATAATACTAGGTGAGGCTCTTCCTCACTTGCCTCCCCTGACCTCACGTCCCTGGGGAAGACGCTAGTATATGTCCTCCCATGACCCTTAAGAGAACTATGGGGAAAAACACTTACCCCATAGTTCTCTTTTAAGGCTGTGGCTCTGCTCTCCTGCAGCAAGAACCTACTGATTTTTGCAGCAGGAATCCCAGGTGTCTGCACAGATGTGGCTGCTGTGCCAGTTAAAGTTAATGACAGGCTGGCAGCGGCCAACATCTGTGCATGTCATTGTATCTGGAACTATTACCTGTGGTTCGGAATAGATGATTGTCCCAGGATGCAGACAAATTGATTTGCACGACCGCCACTGACAGATGCAGCCGCTGTCAGCCTGTCATTCATTTGAAACGGGCACGGCGGGCACATCTGTACGCACACACCTGGGATTCCTGCCGCAAGAATCCGCAGGTTCTTGCAGCAGGAATCCCCAACCACACATGATAACGAGCAGTGTCAATGTGGCCTAAATCTATTTTTCAGCAAGCATTCTGTATTCTCTCCTGTTCTTACTATGTCATGATCCCAGACAGTATTTTTGATGCATTTTAAGACTTCTAATTATTTTTTCTTACATTTATTTTAAAAATAAATTCAGAGGTAAGCTGGAGGGAAAAAAATCCCTCCAGCTTACCTCTGAATAGAGACAGCATTGCTGAATGCAGTGTCACTAAATACACAGGTAATGGGCCGGAAACGCACACCCCTTGTGACATGCACACTGGCCTGCTTTCCCTGCATCTGTCCTTCTTTTTCCCAGCAATTGCTCAGATTATGCCCTAGCTCTCAGAGCTTTGATCCATGTTTCACAGACAAAAGCCAATCCTGAAGTCAGCAGCATGAATAAGGAGATCAGGTTGCGTTCTCTCTGCCACGTGACTTTGTGGAATCTCTGTCCCATAGCTGCCTGTGTCCATTTACACTGCAAGGAGGGGAATGTCAGAAATGTATACACATACAGAAGTCTATATGTGTGTGCATGCCTCGTCCACGCAGAGCTGTACATGAAACATCCCTGGAAGCAGAAAGACCTATAAATAAGTCCAATGAACAGTTTACAGTATAACTGAAGGAAAAACTTTTTTTTTTATGTGGGTGGAAGGGTTAGAACCGCGGTCAGATTTTTAGGGAGATTCCCTCTCTCTATTTGTTCTGATCACATTGCTGCTTTTTAATATAATGTATTGCTGGGACTTGTAGTCCTGCATAGCTGGTGCTATTCTGCATTACTGTATAATGATTATACAGCAATGCAGAATAGCACCAACTATGCAGGACTACAAGTCCCAG
>NW_017306327.1:149452-155020 GCF_000935625.1 Nanorana parkeri | reverse complement strand
TATTCTGCATTGCTGTATAATGATTATACAGCAATGCAGAATAGCACCAACTATGCAGGACTACAAGTCCCAGCAATACATTATATTATTAAGTAGGGATGCACCAGTGCCAATACTGGGCATTTTCACGAGTACTCGTGAAAATGCCCTGATACTAAGCGCAGATAACGATGTACTGTCGAATTTGCCGACCTCAGCATCTGCGCTAGCGCACAGACCAGTATTATCGAGGAAAGAGGGATTTATTCACAAAGTATTTCTTTGGGCGGGAGATGAGCAGAGACACAAGGTAAGTCTATGGACGCGTGCACCCGCCTGCAGACACCGCGGGATCGGAAGTGCCTGCAAGCAGGGAGGTGTCAGCGCTGGATCGGAGAGCCGCCGCACCGCTGGAGGGACAGATGAAAACATGGGGAAAGAAGAAGATCGAAATAAAAGATATCATTTAAGGTAAGTGCATGGGGTAAGTGCATTAACATGGGGGGGAGGGAATTTTTTTTGACTTTAATGTCACTTTAAATCGTTAGTTGTGACCGTTAATAATATGCCATTCATCATTTACTGCCATTTACAAATAAATGCTTTGTAAAGAAATGCCTGTTTCCTCGTTAATCCCGTCTGTGCGCAAGCGCAGATACTGGGTCGACATTCTCGACAGAACACCGTCAATACATTTTTAAACTGAAGCGGCTGCCTGAGGTCCCGCGCTTGCTGGGGACCTCGGCAGCCTTCCTGTTAACTACACGGTCCCTGTTTATAGTGCCTTCCCATGGCGGTGGGAGGTTGGGGGGGCCCTTCATGTTTTCTTGCACCGGGGCCCTGAAGTTTCTCGTTACGCCTCTGCCCCCATGAAATTGGTAGGGACACCCCTGCTCCCAAGTGTCCTTCATTAGGAAGGACTGTCCCCCTAACCTTTTATCTAGCCTTTAAATCCATGGCTCTTAACTCGTGGGTCATGACCCAAAAGTGGATCACAACCCCATGTTCAGTAGGTCGCCGCATGCCTTCCACTGCACTACGTGAGAGGCTCCTCAGCCTCCCCCATAGTGCAGCAATGCCAGTTCTCATGCCAAGCATCCATTCAAAATATGTTGCCCGACGTTCCATCCAGATGTGGATTGCTTACAGCAATCGCGTGACTGGAGTGACATCACAATCTGGCTCCTGGCACCTCTACAGGGAGTGCAAGGGAGCTGTACAAGCAATGCACATATGGAGCTTTGTCACAGCACAGAAGCCCACAGTGAAACCCTAAAAATGTTTGGGGGAGTGTCTCTGAGTGTGTGAGATTGAGTCTGTGGTTGTGTGTCTGTCAGTGTTTTAATTGCAAACTACCACACAATTGCACCTACTCTTCATTCTGGTGCAGGAAGTGTGTTGCATTGTAGTTCATTTGAATGGCACCCCAAACACTCCTCCCGCCCACAGTTTGATTGCTTGCAGCGGAACATGCGGTACTAGAATGCTGTTCATTCTTAAAGACTTAAAGACCGCTGCTTTAAATAATTCCATTTGTTATTTTGAAACGACAAAATAAAGATAGTGCTGAAAAATAGGGACTTCGCGTTAAACGGGTTCATTTCTGTGCAGTAATCGTCATGGTCTGTGTTACTGGAGTTGTGGTGGGGACATGTCCTTTACCTACATACTCCTTGCTGTATTGTCCCTCTTTCCCATCTCACAAACCTGGGAGCAATGTTGCACTTGCCATCCACTAGTCATGGTTGCAATGCTTTGCAGGCTCGAATGCGAAGCAATAACAAATGAACATTTTTCTTTTCATGAAGAAGCACGCATTTATTATTACCTTTAATATGTGTGCAATTTCTTGTTACATGTGAGGACTCCACACAGCTAATAGCATCCTGACACTAATCTGTATTAGTCGATGGGTAATAACAGTAACAGCTTTGTTCAGCTGACTGTGCACTTTTTACCAAGTGCTGGGATGGACTGTGCTCTCATGTTATTTAGTAGTAGGGACTGGTACTTCTCGTCATGGAGGTGAGTGTGCAGCGACCCTAAGGGCATTCCAGCTCTCTCCCCGCCCCCTCCCCTCACCTCACCTCAGGAGAGCGAGCATGTGTAGCTCCGGGCTAGGCACACGCCTCCCTCGTCTAGGAGGGACATTGCTGTCCTCCTGAGGTAAAGAGTTTGTCTTTTCTTTCTGGGCCAGTCAGTCCCAGGAGAGGGAGGGGAGAAGAGTGCCCTGGCAGAGCAGGGAAAGTTGAGATGTGGAGGAGGAGTCCCTGAGAGTGTGTCTGGCCGGCGTGCAGCACTGCTCCTCACACAGGCTCAGGTCCACCTTGCACCAGCCGCTCTCACAGCTCGGGGGCTGCCATTGACACATCTGGCCGCGGTCTACTTTCCTGGTCAGCGGATCTACAAGGTGCCGTGTGTTCTCCGAGCCTGGGATGTGTACGGGGATATAGATGTGTGCGGGGACATCGCTGGCACGGAGCTAGCAGCAGCGCCGGCACTATCAGATCTCTAACACCATGGACAGAGACCCGGGGAAGCTGTGACTTGACGAGCTCGTCCTTTGCCCAGATCGCCACCGATGACCGATCGCATCGTTTGACCTTTGGATCTAGTTTACTGCTACTTTTCTCCGCGATGGAATTCAGGAGGAGGGAGCTGCACGGCTTATTAGTGGTATGGTTGGGGTTTGCAGCCTTCTTCATCCAAGCAGAAGGTCAGTACCCCTGATCACCTCCTATCTACATGCCATTTGAGTCCTATGTGTATGTATGTATGTATGTGTGTGTGTGTGTACATACATATATCAGAGATACATATCTCTCTCTCTCTCTCTCTCTCTCTCTCTCTCTCTCTCTCTCTCTCTATATATATGAGAGAGAGAGAGAGAGAGAGAGAGAGAGAGAGAGAAGGGTTTTCTTACATTGAAATGCAAAAGTGGAGAAAACACTTTAGGGGAATTTATCAAAACTGGAGCAGTTACCTATAGTAACCAATTAGTGTCTATAGTTTGTTCAACTGAGCTTTGAAAATGAAAGCGAGAAGTTGATTGGTTGCCATTGGCAGCTGCTCCAGATGTTGTCTGCTCCAGTTTGGATAAATTACCCCCCACTGTGTTTCTTTGCAGGGGTATAAAGCTTTAAGAGGTGCTGCATTAAAAAAAAAAGGCGCCGTCACCAGTTTTATTCTAAATGATAAATCCTTGTTGCTGTTTCCAACAGGTATGTGAATCCGGGGGAAGTACTGATGGTTTAGATGCATGACGGAATTCTAAAGAGTGTCGTAAATTCCAGGGTTTAACTTTTAACACAGGTGTGCACTTCCTCCGTTCTAGTTACTGCTCTGCAGGCTGCTCATAGGTCAATCACTTGAAAATGGGACTCCCTTGTAGCGGGGATACCCCTGCCCTGCAAGAGTTAAAGTGACATTAAACTCAGGAGTTAAATCTTAAAAATGCATTCAACTACCTTAACTATTAGGGCTAGTTCACACCAGAACTGCGTGCGTCTGCGCAGCTGTAGTGTGATGCGTTTTACCACGATTTTGACGCCTTTTTTTTAGGTTAGAATGTGTTTTCAGGTGCAGTCCAGTGCACTTGCATGCATTTTTGATGCGTTCTGTTGTGATCAGGTGCAGCTAAAATGAGACAAGCAGTATTTTTCCTGACTGCATCGGAAAGGATTGCACTGGTGTGAACAGAGCACCAGAAATCTCATTGGAAGGCATTGTGATTTTGATGCAGCTGCCAAACTGAACAGACTGCGTGACAACTGCATCTGGTGTGAACTAGCCCTTAACAAAAATGTATCTTATTTGTGTATCACTCAGCTGTAGATCCTCAAATCATCTCTGAATTCATGCTGACACTGTCCTTCCTTCTGGAGGGTGGCTACTTTTCTTCCCCATGGTCCCAGTGAGTGTTGTAAAGTACCCACCACTCCAAGCTCACTCCCGTGATGGACTACAATCTCACGTTAATTTACTAATTTGCAATGAGATTGTAGTCCATCACAGGAGAGAGCTTGGAGTGGTGACTACTTTACAACACTCACTGGGACCATGGCGAACAAAAGTAGCTACCCTCCAGAAGGAACAACAGTGTCAGCATGAATTCAGAGAGGATTTGAGGATCTACAGCTGAATAATGCACAAATAAGATACATTTTTGTTGATAGTTGAGGTTTTTAAATGCATTTTTATGATTTAACTCCTGAGTTTAGTGTCACTTTAACTGCTGGTTTCTAGGGGAGCTGCGTAAAGGACTTTTACTTACCCGATTCCCGCTCCAAGACTGGCACTTGCAGCCTCTACTGCGCTCCGGCAGTTGTAGGCTCGTTGGCATCATCATGTACAATCCAGGGTCCAGCACCTTGGATTATACATGAGGACACCAAGGGACAGTCCATGAATCGCAGTATAGGGGAGAGAGGTGAGTGCTGACCACCTGGCGAGCGGTGATCAGGTAAGTAAAAGTCCTTTACACAGCTCCCCTAGACATAAACCAGCAAGGTAACTCTTGCAGGGTGCCCACTACAAGGGGAGGCTTTACCAGTTGCCTTTTTCATGTTTCCATGTGATTGACCTATGAGCAGCCTGCAGAGCAGTAACTAGAACAAAGGAAGTGTGTTAAAAGTTAAACCCTGGCATTTACAACACTCTTTAGAATTCTGTCATGCATCAAAACCATCAGTGCTTCCTCCGGATTCATGGACCTGTTGGAAACAGCAACACGGATTCACTGCACGCACCTCCATTTGTGACAAAAGGGGCTTTTTTTTTTTAATATAGCGCAGGGCTTCCTAAAGCTCCATACCGCCAGTTGAGTTTTCCCCAGAGATAGACTTTTAAGTGTACAAAACCCCCCAAATCTATTTTCCAGTATGTTTGGCTTAATGTCTCACTGTAAGCTTTCCTAAAATGTATATGGATCCTAACAATGAACTTCTTTGATTTGCTCACTTTTAGTCTGTAAAATATATAGTTGAAAGTGTTTTGTTATATCGGTTCCATAAACTAAAAAAAAGAAAAGTTGGCCTTGCAAGAAATCTTGTGAGCTGATAACTTTCTGTGCTTTCTGCCTCTGCTGACAGTTATCAGCATTGTTTCTAGTTCTCTGTGGACTAGAAAATACCTCTCCCCCCTGTTATAGTGAAGATGATATGAGAAAGTATTCTGTAGTTCTAAAACATTTTCTGTCCTTGGATGACTATTGAGATTGTAGTCCATCATGGGAGTGAGCTTGGGGTGTTGACTACTTTACAACAAACACAGGACCATGGGGGACAAAAGTAGTCACCCTCCAGAAGGAAGGACAGTGTCGGCATGAATACAGAGATGATTTGAGGATCTACAGCTGAGTGATACACAAATAAGATACGTTTGTGTTTAATAGTTAAGGTACTTGAACGCAGTTTTAAGGTTTAAACCTTGAGTGTAGTGTCCCTTGAAGAGTCCTTTTTTTTCAACTTTTATTTAGGAAGCTGGTCCAAAAATTCTCAACCAATCAGCTGCAGTCATTGTTCTGGTATTCTGACAGCATCATACACAATACAATAGCCCGTTGGAGGGGGGGGGGGGTCGCCCACCCAT
>NW_017306327.1:143311-149318 GCF_000935625.1 Nanorana parkeri | reverse complement strand
CAAACAAAAAAATAGGCCGTTGGGGGGGGGGGGGGTCGCCCATCCATGCTGCTTAGATGGGGGAATCAAGCAATATGGCCAGAGACCTGTTCAGCTGTAAGTGGAAGTGAGAGGGGAGTTGTATCCTTTATATATAAGTAACGCTGAGTATTATTATACACTGGTAGATCTTCCAATGAACTTTCCTATGAACAATCTCATCAGAACATTTGATGATGCCATCAAAGACTTCACAAATGTTGTTGGAAGTTTGGTTTGATTTTTATATTTGCTGTGCGAATGAATGGAGTTTCACGAATGAAAACCACATTCACTGTTACAACTTCTTTCAAATATCAGTTTAACCCAATAAACTGCTAGAAAAGGAACGTTCTGAAAACACATTTTTTATAAGGAAACTCTATTGGTGTATGGCCAGCTTCACAGACATTTTGAAGTGCTTGTTAACTATTGTCTACACCAGGGGTCTCAAACCTCCGGCCCTCCAGCTGTGGTGAAACTACAAATCCCGTCATGCATCTCTTTTCGGGAGTCATGTCTGTGGCTGTGAGAATCTTGCAATGCCTCATGGGACTTGGTCGGAGGTTTGAGACCCCTGGTCTATACCAACACATTTAAGCCAGATTTGTAATTTTGGCCATTACAGAGTAGCATTTCTACAAGTATCAATATAATCAATTCACCGGACACAAACTAATGTCACATCTCTATACAGACCGTGCAGGTAGCAATTTTCTAACAGATTTCGATCACAGCAGCGACCGACTGATCAAATCAACCTAGAATCAAATACACTGTATTGATCTATGTTGATCAATGTAGACTTGTTGAGTTGAAACTTGCCTTATGTAGGGTGAGCAGATGAGCTACTCTGGCACTCATTGATGAAAAGATCTTGCCCTTCCACACTTTCATAATTGACATTCCTGTCTCTGAAGTGCCCAGACAGCACATGTTATGAAAGGTTTATACCATTAGTGAATTATTGGAGATTACCATATATAACAGCTATGTCATAATAATTGAGGAAAAGAAACGTTGAGCAGTTTCCCATAGCAACCGAACTCCAGTTGTAATTTTAGGGAATGGAATCTGTTGCATCTGATTAAATCTTGAAGGTTATTCTGGGCAACCATTTAACACATATTCATGTAGTACCGTGTGTCCCGGAAAATAAGACCTACCCCGAAAATAAGACCTAGTTGTGACCATTCCCAGGGCCGGTGATGGCATAAGGGGGAACTTGAAGAGCCGCGGGAGAGGCAGGAGAGAATCAGCGGTGCCAACGAAGCCAGCGCTAGAGGAAGCGAGGCGGCAGCGGAGGGAGCAGAGCCGCTTAAGCTGATGCTTCCTCTATAGCGCCGGCTCCTGTCACAGGCGGAGTGATCCCAAATGCACTGAGGAATCGATAGTGAAAGCGCGCTTCACCCATTCTGGTTACCAAATTGCTCTTGGAAAGGTACGGCACCCCTGATTGCCCTGATCACCCTATTCTTAACTTTGCCATTTTGTATTATTTAATTTGGATTTGCATTAACTTTGGATTGTTGTACATTAAAAAAAAATAAGACCCGGTGTGTTTTTGAGCCAAAACAAATATAAGACAGTGTCTTATTTTCGGGGAAACACAGTAGTATTTTGTTTTGGAAATCAGTGTCTGCTCTGCCTCTAGTTTATAAGCAGTATGCAGGTAGATTCAGGTATATATAATGTAGCTGGTCCTTATGGCTGCTGCACATATCATATGGTTGAATTCGCTAGGCACTGCAGGTCTCTAAAATATAACGTGTCGAATTAATAAGCCTGTGCACCTGAAGCGATTTCTTCCCAAGGTTTGCCTCGTGGAATTCTATGTTTATACATGATGCGGAGGTTGAATTGTCAGACTGTGGAGAATGTGGGTGGACCTTTTCATACAAATCCTACAGTGCACATTTCAGGATGATAAAAAAAATGACTTGTCTATTTTTTTTGCATGTGGCAGGGTAAAAGAAATAGTCCCGTCGGTCTCTTTAAGGGCCTGTTCACATGAGATCAGGTCCTGATCATCAGACATGGAGCTGCTGATGCAGTGCGTTTTTGACGCATTTTTGATGCGTTTTCGGTCCAGATGCTGACAGTTCATTTTTTTTTTTAGCCAAGGGGCTGTCAGTATGCAGATTTAGCCTCTGAGGTCACTTCCGCCCTCTCGGAACATCTACTTCCCTTTGTGTATGTAAAGCTGGTGATCAGACATGTATCACATATTTGCAGGCATGCTGATGGTGCTGGCTACAGCTATCTGCAGAGAACGAGCCAGCAGGAGACGTCGTTATTGGGTACACCCAATCTTGAGGCTCCAGGACTCCAAGGGTCAGTTCTGGAGTTTGTATGAGTTTTGCGAGGTCACCCGGATACATTTTTTTCCTTCACTCGTATGTCCGTGGCAAGGTAATGGGCATGTTCCAAATGTTTGCAGTTCATGTCGTTACCTCTACCCCAACCTGTCTGTCTATCGTTGATAACATCATAATAAGTGGAGCAAGAATAAAATTATTATTTTTTCCTTAGCTGCATTGCGTTGTGTTTCCGTTCCGTTTTCGTTGCGCGTTCGTGTGTTTCCGGACCGGACAAAATGTGACATGCAGTATTTTTTTCTGTCATAAGCTGAACGGACTGCGCGCGTGAGAACTGTAGCCCATAAAACACATAGGGATACATTGGGATGCATTTTGAGTGCAGCAGCGTATGGATCAGGTCAGCACACAAAACGGACGTCGTTTGAACAGGCCCTAATACTTATCTCAAGGAGAAATGATGCAGCACTGTGTTTTATAGAAGTAAGGGTGTACTTCCCCCTGCATTGTCCATGGTGTGGATGAGAGAGCAAGCAATAATATAATACAGTTGTCTAATGTTTACATGTTTATTAAATCTTTATGTATATTATGACTTATTAAAAATAAGAATTGTATGCATAAAAGGGAAAATTCTTTTTACAATAAGTTATTGTGAAACTCTGCTTCGCTCATTCAAGGTGCGGGAACAGGAGGTTAACAGACCCACCTTCCCTGCTCTTCATGCACCCTGTCTGCCCCGCTCCAACCCCCCACCCCCCCAGCCCTGAGAGAAACCTACTTCTTTTGCCATCCTTCTGCAATACACAGTTCCGTGCATTTTATATGCCGTCTGAGTGCTGTGATGCTACAATGTTACAACAGGGTAAGGGTCTTTAGCCCTGTATAAGCTCTGTCTTAGACCCTACTTGGAACATACACCATTGTTTTGGGGAGGAGCAACTGGGTAAAACAACTTTGCACTACTTTAAAAACCTAATTCCACCCAAATGCTTTTGCATAAAGTTGGGAAGAATTAGAACTGCTGTCAAGTTTTTATCATTGGATGTAACTTCACTGAGGAGATGAAAGTTTCCACACCACACTCCTTTGAACGATCAATCTATTTGATTTTGGGTGCTAAGGAGATAGAGACAAGTGTCACCATTCTAGAGATGCGAGGAAGGATGTCATTCAAACACCAATATATTGTTTCAGTATCTGCTTCTATTCAGTGACAAAAAGGTATGTGGTATTTCAGGGCCCCCTTCATCATGCAGCTATGAGCTTGCATGGACCCAAAATGTTGTATATGTTTTTGTGACTGACTAGATATTGGAATTATATCTTGTATCATTGTGCTTTGCATGGGCACAGGTTCACTTTGAACAGAAACTGGTGGCAAATCAAAATATATTTCATGAGCATTTTCACATTTTATACCAATCTTGCACAGATTTAAATATAGCTGGTACAGTCCAACCACCCTAGTGTCACTTTGTGTCTGGGACTCTCAACATTAACTGATGCTTTGGGCAATGGTTCATTTAGCCTGTGTATAGAGGCAAGGGATGTACACTGAAGACACCCCTAATGCTGCCTTTTGAGGGAAAAAGGATCAGACGTGGTCCCCTGACATATCCTGTTCCTATCCTATTCCATCATGTCATGTTGTAAAAGTTTGGAAAAGGCAATTCTTATTTAGTCTTATAGTTGGGTCACATTGTCATTACTGCAGGCTGCTCACAGCTTAAAACTGGCCATTCACTGCTCAAATTGTGGCCATCAACACCCCAGGTTGGCGAAAAAGCCACTCTGAATATTCTTGGGTGAACGGTGACTGCAGCCACTCCGGATATTCTAACAGGAGCACTTCTGCTGCTGTCAGAATACAACAACCTGTCGTGGAGATTGGGGAATTAAACGGGCTAAATGAGTTAAAACTACAAGTGTTTAATTGGTACAGTACTACATCAGATCAGACTTGTGCAGGTTTATGGGAGGCACTTTTGTATTGAGGGGTGTAAATTATAGAGAGTTTTGCCCAAAAGTCTAAAATATAAGTGCACATCCACAGTCTCCTTTCTAAACTACACTTTCTTCTGTAGTGTTTTTTTTTTTTTTTTCTGCATTTGGCTGATATAATAAATGAGGTATAGCAGAATTTCACTGTTGCTTGCAAATTTGTTGGAATAACTAATTAGGAGCACCATCTCATATTGATCATCTGCAACTTGATAAATGTATCTCATCCAATGTAGAAGGAGTACTAACTAATCTGCTGATCAACGTTTCCATTGAGTGAGCCCACTTATTGTAAAAGTATACTCCAGTCCTAAACTGAAAATGTGGCATTTAAACAGATTCAGTGGACCTAGATAGAATAGTGAGTGGTTTCTAATTTACATGCTGGATTTCTTTGCGATATCGTAGTGCTTATGTGGTTAGCATGCTTGCTTTTGGTTCTGGGTTCATATCCCACACTGCTGTCTGTATGTAGCCTGTATGTTCTCCCTGCATCTGCTTGGGTCTTCTCTGGTGTCTTACCACAATTGAAAAACCTACTGGCAGGTTAATTGGTTTGCTTCCATGTTAGCCCTAGTGTGTATATGAGCGTGGTAGGGATATTAGGATGTGAGCAACTTTAAGCGTCTTATGTAAATGGATCTATGCACTGTGTAAAGATACTATGTCAGCGCTGTGTAACTACTGGAAATAAATGAATTAACAAGTCTTCAATCTCAGCTTCCCCTCTGGCTACATTTCTGAGTTGTGCTCAGTGTGAACCTGCACAAACAGGCAAAGTGTTTCCTGATTTTGATCCAGCCCCATAAACCTCAGTGCAGTGATAGGAAACATTAGCACTTTAGCTGTCTTGAAACTACAAGTCCCAAGAGGGCCAGTTCACACCAGGGCCATGCATTTAATGCACTCATGCTCTGAAGCTATTTCAAAGGGTCGTAGAGAGTAGGAGGGCGCTTGAATGGTACCAGGGGCTGAAGCAATGGGCCTTTGGGAAGGTGGGATGGAGGTGCCTAGTAGTGGCTGGACAGGGCTTTGGGTTTTCAGCGGTTCAGCTACTAGCTTCCTTCATTGTAGTTTGAAGTAAGGACTTTGTCAGCCAGGTGGTGGCAGGTGTCTCTCTTTCACCCACTCGCATACCCATGCAGGACATTTGGCACGAAAATGTTCTTTCAGAAATGCCTGAATAACTTAACGCACGGTAACGCGCAACGGACTTACTGTGTGTTAACAGTGCGATCGACCGTGTCGCAACATGTAGTGCAACACAATCTATATGCATGGTACTGATTGTTGTGTACTTGTCTATTACCTACCAAGAAGCAGTGTCCCTAGTGAGATTGACATGTTTTACAGCAGAATGTATTGTCACAATGCAATTAATATGCACTGACTGCAGTAGTTAAAGGAGAACTATGGGGTTAGGGCTTTTCCCCATAGTTCTCCTAAGGGTAACGGGAGGACACAAACTAGCGTCCTCACATGAGCCAAAGCTCAGTATACCGCGAGCTACTACTCGCGGTATACTGAGATGCCGGAACGGATCCCGACAATTCTGTCTGGATCCACCCAGCTGCGTGAGTGACAGCTGGCTCTGCCTATCTAGAGGCAGAGCCAGCTGTGCCCGCCCCGTCCGTTCCGTCAGTCAGCGCTGGAGGATCGGACGGGGG
>NW_017306327.1:104447-141980 GCF_000935625.1 Nanorana parkeri | reverse complement strand
GTGAGTGACAGTCACTGCTCTCTGCACGGATAGATCGAGAAGTGAGCGAGCGACGGTATATGTTCTCTCACTTCCTGATCTACTGAGCCGACCTGTGACAGTTTCATTGTCACAGGTCGGCTCAGATTATGAGGCTGAGTGAAAATCACTCGCCTCATAATTCTCCTTTAAAAACATATGTAATAATTTGTAGCCGACCTTGGTTCTCTTCGTAGAAGTTGTGTGCTTTATACTGACAGCTGCTGAGGAGGATAAATTTAAGATGAAGTCTATTTGTGCTGCCAGGCTGTAAGAAGGGTGCCACCTGTTGTGTAGCACTCTTTAAATCTGGAGCCAGAGTGGAATGCAGGGAACTGTGCTTCCTGGAGATACTAATACTCCTTTGCACAATCCCACACCACAATCTATAGCAGTGTTCTAGAAGTTGCTCCACAAAGAGAAGGGATTAATGGAGCTGAATATTAGGTACTG
Organism: Nanorana parkeri; assembly: GCF_000935625.1. Taxonomy (NCBI): domain Eukaryota; kingdom Metazoa; phylum Chordata; class Amphibia; order Anura; family Dicroglossidae; genus Nanorana; species Nanorana parkeri. Next base: position 141,509 of record NW_017306327.1, on the reverse strand, counting down.
CCAGGGCCTGCAGCTCCCTAATCATGCTGTTTGCTTTACTGAGATTTCCATCCCCCAGAGAAGCTAAAGGGGGAGGGGGGATGTTAAGGTCAGGCCGGAGATTGTGCTGAAGTTTTTTGTTTCCCACCTTATTAACCAGGGAGTTCTCTGTAGTTTGTTTTGCTTGTGAATTGAAGGTAGATTAAGGAAGAGATTACGCCAGAATTCCTGCCTGATAATATTTCATTCTCCTGTTTCACTGTTAAGAGTGTACAGTTCTGGTGGGCAAACAAATAATCATATTGTAAAAACTCTAGCAAGGTAAAAAATAAGAAAACTCGGGGTGAAATATTTGATTATTGCTCAAACCCTGCAATGTAATGTAGCTCATGTCCTAGTTTAAATAAACAGTGTTTTAAAATATTTATTGTTATATAAAACAGGAAATGAATGTCCTAATATATTTTAATTAGTTATTGCATGTTATTATGAATACTGAAGAATTTACCAGCGGTTCACCAGACCTGCAAACTGTTTGCTTCAGGGCTAGTTCACATCAAGCACGTTCCAAGAGCAGAGCAGAGCAGTTACAGACCGGATCAAAACTGCGTACAATGTATTCCAATGGTATTTTGGGCTCTAGTTTACACTGCAGTGTTCAGTTCCAGAGCATGTATAAAAAAAACTGCAACAAGCCCTATTTTACCTGCTCTGGAACTCATGCAAACGCACTGGAACGCACAAAAACCCATTTTAAACACACACAAAAAAACAAAAAATTATTTTTTTGCAAAAACGGCCCTGAATGCGGCAAAAACGCAGCAAAACACACTGCACTGCGTGTGCAGAAACTCATGCAGATCTGTTCTGCATCCTGCCCTCAGACACTAAAATACAGGGTGCTGTGCAAGGCTGGATGTATATATTAAACAGCATTTGGAATTGATGTGACTGGTTTTAGCAGTTGAACTGAGTCAGTTTTCCACCTAATAGGGTTGATTTTAAAAAAAGAGTAGAGAATGTTTATTTGGGATATCATTCCCAAATAAACATACGCCCCCCTATGCTGACCTCAGGTCTGTGGAGGTGTGTGTTTCCTGGCTCGGACGCAGACAGGATCCATCCTGTCAGTGTACGAGTGCGCTCACCCGCACCCGAACGGATGTGCAGGGCGGGTGAGCGTAGGGTGGCGTACGGCAGCATAGTCCCATAGAGAAGGACAGGGGCTGCATACTAATCACACGCAGCACCTGTCCTTCCCGGGAGCTGTCTGATACGGCCGTGCACGCAGTACGGAGCTGTACGTGCCGGCCTTTTCTAGTGTGAATGAGAGCTAAAAGGAGGGTAAGTGATACAGAAGGTAATAACTGTGAGGGATAAGCTGGTGGAGGAAGTAGAAGTACAGTTTTTAGGAGGATGTGGGGTAGGCTTCCCTGAAGAGATCAGTTTTCCAGGATTGCCTAAAGGCAGACAGAGTAGGAGATGGCCAGATTGGTCTAGAGAGTTCCAGAGTATAGTAGAGGCTCTGGAGAAATCCTGAACGCAAGCATGGGAGGAGGTGATGAGAGCAGGAGGTCTTAGGAGTGAAAAGGACAGTTTGGGTGATATTTTGAGACTAGGTTGGTGATGTAGCTGGGGGCAGAGTTATGGATGGCTTTGTACAGATATACACACAAATATTCTCTTAGCTAGGTAACTAAATCATTGTTATAATCACTTTATTTCATCATGTCCAGGGTGGGTGAAACCATCTTCACCATATTCAGTAAGCCAGACTTGTAAAATTTGCAGACTCTAGGCACTTTCCCCCGCATAAGGTCCCCTCTGACCTCTGAAGGTAAGCAGGCAGGGAAACCCATGTCTACAATGAAGGTGGTGGTGGTGGGTGGGCAGAAGACATGGGCACAGCAGATAGTGACTGGTAATGGGTGGGAACAATAGTCAGCATGGCTCTAGAGAGATACTGTCTAGTGCAGATCTTGCATGCCAGGCCTTATCAGTTGTGTGAAGGTGTTGGCAGAAAATTTGAGAAAAAGGTGATGGACAGTGAATGTGAGCTGAAGAAGTTGCTTGGTAGTGAATGTGAGCTGATAAAGTTGCTGGGTAGTGAATGTGAGCTGAAGAAGTTGCTGGGTAGTGAATGTGAGCTGAAGAAGTTGCTGGGTAGTGAATGTGAGCTGAAGAAGGTGGCGGCTAGTGAATGTGAGCTGAAGAAGATGTTGGCTAGTGAATGTGAGCGGAAGAAGGTGTTTGGCAGTGAACAAAGTTTTTTTACAATGCAGTGTTTTACAATTCAAAAAATGGTTAGTACAAGTTTATATTTAAAATAGGGATGTCCCGATGCCACTTTTTTAAGTCCAAGTACAAGTACTGGCCCTCATGTACTTGCCGATACCAATTACCGATACTTTTCCTATGGGGCCCTGTGATTTCTAGTTACGCCACTGATAACATGATTAGGTTAATCATGATCCATAGTACAGTACTGTCCATAGTACAGTACTATCTGATTGGACAACACATTTTATAGGAGACATACTCCGTGCTGGCGGATCAGAGCGGGGAGGGGGGAATCCATCCCCTCCCCTGTCACGGCAGAGAGCCGTGACAGGATCGAGAAGTGAGCGAACACCGGTATGTGTTTGCTCACCTCCCGATCTACTGAGCCGACCTGTGACAGTCTCATTGTCACAGGTCGGCTAGAACTATGAGGTGAGTGAAAAGCACTCACCTCATAGTTCTCCTTTAAGTGTATTCTATTAACAAGCTTTCCTAGTTCAGACAGTATTTGTAAAAGTTTGACAGAGGTGCTATCTGCCAAGTATAGTAATTCATGATGTGGGTATGAAATGCATACATAGTATATGGCAATAAAACTTTAAAATTTTAAACTAATACTCTATATGAAGTACACACTATAGTACACACACTATTAGTTTAAATAATGATCAATAGTACAACTACATATTATGTATGTACTATAGATCATGATTTAAACTAATAGTGTGTCTACTATAGTGTGTACTTCATATAGAGTATTAGTTTAAAATCATGATCCATAGATTGGAATCGGATTTGAACACAGGCCCTTACTTGATGGTGCCTGTGCAATGGAGGTGCCTCACGAGCTGCCGATTTCCTCTTCCTCTTTCCTCCCATGTGAGGACGACGTCGGCGGCGCTGAGCAGCAGAGCGGAGGAGCGTCGTGTCACTGCTGTGGGCGGAGCTCCAGGTCGCTGGCCAACTACATTAGACCCCACCTGGAGCTCCACCCACAGCAGTGACGTGACGCTCCTCCAGCCTTCCCAGAGGACCCCAGCCACCATGGCAAGTACTTGTCAAAATGCCCTGTATCGGGCCCGATACCGATGCTAGCATCGGTATCGGGACATCCCTAATTTAAAATATTTCCAAATGCCATTTATATCTGTGAAAGTGTGGCCTCCAGATTAATTTGTGACCACCTTTGCTGCTAATCCTTGGACTTGGGTTTGACACGCCTGCACCAAGCTAAGTTATCATTCACTTTTTGCAGGTTGAAGAGAAAATAACTTGTAGCACAGCCTAAAATCCCTCAAAGGTAAAACTTTATTTTTCCAGGAAAACAACGAGAAGCCTCCTGTTGGACCTCCTTCTGACACATTTCACCTAAAATTGGGGTTAACTGTAGAGCCTCTTCGATTGTCTGTACAACTAGGCCCACATTTGGGTAAAACACGTTAGAGGTGAACGTCCCAGGCCCCCCACATTTTGTATGTTTTGTATAATAAAGTTTTACCTACGAGGGATTTATGGTGTGCTACCACTTCTTTTGTTTGACTTGTAAACGGTGCTTGGGGCGTGGGCGAGCACCAGCACATAGGGGTGGCGGACAATTTCTTTCTGCTTTTATCGTTCATTTCACTTTGCAAGTGAATATTCACTTTGCAAAGTGAGAATTCTCTGCTCCTTCAGAAAATCATCCCCCAAAGAGTTGTGATTATGGTCAAAGGTGCGTGTAATTGCATAAAAATATTCTGCGGGTTGGAAAATCAAGGCGTTCTTTCAGAGCAATGTTTTACCTCCATTTGCATACATTATACATTAGGGTTGATCAACTGAAGGAGTAGAGCATTTTCACTTTGAAAAGTTAATCTTCGCTTAGTGAATGCGGTGAGATATATAGTGAAAATTCACTTTGCAAAGAATCCCCAATCTTGTGCAAGGAAATTTTAAAATAGGATTTTTGTTCGCATTTGTTTGGGCGATTGAAGTTAGCTCAGATTCACCTGATTCTCTAAGCTAAGGGAAAATCCTGTGTGTAAAAAGAAAATGTACTTTGCAAAGTGAACAGCCTTTTCCATATACACCTGTAGTAAATCAACCCCCATGTGTGATGAACAGACCTAGGTTGTCTTGAAAGCTTGCACATGATTGGCTGGAGGTGAACACAGCTTTACCATATTGACTAAGCTAAGTATATAGTTAGTAACTGTGAGTTGGTTGTCTGAAGGAAACCTTCGCACATCCTATGTAACTAACATCGTATTGCACCATTTGTTAGGAGAACCAGAGTAATTGCACCGGACCACAGTGAGCTCCCTGTAATGGTTATTCAGCAATTATCCAAACTTATTACAATATGGAAGAGAAATCAGTTTTGTTTTACTTTCATTTAAATTGACAGTTTAAAGAAAAAACTGATTTTGCTGGTCTTAGAAGCTTTCAGACTGGTTAAACTCTTATTATATTATTATCATTATATAGCACCAACAGTTTACGCAGCGCTTTACAAAACAATAACTATATCATACTCCTAACTTTTATTAGGGGTCTTCTGTCATTGCAAGCTGTACTCCTGGTTTGTGCTTTTTTAAAAAAAATTTAGGAGTTAAAGGAGAACTATGGTGTCAGGGCTTTTCCCAATAGTTCTCCTTAGGGTAACGGGAGGACACAAACTAGCGTCCTCCTGTCACCCAAAGTTCAGTATACCTAGACGCCGGAATGGATCCCGACAATGCTGTCTGGATCCACCCAGCTGCGTGAGTAACAGCTGGTTCTGCCTATCTAGAGGCAGAGCAAGCTGTACCCGTCCGTTCCGCCAGTCAGCGCTGGAGGATCGGGGAGGGGAGGGGGGGGAATCCCTGCAGGGAGCCGTGAGTGACAGTCACGGCTCTCTGCGGGGACAGGATCAAGAAGTGAGCGAGCGACGGTATATGTTCGCTCACTTCCCGATCTATTGAGCCGATCTGTGACAGTTTCATTGTCACAGGTCGGCTAGAACTATGAGGCTGAGTGATTTTCGCTCGCCTCATAGTTCTCCTTTTAAAGGATTGCTGTAGGTCTCTGATTTCAGTGGTCAGTTGATGTTGCAGTTGATTTGCCCTGCCAAATGCTTTCAACATATATGGAACTGCTGGACAATGGGGTCCAGTAGGGACAAAAATAACATCCATTATAAAGCATATCCTGTGCATTAACAGATGCGAGAAGCTAAGAGCAGGTTTGCACTTATCCTCTGCGTTATTGACACTTTTCCCTCAGCTTCCATATACTTATAAACCAGGTTTTAACGGATACAATTCTAGAACAAGGGCGCGCATAAAGAATAAGCAGTACAAATGTGTGTCTTTGTATAAACAATTGATACGAGAAGGAAAGTTTCTATATTTTCCCTTTCACTGATTGCTGTAGGTCACACCTATAATTGTAGTCAAGCTAGATAGAAATGGCAAATTGAATATAATATACGCAGCTTAAATTAAAAAAAAAGCTGAAAGTAACAAAAAAATGTTGAATGAGAAAGTGCAGAATGAATCAATATTCATGTAGTTACCACAATGGGAAAACCATAAAAATGTATTTGCTCTTGACTGAATCAGTGTCCGGAAATACATTTTTTATTAGATTATGGATTTTTATAATGGAGTTTTATGTTCAGCCACTGTTTTCAATAAGATGTTGATGGGCAGATTATGATGAATATGTTTTATGAAACTTAAGTGCAGTTTTATCATGATATCTCAATGCTTCATATTGAAAATATGGTGCTGTACCCTGATACCACATAGCTTCTACTTCTTATTTGATGCATATCACTTGTCTGTCTCTTTCACTCTTTTTTCCTTTTAAAGGACTTTAATCCTATATTTTATTTTATTTGCATAGGTTTTTCCTAGTACTAAACTCACATAAAGCTGTTATGGGACCTTAATTTTTAGGTAGAGGGTTGGGCCCTCTGTCAAGTTTTATTGCTTTGTCTCCAATGGGGAGAGTCAGCCGTCTGTTTCCTGTTGACCATTGTTACCAAAACAGAATTTGAGGGGAAATCCAAAATGTTAGAGTTGTCACCAGGTGAGGGTTGGTCTTCCAATCGGTTGCCCCTCGTCCAATCGGAGAACACCTTGTATTCATTGATAAAAAAACAAGGCATTCTCTGAATCGCCACTATGCCGAGCAAGTGACTTTTGTGCTTTTAGAGCAGAGGGAAAGTCGCTCTGCACAATGCAATACAGGACCTAGTGGTATTTCTTCTATGTTAATTTTGTGCCCAGTGTTAAAGAAGAACTCCAGGCATACATATTCTTACCGCTTGCAGTGTGTGGCTACTCCTGCACTGCAAGGGTTAAGTGCTCCTTTTCATTCAAATTGGTTACACTCACCTGAACCTTGGAGCCAACTGGCTTTCATACCGGTGCCTTTGGCCTCTCTCTTGCAGTACAAGGTCCTGTATACTGTATAGGAAGTGAGGACGCCAAGGGACATTCTTTCACTGCAGTGGAGGGGGAAGAGGCTCCAGGAAGCGGTCTGACAGCCAGCCAGCTCCGAAGTTCAAGTGAGTATATGTTAGATTCATCCCTAGACAAAAATGAGCATTTAACCCTTGCAGTGCCGGGGTAGCCCCACTGCAAGGAGTAAGAATATATATGGCCGTAATTCTTCTTTAAGTGAGTGTAGTGTGAGAGGCGAGAGAAAAGTTGCTAATAATGACGAATCATTTAAATTTTTTTATTCTTTGAAAAACAAGACAAATTAACTGATTGTGTACCTTGGGCAAATTCTCATTTTCAAATTTTTTCGATTTTTGTTTAATACACACCTCTATAAGGATGTTGTCAGTTGGATATGTACATCGTAGTTGTCAATAGTGTAAATTCTTGATTTGGATACCTGTACTTGATCCATACTGAATATTTTCACCTGGGATATGGCATCCTTTAGCTTCCTCACTATTTGTTTTTTTGTGCATGTTTTATATTGTATGTTTTGACTAAGTTATGCTAGATAGTCATCAAGTATGTGTGAACACTATTCAGATACCCTCTGTTGAGTATGATTCAGTCAACACAACTTTTTTTACATCTGCAGGGCATATTTTGGTTGGTGAAAAACACCAGCAGCCTGGAAAGCACTTGGCTGCACAGGGAATTATTCAGTTGTAATGGATTGCCTTTTATTGTGTTTTATTGTGTTTTTATGGTTTGTATTGTGTACATTGGAATGTTCCAGTTCATGAATAGAGAGCATCACCATTAAACGTGCTTTAATTTGTGGTCAGGAATTGGCTGCGGTGCAGTGGTGAGAATGTGTGCCTTGCCTAAAGGTATACAATTTTAGCACATACTGGACCAAGTCTGAATTTCATAACACTAATCATATTATCATAACTGACTGTGTGGTTTTATAGATGTGTTAAAGCAGGTGCAGTGTTTAATAACACAGACCTTTTGGGAGTGGTTTGTCATTTACAAGTGCTTCCAGCATCATTTCAAAAGAGAGATTGGATGAAATTCCAGTAATATTACATTTTTACAGATATTTTGTTGTCAGGCATGTCAGTACAGTATTTAATATCATCCAAAAGAAGCGGCTCCAATGCTTTCTTGTTATAAAAGGCGCATTAGAAAACAATCTTTCACCTGTACACAGTATTAGTAAGACATCATCTTTATTATGCATTTTAGTTTTGGGTACCAGTTGGGAAAAAGAAAAATGGGGAACTGGAAAGAGTTTAGAGAAAAGGGCAGCTATGAGGAAAGATTAGTAGATTGAATGTATTTTCCTTTGAGAACAGGCAATTAAAGGAGGGATGGATTCATTAATAAATACAATATAAATGTTCCAATTTGCAACCTAGTTCTCTAAATTAATTTGTAAGTGTCCTCCATCTTCCATGTATTCTGTCACTTGTCCCAACATGAACTAAGAAAGCTGAGTCATGCCCAGACTCTGCCAGTAGTTTGTCTACCACATGGCAAACCCTGGGGCGGCAGCGTTGACCCTGTGGGGAAGTTGAGGGCGCCGGTGTAAGGTGTCCGGTGGCTGCACACTACCGTCCAATCACGACGGGGCGGCCCAAGGCTCCGCCTTTCTCAATTGATGGGGAGGGGGGCTTGGCGGCGTGGGGGGGGCGTATTGTGGAACCTGGCCTTGGGACAGCAGGGGGAGTAAATCCGGCCCTGATCATGTGATGTCATGCACCCCGCCTCCAGGATGGCGGTGCACATGCACAGAATGTGCTGGTGGCCAAATCCAAAAATAGCACAGAAATGTGTTTCGTTTGATGAAACTAATGAAAACATTTTTAGTTTCCGTTCATTTCGTCCTAAATTAATTTTTAGTCTTTGCACATGTCTAATTGTGTGTGTATGTAGGGGGGGTTGTTTTTTCTTTTATTTTTTATTATTATTAATTTTTTTTACTGTTGGTGGGGCTTTGGGGGAAATATCAGAGGTCTAAACAGACCCCTGACATTTCCCTTTTGGAATAGAAAAAGAAATTGGGGACACAGAGTCCTCAGTCTGTTTTTCTGCAGCATCTGTTCTAAATGAATGGAAAGCATTCATTCAGAAACTGGTAATAGTAAAATATTTACTATCATCCAGTTACGAATGGGTCGTAGCCTCTATAGTGAGTGCTTCCATCCATTGAGAAACTCACGAATGAACAGGAGGTGATGTAAAGCACTTCCTGTTCATTCATAACTGGGGACACATTGTACTATGTGCGGTGGAGGGAGCACTGTCACTTCAGGATGGCCGAGCGGTAAGGAGAGAGAAAGCAACGGGCAGATCCTGGCCGAGCAGCTCTCTCTCCTCACCGCTCAGCCATCCTGGATGACAGCTCCTTCCTCCGCCCCCAATACCCCTACCCGCTAACTGTAGCGCTCCATATCTCATCAGATCCCCACTCTAGTAAAACAAATTGGACATGTGTTTTCTTCAGACTCGACAGTTTCCGAGCTCTGTTCTTCAAAATTCAGATCTAAATACAAATCCAATGTCCCCTACCTTGCCTGCCTGAAGTGTTGTAGGTAATTCTTGTCATATTCATTACCTTTCTTTATTATATATTAACTATTTGCCTTTGTGAACACTGACAAAACATATGGCACTGGCTGCGCATGGGTGACTGTGTGTCAACATTATGCTTGAGAGATGTATAGTCATGCCTTGAAACTTTTAAAAATCACTGAGTTTGAGTTTGAGGGCAGGGGTAACCAGCACATGTAGCCTGCCTGTGCCAAAATGGTCATAACAGTTGTGGCAGTTGTGCACCAGAAAGAATTGAAGAGTTTAATAGTGATTCACATATTGTCCAGCAGCAAAATATGGGGGAAAAAAGCCCAGTCATCGATGTGAGGAAAAATGTGGCTGGTGTCACTGGAAATGTAAAAAAATGTCCAGTGTCAGTGGTGTTCGTGAGAACAACAAAATACCCATGCGTTGGTGGTGTCCCTGAAAGGAGAACAATACCCATGCGTTGGTGGTGTCCCTGTAGTTTAATAGTGATTCACATATTGTCCAGCAGCAAAATATGGGGGAAAAAAGCCCAGTCATCGATGTGAGGAAAAATGTGGCTGGTGTCACTGGAAATGTAAAAAAATGTCCAGTGTCAGTGGTGTTCGTGAGAACAACAAAATACCCATGCGTTGGTGGTGTCCCTGAAAGGAGAACAATACTCATGCGTTGGTGGTGTCCCTGAAAGTAAAACAATACCCATGCATTGGTGGTGTCCCTGAAAGGAGAACAATACCCATGTGTTGGTGGTGTCCCTGAAAGGAGAACAATACCCATGCATTGACGGTGTCCCTGGAAGGAGAACACTACCCATGCGTTGCTGGTGTCCCTGAAAGGAGAACACTACCCATGCGTTGCTGGTGTCCCTGAAAGGAGAACAATACCCATGCGTTGGGGGTGTCCCTGAAAGGAGAACAATACCCATGCATTGGTGGTAGGGATGCATTGAGACCGGTTTTTCGGTATCAAGTACAAGTACCGGTATTTTGCTTTCGGTACGTGTCAGTACCGAGTACCGATACCAGTGCTTTCGCTGGCATTGAGCCGGCTTCCCGGCAATCAAGGCCAACTAGGAAGCTGGGCGGCGAGTAGTGACATGCCTCCCAGCTTCCTGAAAGCAGTATCCTCGGGAAGCCAGCTCAATGCTGATTGGCCAGGAAGCCATGAGAGGCGGGTCATTACTTGCCGCCCATCTTCCTGATCGCACAGGAAGCTGGCTCCATGTATCAGAGCATTTGGGCGGGTACGAGTATCTGCACCGATACCGATACTAGCGTCAGTATCGGTGCATCCCTTATTGGTGGTGTCCCTGGAAGGAAAAAATACATTGGAAAAAACCACCATAAGGAACAAAAGTAGCCACCCTCCAGAAGAAAGGACAGTGTCAGCACCAATTCAGAGATGATTTGAGGATCTACAGCTGAGTGATACACAAATAAGATACATTTTTGTTAATAGTTAGGGTACTTGAATGCATTTTTAAGATCTAACTCCTGAGTTAAGTGTCACTTTAACCACTTGCTGCCCGGAGCAATGTCTTACATTTTCACGCACATGATAAAATCAGAATTTTTGGGTAGAAAACAGCTTCAGACCCCCAAACATATATATATATATTTTCTGAAAGTAAAATAAAAAGATGCTAGTTTTTATCTCGCATGGTATTTGCGCAAATGTTTATCAAACAAGTATTTTTAGGATAAAATACACTAAAATGAAAGTTAGTGCACAGAAAGAGAATATAATACCCAATTTTTGGGTAAAATATAAAAGACAGGGTCACGTTGAGTAAATAGATACCAAACATGTCAAGCCAGAAGATAGCGTTCGTCCGTGAAACCGCAAAAAAATACAATAACCAAGATTTCCCATAGGCGACGCTTTGAAAACTTTCACGGCTCTTCAGTTTAGTGCTAATGTCACCTAGGGACCCCAAAGAAGCTGATAAAGCAGAGAGCTTCATCAGCTTTTTCTGGCTCTAGGAGCCAGAGACTGTGCCTAGTGACACCGGAAGTGATGTAATGCACATCACTTCCAGGTCCAGTGATCGAAGGAGAGATCAGGGGCTGAAAGCCCCTGATCTCTCTTCCAATCTATCATGGGAGACCCTCTTTGCCGGTCCCGGGCTCACACGAGGCACAGATGAGCCCGGGAAGGCCCTGGGGACGGACGGACACGGCGCTGCACCGTACAAGCGATCGCTTGTATTTAAACAGCAATCGCAGCATCAGCCGTGTTCTTGGTATAACCACTTCCAGCGGAGGATGTACATTTATGTGAACCCGCTGGAAGTGGATCCGAGCGACAAAATGGGGCCTGAGAGCAGAATGCCCTCCTCACAAGCTGGAGCAAATTTTAAAGACTTGCTTTACAGGATTGTCTGCCAATAATCAAATAAAACAATCCAGAGTAATTGCTTTTGTGACACATGTTTACCTTTTGGCTTTATGTAAAGACGGGTCATTTGCTGTTAAAACATTGAATTTTTAACAGCATTGTAAGTAACTGAGTGGCAAATACTTTCCTTTTCCCCATTTGTATAGATGTGTTTCACAGAATGGAATGTTCATTCACTGACAGGGTTATTCACAAAAGTTTGAAGAGTTTGGAGAAGACAGGAGAAGTGAACAATCTAGGACAACATAGCCGATTTGGGAAAATTCTCCAATTCAGCTCACTTTCCAGTTCAGCTATGTTGTCCTAGATTGTTCACTTCTCCTGCCTTCTCCAAACTCTTCACCCTTTTGTGAATAACACTGTGGGAGTTCCCTGTTGCCTGTTACTACACTATTAACTGCTAAGTTGCATCAGTTGAAAGATGTAGTGAAGCAAGGAATCATAAGTGGATAATGTGATCTGTCATCAGTTGTTCGTTTGCACTTTGCACTTTTCCAATTGCTCTACTGAATGAACCTAATTGTAAGCAGTCTGTTGTTAATATGGTTGTTGTGGTTTAGTTGTCCTTTTTCATCTTGATAAATACATCTAATATTTTCCCTAATGAAGCATTTAGCAATATTTCTAAGCGGGAAAATGGCTGGGCTTCTGAGAGTTGTTGTGGCTTGCTTGTTTCAGTATGTTGCTGTCTTTGTTAGTACAGTTCTCATCTGTGACCATGGCATTGATTTCTTGGCTTTGATCTGTGTTTTAGATACCTAAAACAGAGAAAGAGCCACTTGAGTTTACTCGTCCTTTAAGTCTGATGAAGAAAAGATGCAGAGATAAAAGTTTGTGTTTCACACATATAGTATGCATTCATTTTCGCCATTCACAATAAACTTTTCTCTTATGTGTGTGATTTTTGTTTATTAACCAGTTGACATCCGCGGTGTTAAACCCCCTTCCCATCCAGGCCATTTTTCAGTATCCGCGCTGCGGTACTTTGACTGACATTTATTCCGTCATGCAGCGCTGTACTGAAATTAATTTTATACCATTTTTTAGGGACAGATAGAGCTTTCTTTTGGTGGTATTTATTCACCACTGCGGTTTTATTTTTTACTATATTAAGGAAAATTTACCGAAAACAAAACTGTTTCCCCTATATTAAATGATAAAACATTTATTATTACCCAATTTTTTGGTAAAATATAAAAGACGGGGTCACGTCGGGTAAAAAGACACCAAACATGTCAAGCCTTAAAATTGCGTGCGCGCGCGAAACCTCAAAAAAACGATAATACCCAAAATTGGCCATAGGCGATGCTTTAATAGCTTTTACCGCTCATCAGTTTAGTGTTATCAGTGATTGATGGCCCTAAAATGATTGCTCACACTGCGACGTTCGCTTATGGAGCCGCCGATCGTCTATATGTGAAACACCCGGTAACGGATTGGTGCATTGGTCGGGTCTTTTCTGCCCGTGCGTGCCCGCTAGGGGGCGCGCGCGAGCAGAAAAAAAAAATGCCGTCTGGAGACTGCAACCCACCAATGCTGCAGTGCAGTCCGTCTGTTTTTTTACAACGGGCGGACGGCAAGTGGTTAAACAGTCATAAATTAACAAAATGATTTTATACGGAACCTTCCATTTACGATGCTGGGTGCACCCCTGGGTGCCTGAGAGCATTGTGAGTTTTCTAAATACAGAGAGGACAGCAGCGGCTTCTTACTTGGACATTGTGAGGGGAATTTATCAAAACTGGAGCAGACACGGCAACCAATCAGCTTCTCTCTTTCATTTTCAAATCTTAACTGAACAAACTGAAGAGAGAAGCTCATTGGTTGCCCTGGGCAACTGCTCCAGATTTTGTCTGCTCCAGTTTTGATAAATTCCCCTCTGTGTTTCTCCAAATTAAATTCGACAGAGCACATGGAGGTAGTGAAAAGGAGTTGCTTCTCTGACTGTTGAGCTGTAAGTGTATTTTGAGCTTCAGCTACATAACTTTGTAAACAACAGAGAACCCTAACAACGAACTTCTCCTATTTGCTCCCTTTTGGTCTGTTAAATATACAATTGGATGTGTGTTGTTAAATCTGTTTGAATGTCAAAAATACCTGTTGATCATGTCAGAGATTTGGAGCTGTCCTATGTTGTCTCAAGAAAAGTAATTAGCCCTCCCAGGCCTTATGTTTGGACTACAGAATGATTAGCGTTTATGTTGTAGAGATGGGAGAGTAGGTGGGTCTGAGTAGTTTGGCAGGGCATAATTGGTCAGGGCTGACAATGTTCATCACTTTCTGGCGTATCAGCAGGTATCTTTCTGTACTTGCAGGATAAATATGTATGTGTGTGTGTGTGTATATATATATATGTGTATATATATATATATATATATATATATTCACACTCACTCACACACATATACACACGCACACACTGTACAATACATTGCCTGAGCAAGTAAAAAATACTTGTAAATGGAAGCAGCAATTTTACACAAATATATAGTAGGTGTCATCCCAATTCGCCAGATGGCAAAAAAAGCTGACAGGGGTTATAACCCTCCCTTATTCTATCCCAAAAAAAGGTTTGGGCTTTAACAGTGCCATTTCGTAGATGGTTTTTTTGTTTCAATATTTTTATTGTTTAAAACAAAGTAAACACAGATAATGGGTTCACAGTGCTCCAAAATAGGAGTTAGTCAAGGAACAATACAAACATAATGAATGCAAAATCATATCCTTTGATGTATAGCGTTTAGAGCAAGCAGGTGTCTCGCCCGTAGCCATGTGGCAAGAATTTACATTTTGTGTACCATCAAAGTTAACTGGTTTTACACCTCTTGGTGGTGAACCCAGGAAGGGAAGGTAAGACCAAGGGGAAAGGGAGGATGAGGTAGCGGGAAAGAGACCCCCCAGGGAGAAAAGGAAGAAGAAAGGAGCAAGAGGGGAAAGGGAGAAGGGTAATGGTATCCCTCATACCAATAGTGTTGGCAGGTCCCACCTCGGACCGTCATTCATTGCTTTTGATCAGAAGCAGAGTCAGCCCAGCCTCTCCACTAATACCAGAGCCATAAGACTAAAAATTAATTTCAGATGAAACGTGTATGTGTAATGCTCTGTGCGTTGTGCTGTGGCTGTATGTGTAATGCCCTGTGCGTTGTGCTGTGGCTGTATGTGTGTTGTGCTGTGTGCGCATTGTGCCCTGTGTGTGTTTGTTTGTGTTATGCAGGGCAACTGGTGGCGAGTAACTTTGAAGGCCTGGCTAGTAGCTCAGGACCTGAAATTTTGAGCCCCGATCTAGCCTATTGCCAAATTCAACATAAGAGATTTGTTGTTTCTTCCAGTTGCCTGCCAAGGTCAGCTTAGCTGCTAGGAAAATGAAGTGTGTTAAGGCTCGCTGTGTTTTATTTAATCCAGGTATAGACAAGTGGAAGAGGGCATATTGAAGGTCTCTGGGAACACGTATGCCAAAAAGGGATCGTAGATGGTTTTTTATAGTTTTTATTCAAGTATTTTAATATAATAAGTATTTCCCAGTTGAAATACATATGTTTAACTGTCAGTCTGCTAAAACCATTGTTATTCTGTTCAGCCAGTCTTGTAATCCAGGAACCCCTCCACAGCAGGCAGCACATTCAGGTCCCTGATATGACGTTTCTTAATTTCTTCAATGTTGTTAAAGTGTAACTGCACGTATGGTGCAGTTACACTTATAGCAGAGCTGGCCAAATATTGCTCTATTTTTTTTTTTTTTGTTAAACCCGCGTGCTGAATGAAAAAAATAGAACAGATTCCTCGATCAATGCTTACAAGTGTTGATTGAGGAATCTCTTGCTGTCTTTATTGTAGCCGGCCACTGTGGGGATACCCGAACAGAGCAGGCAGCTCATTGGATGCCTGCTCTGTCCGTTCAAAGATTTTCTGACCGGCTCCTTTAATCAGCTGATCGAGGGATGCTGGGGGGAAGGGTGCCGACAGCGGCACCCACTGAACTGGCCGAAATTTGCACAGTGTATGGCCACATTCAAACTTCCTCTGCTGCTTCCCCCCAGACAGTCTTATAGTTACCTCTCACCAATCCAGCAAGTGGTGGAGCCACTTGTCAATATCCGAACATGCACTGTGCATTTTTATTCAATCATATGGAGAGTTCGTACTGTGTGCAGTTACTTTAAAGTAATACAGCTTGGTCAAGGACTGCTCCAGTCTGTTATTGGATAATAAAGTGGCAGCAGCTCACTGATGAGGTCATTCTTGTGCTCTCTCCCAGTAATGCAGTGAAAGAGCCTGTCTGGCTTACAATGATGCCCCTTCCTCAGCTGGTCTGTGCCTTGTCGTTGGGGGAATAACAAGAGGCTAATATAAAGACAGATGGAGGTCATATTTAAATATTAAATATACATTTAAGCTATAATATACAGTAGTACCTCGGTTCACAAACTTAATTTGTTCCACAATTCTGGTCGCGAACCGAATCAAACTGTGATCAGACCGTGATCTCAACTAAAGGAAGCCACAGCCAGTGTCGGAGCGAGGAAGATGGCTCCAGTTGTGTTTGTCACCCGATGCGGGGTTCGTGAACAGAAGCAAAATTTTGCCGAACTTCCTGTTCATGAACCGAATTGTTTGCGAACAGAAGCGTTCGTGATCCGAGGTACCACTGTATACCTGCACCAAATAATTGACTTTTATTTACCTACAGTAGTGTTGCCTTGCTTTATCAATTTGTGTATTTTAGAGGAAGGTCTTGGTTTGTCTATACATTTCAATATGCTAATGAAGACAGTGACACATTCATCTTTAAATTGATCACAGTAGTTTGGTAGCTTGATTTCGTTATAATGATTGTTGGTATTCGTTTTGTGTTCTCCCCCATTCTTGTTGTGGCCATGATTTGTGACAGTGGCTGCGCTTCTGTAACAGTAACAACCTGAGATCCAATATATTTTTGGCTTACTGAAAGCAATTTTGAAAACAAATACCTCTTAAATCCGGATAAATGCTGTCAGAGCGGGCTCTGAATAACCCATTGATTGTGGTCTGCACCTGACTGACTGCATGACATAAAAGTAGTGAAATATGGGGGGGGAATATCTACTAAATGGTGATTAGGGAATACTTTCACACACTGTCATTACTGTGTGCTGTTCAAGCCAAGTCTGACCAAGGCACTGTTTTTTCTATTTTATATTTCTAGAAAATCTGAATTAAAAAAACAAAATACAGTATACATGTCCTTTTCAATTCTAGGATTAAATTAGGTTTAAATGTTCAACACAATTTTATAGAATCACATTTTTAATTTGTAACTATAATATATGTATCCTTGTGGACAGTGATGACTCCTTCCTATTTGCTTACAGATGTTGGCGGTGAGGCACGAGGTGGCTTATGTCTTGTCTTATTACAGTATTCATAGACTAAACATGGAAGGGAACTCTCTTTGTAACTCTTTTTCCCCCCTCTGGCTTGAACCTTTGCTACAAGGATCACATTGAACTCCAAAACTCATATGAAGTTTTTTGTGTTGTATTCCGTTATAGAATCATTTTATTTTGTTAAAAAATCAATGAGGGGGGATTTATCAAAACTGGAGCAGACAGAATCTGGTGCAGTGACATGCCGTGCCTTCTGTACCGGATGAGGCATCTCCCAGCCTGTGAAGCTCCACCCCATCCTGCCGAAGCACCGCCTCATCCCAATGAAACTCCACCCCCCATCATGACGAAACCCCACCCCCAACTCGGGAACCAAGCTGTGTGGGGAGGAGGAAGGGAGGAGACAGGGTGGAGCCTCCCTGTCCCTCACTTGCTCGTCACTGCTGAGGCATAGAGATCGAAGGCCTCAGTGTTTTTTTTTTTTATTTTTATTGGACAGCTTGGACCAATGGAGATTTTGCCATTGGTCCAAGCCATCCACAGAGCTCAAGAGTAGAGGCTGTGACCGCTATTGGTCCACCAAGTTAGGTTACACAAGCGGGGAGGAAGACCGCTGCTGTGTAACTTAACTACCTATCAAAAGCCGGATGCAGCGCCGCCTGTAATTAACAGGCAGTGCTCCGTCCATGACAGGTTACACTGCGGGGAGGCGTTTCCTGCAGTGTAACCTGTTACAAGCCGCTCTGAATAGAGAAAAAGCTGTCAACTTCACACTTTGAAGCTGACACCTTTTTTCTTCATAATACTAGGTGAAGCTCTGCCTCACCTGACCGCACGTCCCTGATCTGGAGCAGCTGTAGCTTCTATCTTTCATTTTCAAAGCGTAACAGAACAAACTCATAAGAGGAGCTGATTGGTTGCCCTGGACAACTGCTCCAGATTCTGCCTGCACAAGTTTTGATAAATCCCCCCCCCCAAGGAATATTGTTTATAGTTGCAGGATGCTGTTATTATTCTGCTTTCAGGGCCCATTCACAGCATATGGGTTGGGGCTGCGCTGGCTGTTTTTCCAGCACAGCTCGAACGCAAGACAGTTCACACCACCACGTTTCACACGTGGTGTGTGCAAAAAAACAGTGTGGCATCCAGTACTCTTTTTAAGAGCACCGCAGGAAGACGCCGTACAATCGCATCTCACTGCGATGTGCACATAGAACTTTATGAAATGTCACTTGCGAAGTTTCAATATAATTCTAACAAAAAGAAACAGTGTGATGTGGCTTGGCCGACCGTATCTGAACTGCCCTGGCACATGCATACCCGTTGAGCGCGGCTGCTGGTGTGAACAAGCCCTAAAGCATTTATTTTTTTAGAGAATTTATTGTCATTCCTAAAACTATTACTCTCCCCACAGCCTCCAATCAGACTCACACCTGCCCTGGAAAATAACAACTGGAAGCTGAAAGTTTGAATCTGATTTGTGACTATAGGGAAATAATGTAAATTCCTAGTAGTGACTTAGATGGTTATATACATGTTATACACACCAAAAATAAAGTGCAAATTAAAGGAGGACTAGGAAACTTTGGCCTGGGTTACAAGTACAGCCAAATAGCCGTTCATGGTAGGGATATATTTCTGTGGGCCAAAGAAATATGCTATGAAAAGGATTAGCGTGCATTGTGAAATGTTTGTGTTCCTAAAGGACATGGTTTATTGTATTAGACTACGGGTGGTGAAATGGTGGACTGCAAGTTTGGTGGAGGTTCTGAAGGAGTAGATGATTGCTGTAGAATGGCAGCTCTCTTTCCCAGCAGAGCCCTAGGAGGGTCCATTGGAAAGTCAGTTTGTATGGAGTGAAATGAAAAGAGCACCAAGCCATTTGGAAAGTCTAGCAATAATTTTTATTTGTGGTCGGGTATATAAATACATATATATAGGTTTATTCACAAAAGGGTGAAGAGTTTGGAGAAAACAGGAGAAGTGAACAATCTAGGACAACATAGCTGATTTGGCAAAATTCTCCAATTCAGCTCACTTTCCAGTTCAGCTATGTTGTCCTAGATTGCTCACTTCTTCTGCCTTCTCCAAACTCTTCACCCTTTTGTGAATAGACCTGATAGTGTGGGCTGAGTTATGCCAATAAGCTAATGTGGCCTAAGGTGTGCCCGTGGCCACGCTGTTAGGTACGCCTAAAAAGGGGGCATACCAAATGAAAACGTGATGGAATTTTAAGTTAGGAAGAGGGATGGGTGGCAGGGGACAAACGCTTACCCAACAACGTCAGGCAGGAAAGGGAAGAAAATGAGTTTAAATAGCCATAATCCCCTCCCACAAATACAGGTTAATAAAATAACCCTCATACTTCTCACAATATTAAGCTTTCAAAGTTGACAGCCAAAGCGTTTCAAAGGTTATACACAAATCCCGTTTCATTAGGGATACAATATAGCAGAACAGGTTTTATATAGTAGTTCTCCTCCTAGCTGCACAAATATATCAATACATGCTTGGTTTATTGTGACACACCTTTGCCATCTTACAGAATCCACTTCCTTTGCATTTCTTAGTGTTCTGTCACATGACATCTCAGAGCTGCAAAAGAAGTCAGTGGTGGACAAGTACCCTTTTCTTGGATTGGAGGTCTAAACAGGGAGCAGGTAGCTATATAATGCCCACCATGTGTCATTAACTGTGGGTCCTGCTCCGATTGATGTGTGAATGGGGAAGTATCTCCAGCCAAGACCACCAGCCCAACGTGTTTGCTCAGAGGGCAAATGCAACCCTGCTCCCCAGCACATTCCTTACCTGATATGAATTGCATAATGAAAAACATACAGCTTCAAGGTAGTTATGGGGATGCTAGCTGGGAGGGTTCTATTATCACCAACATTACAAAAATGTATGAAACCACATCCAAGGGGAACAAAGAAAAGGGGGGAGTACAGAAGCGCTACTACCATATATAAACTGAATAGAGATGACCAACTTACCAATGGATGGATGGTGGAGCGTAATCAGCGGCGAGGGATCGATGGGTGTAGGTCCATGAATGGTGAGGGTGGTGAGCACTCAGGGGGATATGTGAGCAATTAGGAGGTATGTAGGTCTCTGCTGAGGGGGGCACAGTGTAAATGCTAGACTGGGTATGTGTTGCAGGAAGGGGGGGGGCGCTGGTTATTGCAGGCACACGTGAAGAGAGTAATGATGGGTGCTGTTACAGTTGTAAAGGGTGATGCTGGATGACAGGCTGTCTGAGCTGGGAGACTTCAATCTATTCAAGGCAGGACGCCAAATGGATCGGGGGTGTGGAATGTGGCACTTGCTGACAAGCGGCGGGTGTTCCAGGAAGATAAGGGATGGTAATGGAGGTGGTGACCTGCCGATGGGGTATGTGGCCCGGAGGGCCGGTCCAAGTGGTGAGACTCCAACGCTCGAGGGCACGAGCGGGGAGCCCGGTGACAACGAGCGGTGTGTCTGCAGAATGGAGCGGGTGAGGACGGGAAGTGGCGGAGGTAAGAGCTGGGTCTGGTGTGGCAAAAAACAGAGCGGCTACGCGTTTCGAAGAGCTTGTCTTCTTTCTCAAGCCGGGTAGTGAGGGGACAGATGGCGGGAAAAGAACGGTTTTTGAATGCGATGACGTGGCTGGAGTTGCGGTGACGTGGGTGGAGTTGCGAAAGGGGGCGGAGATGTGGGGCTGGGGGGAGGTGAAAGGACGGCACTTGGGGAAGTTACACAAGCGGTGTCAAACGTGGGGGAATGAAGTGGAGGAGGCTCAAATGTGAGCCAATGAGGAACTGTGAAAAATGAAAGAAGGGGAAGAGTGGCCCAAGATACATATAATGTACATATATATGGACTATGAACTAAGCAATGGGTCAGGGAAGGGGGGGAGATTGTGACCATGACCTCAGAAAGAAGTGGCAGTGGGTGGCAGAGTTCGGTTCCAACAAATGGATCGAACTCATAATTGAGCAAAGAGAAAGAAAATTACAACACATAATCTCCAAAATGGATGACCTAAAAACCAACATTACCGAAGAATTTGGCAACACAAGCCTCTTCACCAAATGGTCATCCACCTTGACCAAAAACCAAACCTTGTATGGGAAAAACATATTTTTAGCCAAAAAAACTACAGAGAGAACACACAGATTATGCTGAGGACAGAGTCTTCAACTGGAAAACCCCCACTAGGAGCCATCCACCATGCCCACTACCACTCATGTCCCTACCACTGCACCCCTCAAGTCACATCACCAGACTCACCTGGGATGATTCCATAGCCAAGTACATCCTGGCACCCACTCCCACTCACTCCAACACATACTACTCAACACACCCCACCCCACCCCTGCTGACCACCAAGTTGCACCCATTTCCTTAGACCCAGCCCCAGACGTAAACACGCAGCATCCCAACAACACTGACACCACTTCTTCCCCTCCACATCATTTTTTAGGTTCAGGCACCATGCGCCCCCCAAAAAGAAAAAAACCAGAAGAGGAGGAAGAGGAGGGACACACTCACTACGCCACAAAGAGAGAAAGACAGTCCCTAGACAATCCACAGTAAAAATCTTCAACCTCTCCAACCACACTCTGACCTTCCATGAGGAAGCACTACTTAAAAAGGGCCTACATTTTGCACCCGACATCAACCCTAACTCCTTCACCCTGTTCAAAGACCTCAATAAGTTCATCCGCAACCTCACCCTCAAAAGACATTACAACAAAACCACACCCCCAGACATCAAGGCCCAATTACCCAATGTCACCACGCCTCCCCAAGATTTGGCACCTGACGGAGATATATTGGCGATCTTGGAAGAGTTAGCTGACCCTAACTACCCAGCTGATTTTCTTCTAGAGAATCTATCCAGCCCAATTTACAGACACACCTCCCTTCATCCCCCGTCCAAATTCTACCCACTCAAATCTAAAGGAGCTTACATAGAAACTTTCTACCAAGTTACATACACTGACTTCATCAAATTATGTGATCCCCCACATAAAAACGCCAATCCGAATAAAAAGAGCCAGACCAAACAACTCACCAGAACAAACTTATCCAACCATGAACGGAAAGCCCTCAAAGAGCTGACCAATAACAAACTCATCTCCATCCGACAAGCTGATAAAGGCGGTGGCATCGTCATCCAAGACACCACCACATACCAGAAACTAAAAACTAACCCATTTCCTGAACGCCTTAAAGCCCCTTATCGAGCAAGCGTTCCACGAAAAGATCATCACTAAAAAAGAGAAAGCAGTTCTGTGTCCCCCCCAACCCAAAACACCCTTCTTCTATCACCTACCCAAGATACACAAGAACTGCACCACACCCCCTGGGCGCCCCATCATCTCCAGTATTGACAGTCTCACCAGCGGCCTCTCCCAATACGTGGACCATTTCCTACAGCCCATCGTGACCACCCTCCCTTCCTATCTGAGAGACTCTGGACACCTAATTGAAACACTACACCACTACTCCTGGGAGCCCACATACCATTGGGTCTCCTTTGATGTCTGCTCCCTCTACACCTCCATCCCCCATGAAATAGGACTCCAGGCCTTACAACACTACTTGTCCCAAGAACCTGAGCTCCATCACAAACAAACCCAATTCATCCTCAATTCCACCAAGTTCACCCTTGAGCACAATTATTTCACCTTCTTAGAGGAATTTTACCTCCAAATCCAAGGCACGGCCATGGGGGCCAATTATGCCCCCAGCTATGCCAACCTAACCATGGGTTTCTGGGAGGAATTCCACATTTGGCATAATAATCCCTTCGCCCGACACCTGATCTTCTACGGACGTTACATTGATGATATCATCATCATTTGGGACGGCCCACTTGACACCATCCTTGACTTCGTCAAACACTGCAACAACAACCCCTCAGGACTAACTTTCACACACGTCACAGATCAAA
Organism: Nanorana parkeri; assembly: GCF_000935625.1. Lineage (NCBI taxonomy): Eukaryota > Metazoa > Chordata > Amphibia > Anura > Dicroglossidae > Nanorana > Nanorana parkeri. Next base: position 118,554 of record NW_017306327.1, on the reverse strand, counting down.
CCCTTTTGGTCTTTCTTGACCTCGAACTCACCCACCTCAACACTGAAATTATCACAAAAACACACTTCAAACCCACCGCCGGCAACTCATATCTCCATTACGAAAGCTGCCACCACCCCCTCTGGAAGCGTAATGTCCCCAAAGGGCAATTCTGGATGGATCAACAAAAACTGCACTAACAAGAAGGACTACATCTCACAAAGTCACGTACTGAAAGACAAGTTTGTCGAAAAGGGCTACCCCACAAACCTCATCAACAATGCCCGTGACCACTTTATCACTAACACCCCAAGAGACAATAAAAAAACCAGGCGCCAGTCCACAAACCCAGTCCGATTCATCACCCCATTCAACAGCAGCCTCAAGGCTATTGAATCCATTTTAAAGAAAAACTGGCATCTCCTACTCTGTGACCCCATCCTGGGCCCCCTACTACCACCCAAACCCTCCGTAATTTTCAAAAAAGCACGGAGCATCAAAAATATAGTGGCCCCCAGCAAACTGCCAACTCACAAACCCGAACCAATACAGAGGTTCACATTTAGCAACAGAATCGGCGTCCACAGGTGTAAAAAACGGCAATGCCTCACCTGTCAATTTATCTCACATGGCCAGTCCTCTTTCCAAGATAGCTCCGGGACAAATTACCCCATTTCCCAATTCATTACATGTGCCCACGACCATGTAATATACGGCTTACAATGTTCCTGTATCCTCCTGTACATAGGCCGCACCATCCGACCCCTTCACAAACGCATAGGCGTCACCGCAACTCCACCCACGTCATCACATTCAAAAACCGTTCTTTTCTCGCCATCTGTCCCCTCACTACCCGGCTTGAGAAAGAAGACAAGCTCTTCGAAACGCGTAGCCGCTCTGTTTTTTGCCACACCAGACCCAGCTCTTACCTCCGCCACTTCCCGTCCTCACCCGCTCCATTCTGCACACACACCGCTCGTTGTCACTCGTGCCCTCGAGCGTTGGAGTCTCACCACTTGGACCGGCCCTCCTGGCCACATACCCCATCGACAGGTCACCACCTCCATTACCATCCCTTATCTTCCTGGAACACCCGCCGCTTGTCAGCAAGTGCCACATTCCACCCCCCCGATCCATTTGGCGTCCTGCCTTGAATAGATTGAAGTCTCCCAGCCGTCGGCTCAGACAGCCTGTCATCCAGCATCGCCCTTTACAACTGTAACAGCAGCCATCATTACTCTCTTCACGTGTGCCTGCAATAACCAGCGCCCCCCCTTCCTGCAACACATACCCAGGCTAGCATTTACACTGTGCCCCCCTCAGCCGCCACAGCAGAGACCTACATACCTCCTAATTGCTCACATATCCCCCTGAGTGCTCACCACCCTCACCATTCATGAACCTACACCCATCGACCCCTCGCCGCTGATTACGCTCCACCATCCATCCATTGGTAAGTTTGCCATCTCTATTCAGTTTATATATGGTAGTAGCGCTTCTGTACTCCCCCCTTTTCTTTGTTCCCCTTGGCAAACGACGGACACCCCGGTCCGCATCTATAAGAAGAAGCACACCCATCATTCCTACCCACACCCAGACACCCCCACCCTTGTGGTAGCGCTGCATCTAGGGACAACTCTCCCAATTTTTCATGGGACCACATCCAAAAGCTCAGAAATGCTTTTAAATAAAGGTGTTCTATCCTATATTGCTCATCACATTACCCATTACAATATACACTGAGTGGCCAGATTATTATGACCACCCCATCAGTACTTCGTTGGGCCACGACATGACTCCACGAGATGTTGAAAGGTGATGCGAGGAATCTGACACTGCACTGTTGCCCTTCTGTTGTCTTGTACCAGTCTTGCCACTCTCCGTTCTGCACTAACATTGACTAGTAGCTGATGGCCGCATTTCGCATGTTCAGACCCAGATTTTTCATCTGACAGTCCAGTCTTTAAACACTTTAACAACAGCTGCTCTTGAACATTTAATGAATTCTGCTGTTTTGCTGATACTCGCTCCATGGCTTGAGCGCCAACAATCATCCCACGCTCAAAGGCTGTTAAATCGCGTTGTTTACCCATATCTTCAGAAAAAATCACTTCTACTGTCGTGGTAAACAACCTGCTTCCCTATTTATAATGGTCTGGCCCTCTAGCAACTTCAGCACAAAATTATAGCTAATTATAGATAATTTGCCTACAAACGTCAGGTGGTGATAATAATCTGGCCACTCAGTGTAGATGGTCTTACAGTCCTCAGATGCAGATGTATATGGCTGTATGTCAACCATGGTGTTATTAGTATGCTCCATCTTACAAGTGTCTTCAGAATATGTGGAAAAGGCCTATTACTTTTTTTTTTTGGTGCATGTGTTGGACAGCTGTCAAGTGAATGCAGCTAAGAATGAAAACAACGTTGCATTTGTCATCTTTCTGTCATCCGAGGGCTTTAAGAACATATATATGTTTTATATTGGGGGGCATAAGTTGGGTATCTTTATGTTTTTTTATTCTTTAAACATTTATGCATTTCAAAAGTAAAAGGAAAGGGCTAAAGAACTGAAGTGCATTGTGTTAACACATGTGAAAGGGAATCGGTGACAAAGAAAAAAACTGAAAACAACCTTTCCTTGACTCACATGCCACATACTTGTTCTGGGACATCAGAGCAGAACCTATTCACTAACCTTTGTTAGTTGGTGAACAGCTGCTTTCATCATACATGTCTACACCTTTTGTACATCTGCTGTGAATATAGCCTGAGACAGCAGATGATTCTGGAATCTGAGATGAAAAAGAGTATAGATTCTATGATGCAATTATTGAACACTCGGATGTTGTGAGAGACATAGATTAAAGTGGAAGTAATGCAGACCTAAACAAAGGGGGGCTGGAAGCTTTTAGCCATAATGTACTAGTAAGCACAGCATATTAGAACATTATGGCAGACTTACCTGCCAAAGTGATCCCCTCCAGCTCTGCAGTGTCAGCGCTCTCCCCTTGCAACGGTGCTTCCATCTTAGCCCTGGTCTTCTGGGTTCCAAAGCTTCAACCACTTGAGTGACTGGGTCCTAATGACATAACTGTCATGCATGCGCATAGGAGCAACTTCATCTCGGCATGAATCCTTCTGGAAAAAAAAGTGCTGACAGGCAGGGAGAAGCCTCTATGACTGAAGAGACTTGAAGGAGATCTATGAGGTGAGTGAAAATCATTCATCCTCATAGTTCGAGCCGACGTGTGACAATGAAACTGTCACACGTTGGCTCTATAGATCGGGAAGTGTGCGAATGCATAGCATCGCTTGCTCGCTTTCCAATCATCCCCCTGTAGAGAGCAGTGACTGTCATTCACGGCTCCCCACAGGGATCCCCCCCCCTCCTCCCCTCTCCGATTCTCCAGGGTTGACTGGAGAAACGGACGAGGAAGGGGGCGGGCACAGTTGGCTCTGCCTGTAGATTGACAGCGGGCTCTGCCTATCAGCTTGCTGGGTTGATCTCAACAGTATTGTCGGGATCCGTCCCGGCTGCACGCGCTCTCAGTATAAAGCGAGCTGAAGCTAGCTATATACTAAGCTTTGGGTCGCAGGAGGACGCTGGTGTATGTCCTCCCATGACCCTTAAGAGAACTATGGGATAAAAAGGTTACTCCACAGTTCTCTCTATTAAGCTGGGTGTACACGGTTAGAATTTTCGAACTAATTAAATCAATTTGGCAACGTTCGTTTGACTTTCAAATCGACGATCTATTTCGACCGCAGAGATTAAGAAATTAGCGAAATTCTAACAGTGAATGCAGTTTTTGTTCGGGGAAACTCCATTCATTCCAAAACCAAATGTTAAATTAAAATCAAACGAAATTTCAAACGACAATCGCCTGATGGCATTATTGATTGTTGCGACAGGATTGTTCGTACAAACGTGTGTGCAGTCTCTTCTGTCATAAAAAACCTATCAGCAGTTTTTTCCACTACTTCCACTTTATACTACAATGGACGCTCATGCTACTGTAAAGAATGTGTGACTCCAGTGATATTTGTTTATTTTACTTATATATTACTTTTACATTTTCCTCAGCAATTTATGAATGTGCTATAGAATCAGCCCAAGGATTAATTATACCTGTAAAACTGCTCTCCCCCCTTTAATTATCTTTTGCATATCTAATTGTGTCATGTTTATTTCTGTTTTATGCAGAAGTTGTTTGTTTTAGAAACAGTATTTTATACTTTGTGCGTGCGCTCTGAATATAAACAATGTTTTTGAATATGCAAATACAGCAGACATCCTTTTCTTTCAAGCTAGCTACTATGATGAGATGTGTTTGGAACAATTTAGAACTAGTTGTACCAATTCCTTACAGTTAGCAAAACTCAAATTCAAGAAAGTAAAAAGGCTTATTTACCCTCAGAGGGAAATGTTGAGAATGGGCTAACCAGCTAACATTGACCTTTAGATGGCAAATCACTTTGCTTTACGTACCATGGGAAAAATACGAAATTATTTTGTCTTGATAGTGATAGTAGAAGTACAGAATCATATACACTTCCACCCACAGAAGCATAAAGCAAATTGATTTGATATTAGATAATCAATGTTTATATAAACAAATAATAACATAAAATGCGTCCTGTTTTAGCCCTCATTTACACTCGAGCTTTTTGTTGCGCGTTTCTTGAAGCATGATATTGCTTAACATAAAGTATCCCATTACTTTCAATTATGTCACACTTAAGCATTGTGTTGCCTGTAGGTCGAAAAAGTATGAGTTTTTTTGGGGGAAGAATCACAGATTTTTGGCCCAATAGACTTCAAGAGTGATTTAAAAATGCCTAAAAAATGTGTGTAATGCATAACGACTGTCCTCTCATAGCAACTAGCTTTCCATTCAGTAAAACAAAAAAATACTTAAGGATGAAAATGCTTTTAAACGTGCAGGGGGAAAAAAAAAAGCCTCAAAATTCCTGAAACTGCGTGAATGGGGGGAAAAGCTGCGCTTCTCGGCTTCTTCTATTAGTTTCCACCAATGAACACTCACTTCTTGCCTAATCTATATGGACCTCACATGGAACTACATTCCACATGCTTTTAGTGATCAATTGCCACAGTGTGCAAGTATGTTGTGCAAACTTGAACATTAAAACACACTGGCATTACACAGTGCCCTTCTTCAGCAGCGACAGGTTCAGCCTCCAGGCACAACTACTTCTTCCATGTCCTGCAATGTTCCTCTTCATCATTGGATAGCCAATCATGTTTAACTTCTGTGCATCATCCCTTGCACCTTGCTTTATTCTTTACTTTCTGAGAAAAAAAACATAAAATCAAAGACATTTATAGGAGCGTGGGGACTTTTTATCTCTTTTGCTAAAAAAAAAAACAACAAAAAACTCTAGCTCCTTGCAACTTTTAATCCTATGTGTAAGTCTGATCCTCTGGATTATGTGACCCACCTCAGAATCAGTCTCTGCCTTCTCTCAGTCACTGTTACCTTGCTGACACTGACCAGATACTCAGTTATATATTATAGTGTGAAGAAATATTAGCTTGAAAAAAATTCCTTGTGTAGTAGTTTTATTACAATGTAAAAAATCTAAAAGCTATAGACAACATCACATTCGACGCATCATCGTACTGCAGAATTGTGATTTTGTATATGGCTTTAACACAGAGCTGGACAAATCCCAGGAGCAAGGTAACCAATGCTCTTTAAAAATGACAGCCAGCTCCTAACTTCTGGGGTTTTCTCTATTTGTGAATGGAGCTGGCTCCTAAAAAAAATTTAGGACAGGCTGGCTTATGAAATTCCAAAATATATGTCCACCTTTGCTTTAACCTCTTATTAAACATACTACCCGAAGAATTTTTTTCATGCTATGTTTCCCTCACACAACATTTCACAGTATTTAGCTGGGGATGTCACTGGTGACTGCAAGGTAGAAAAGCTGAGAGGAGACTGAGACTGCTTGCGAGGAGGGTCTTGTGATCGGGAGAATTATGTTTCCACATGGGATACTTTTGAACCGAGAGATTTCCGAACTGGCACGGTAGGTGTAGTGGTTCTGAGTGTTTTTTTCTAGCTGCAGTTGAATGTGATACAGCAGAGAGAAAGTGCAGTGTGACACCTGTAAAGAGAATGAATAACACATTGCAAGAAAAATAACAGTAAGTAATAGTAAGAACAATAACAATGGGGACAGCAAAAGGAACTTCCATCGAGATAAAAAGAGCCAGAAAACCTGTGTATGGTTATGTGCACCTAGAAAGTATTTGATAGTTTATTTATTGTGAGCTTGTGAAGTACCTCCAGTAAGGATTGGAAAACAGTTTGTAGCAGGAGTGCGAATGTTGCAGCATGTGTGGATGACAAATTGTTTGATAAAACCGCATTGTGTTTCACCATGAGAACCATGGAAATTCAGCAACACAACAGGTTGATAATACAACACTTATTGTATCATCTGTACCTAAAACATGCACAACATTCTAGTCTATACTTCTCAACCTGGTGACTTGGTGTAGTATATATAAACTGTGTAATCTAAATTGCAGGTAATAGCAACAACTACTGATTTAATTTAGGGATGCACCAATACCGATACTAGTATCGATATCTGTGCCTATACCGAGTATTTGGGTGAGTAAATGGTCCGATACCGGAACTTCCGGTCCGGGTAATGATGCGCTTTCCGGTCTCCTGATTGGCCGGGAAGCTGGCTCCATGCTGATTGGTTGGGAACCCGGCTTCCCACCCAACAAGCCATTTTCCCAGGCAAACAAGAAGATAATGACCCGCCGCCCGGCTGCCTAATTGCCCGGGAAGCCGGCTCCATGCTATCAAAAGTACAGGTATCGGTACTCGGTATCCGTGAGTAACGAAAGATATAATTATCGGTTCTCGTACTGCATACCGAATAACCGGTATCGGTGCATCCCTAATTAAATCAGCTCCTAGCTCCATTCGGGTATAATACTATGCAAACAGCAGGGGATTCGTCCATCAATGCTTGTAAGCGTTGATAGGGAAATCTGTGCAAAAATGTTTGTTCATCCTGTAGGTTGAATGAAGAAAATATAAGTTTGTATACTCGGCTTTAGTGAAGGAAAAATAAAGAAGGTTATGCATCTCAATAAATAGGATGCTCATTTACATTAAGAGCAATTGTTTTAGTACTTTTCTCTCTCTGTCTCTAAGGGCTAGTTCACACCATGCTCAGTGTGTTGCGGCCCGATTGTGGCCAGAACGCACTGGATCGCATTCCGTCCGACTCACTTTGTTTTGGGGTGGGAGGGAGCATGGTGGTGCACTATTTTTTGACTGCTCTGGACTGGAACGCAGTCACTGATGTGCCACGCATTTACGAGTGGCCGATCGCATTGCGGCCGGAGGTTGTGACTGCGGTGCCATTGAGTTCCATGCACTGCCATGCCCCCACCCGCCCAAAACAAAGTGAGCCGGCCGGAATGCGATCCAGTGCGTTCCGGGCCGATTGTAGATGGTTTGATAGTTCACCCCCCTAAGACCTCTTCACACTTTTGCATTGCGCAAACTAACAATCTGTAACTTTTGTGTCTAACAAAAAGAGACTATAAAATTTCAAAGTTTCAAACTTATTTTCCCTTTTTTCTCCCTTTACAGGTGCCTGTGTCTTCCAGGGTTCACTGTTTGCGGTATGTCGACTTTCATATCAACTTTTGTAAAAATGTTTGCTTTGCTCGGTTGTATAAAAAACGTTTTTTTCTTTTGTGTTTAATAAGTTGCTAACTTTGTATTAAAATTAGATAGAACATTAACTCATCTATATTGTATATGTGTTTTTGAACAGCAGGATAATGTCTTAGAGGCAGATCCATAACCATGCTGATGTTTTTAGGGAGATTTCACAAAAGTCTTAACCCTTCCTTACTCTATCCAATACTAAAGAGTAGGGTTGTCCCGATACCACTTTTTTAAGACCAAGTACAAGTACTTTCCCTCAGGTAATTACCGATACCAATGACCAATTACTCTTTTCTTAAAAGGGACATTTTTTATAAAACAATACAGACTAATGATTTTAGGTACTAGTATTGGTACAGTCTTAAAAGGTGGGCTTTCCCTATTATCATGTGATTCCCTATTATAATAAGATAAGATGGTGACATTGGCTCCAGTTAAGGCTAAGCTGACATGTCATATTAACTGCATGGTAAGTTTAATTATTACTGTCATTTAAACTTGCTGGATGAGTCATTAAGATTGTATTAATAGCAAATTTAAAGTTTCTATTTGCCATCAGAATGCAGTGTATACACTGAGGAACACACGTCAGTGTACAGAGAGGTCATGCTAGAGATCTGTCACATTGACATGTATGGACTCTACAAGTATCGTAAACACATGGTTCAGATCTACACTGGAGTGTACAGGCCTCTCTATCCAGAGCACATACAGGAAAAAACTGGCAACTATCCATACATTAAACATGTCACATACATTGTACATGGCATTCAATCAGTGCTGAACCCATTCCACACAACAATAGCATTGTCTGATTTCCAACTCATCATGAGGAGGGGGGCTGCTAATGCTGGATTATTTCCAAACTGCCCATTGTAGTTAACACAGCTTCTAAATGGCAACCTCCCCTGTGCGATAATCCATTCTGCAGAGGATCACACAGCAAATTTGGGAACACGAGTCTCCTCTGCAGTTGTAGAACTCCAAGTCCCAGCATTTACAGACTGCCAGGTCCGTGCTGTAACTTGTAGTGTCACATCGGCTGCGGATCCACAGTTTAGATTCCCCAGTCTGATCTCTAGAACTGGCACCAGGGGCGTATCTGCCGTGAGGCAAACAAGGCGTTTGCCTTGGGCGGCACTTTCCAGGGGGTGGCAAAAATGCTGCCCCCAACATAGTCAGGCAAGCCGGTCTGCACAAAATTCGGCAGCCTTGGCTGCCTTATCTTAGGAGGCGAGGAGGAGTAGCAGCAGCATGAGGAGGAGCAGCAGGAGGTGGTGTGTTCATATCCCCACATGATCAAAGGTGAAGTTAATCAACCTCCCATGTATACCATCGTAAATATGACGATCTTGGAGCAATGGCTACTTTACAACACAGACAGAAGTAGCCACCCCCAGAAGGAAGGAACGATAGTATCAGCATAGCTTCAGAAATGATTTGAGGATCTACAGCTGAGTGATGCACAAATAAGATACATTTTTGTCAAGGTACTTAAATGTATTTTTATGATTTAACTCTTAGTTTGAGCTGGTTTTGAGTTAGAAAATACATTCTCTGCTTTTATGAACCAGTAGGCATGGGCACAGACATAAAATGGCTCCCTCCCTGAGACTGGAGATTATTCTGGTGTTGTTTATACCAGAGTTCCCATGTCTCTGCCACTCCACTTACTTAAACTCGGGGAAAATAACACAGATAAGTACTTACTGTACAGCCTCTCTAGCATCCTGCTGTTTCCAGTCACATGACCTGGTACAGACACACTGCCGAAGGGGGGCGGAGATCAGTCAGTCAACAATTTTACCTAAAATAATAGCTCTGCCTCTTCAGGTCACAATACACTGTCCAGGGGGATCACCACTATGAATACTAATGAATGGGGGGGAGGGGGTGGGGCTCTGAGAGAGTGTTAATTTACACAGGCTGCTTGTAGAACACAGAAATGGCCATTTCAAAGGGAGCCATGTAGAAGACCGCTAACAAAAAAAAGTAAGTTTCTGTGTTCATATACAGCAACTGCATATGCCTATACTTGGTGTACATTGCTGACGTTTTTTTTTTTTTTTAAATACCTGCCCAAAGGTGAAAATGGGCTTTAAAGTCTCCATAAATTAACTTATATAGTAAAACAAATAACAATGTTATAATAATGCAGCATCCTGATAAAAAGGTATTTGTATAGCAGACAATGATGCTTTTAATGCACTAAAACTGAAACTATTTCCTACATATTACAGGGCTTTGCATTGCTACACATTTAAAGATTGATAGAAATAAAAATCCTATTATGTAATTCTTTATGCATATATCCTGATCGGAGAACAACGTTAGGTCACTTAAGATAAGCTCATTAATAATTCTATGTGAAATTCATGTTCCAGGGGTCTTCACATTACAATCCTGGGAAATGTCTGCATAATGGGATAAATATTTTATACTCCCGTGCACATTCTGTAAGCATTGGCTTTGTGGAAAGTCTTTATCAAGTTTTGCCCTTTTGTCAGAAGCTCGTGTCACAGATTTTGTTGGCATATACAGTATTAGCATTGCTCTCTGCTTACATGAGCATAGACTTGTCTGAGAAACTTATGTAACATGCCGTACGTGTGACATGTCAAACCTGTCCAGTGTGGCAATACCACTTTCTTTATGAAAAAGAGAACTGGTTCAGGCTTTAAAGTTGAACTTCAGGTAGATATTAACAGCACAACTTAAAGGAGAACTATGGGGTTAAGGCTTTTCCCCATAGTTTTCCTTAGGGTAACGGGAGGACACAAACTAGTGTCCTCCCATCACCCTAGGCTCAGTATACCGTGAGCTGTAGCTCGCGGTATACTGAGAAGCCGCAGCTGAAGCGGATCCTGACAATTATGTCTGGATCCGCCCAGCTGCGTGAGTGACAGCTGGCTCTGCCTACCTAGAGGCAGAGCCAGCTGTACCCGCCCCCTCCCCCGTCCGTTCTGCCAGTCAGCGCTGGCGGATCGGAGCGGGGAGGGGGGAATCCAGCCCCTCCCCTGTCACGGCAGAGAGCTGTGACAGGATCGAGAAGTGAGCGAACGCCAGTATGTGTTCGCTCACTTCTCGATCTACTGAGCTATTGTCACAGGTCGGCTAGAACTATGAGGTAAGTGAAAAGCACTCACCTCATAGTTCTCCTTTAATGCAGCTCTGTATTCAGTAATATGTCATTAAATGTATTTTATTAAAAGCAAGCAGTTCAATTACTTGAAATTGACTTTGAGTATAAGGTAGCACTATTGCAATCCCTTGTACAGCAACATTCAGACTGAAAGAAGGAGGAGTACTACAAGGAGTCAGTCAGTTCTGCTTCATTGCCTATGTGCTAACAGATGATAGTAAGAGAGAGCGGAGTGACAGAGATTAGCTTGTTGGTCTGCTGCTTTTCCTTTCACTGTCCAGTCACAGGCTGGGGGAGGGGCAAGACCTGTAAGTGTTACTCAACTTCTGCAGAGAAAAGTCAGGTCCTAGAAATGTTTAGAGAGAAATCAATGTTTTTGGCAGATAATAAAGCTACCTTCTGTGTATTTAACTGTCGTTGCCTGAAGTTCAGCTTTAATAACATAACATTGCCAATTCAGCTCTTGCATGTATGCCCCTTATGGACCAGAGCAAGTTTTACATTTCTGGTATGGGCCTGTTTTTTGCTGATAACTTTGAATTCCCTCTTCACATCAGCCACCCACCCTCATTCACACCATTAGCCACCGTCACATCCGAAGCCCCCCCCAATTAGTAGCACACCTTCACATCAAGAGTCCTGTTCACACCAGAGTCCTTTTGACAGTATTGTATTTTAAAAGTATTCCAATCCTTTCTATAGACATTACAAGAGCGATTCTGGACTAAAACAAAAACTCCAAAAAAGTGTCTTGCATGCGTGATGTGAGATACCAGTCCAGGACAGTACTATGCAGGCTTGGAACTACATGGTTAAAGGTAAAGAGAGTGATATATTGACCAAAGCCCATATGCCCATCAACATCAAAAAGGGCTTGGTAAAAAAAAAGACTTTAAACCACCAGGCTGGTGCTGAGGGCTGCTGAATTGCTCAGCTGTGAAAATATAAAAAAAAATTTGCAGGTTTTAAAAAAGGTGCACCTATTGTTGACCAGGAAATTTAGAATTATCGCTTTAATAATTTTTTAAAATCCAGAATTAATCAGCATACTGTATAATGATGAATGATGATTACAAGGAGGAATATGTCTTGGTTTACTGAACAAGGCCAATATATTGATACATGTTTTATTATTATGTCTGTTGATTTACTAAAGAGTACAGTCTGTTCACTTATCCCAGTAATACTGTGTTCACTTTATTTAGCCAATAGTATTGAAAGTATAAATGGAAACAAGAGATAAACACAGATTGGTTAACTCAAAGTGCAGCTATTAAAGAGGGTCGGAGTGTCAAATTTAGTACAAAATTAGTTTAATTGGTTAAAAATGATTGAACAATATTATTGCACCACTTCAAACTACACCCATGATAAATCAAAAAAAAATTTTTTTGGTTATTGCAACAACCCTTTCACTCTAAACAAACATTCACTCTGTGGACAAGCTGATGTAAATCTTAAATAATGCCGGATAATCCTGAAAGGAGACAGCGCTCCAACTTAGATTGTAGTCTAAGTATGACTCGGTGGATTTCTCTTTTTAGCCACTTGGGACCTGATTTGGGTCTCCTCAGTACATCTGAGGAGGTTCAGTTTTCTCAGGCTGGTATTGTAGCCGATCAAATGACACACATGTACCTTTTTACTCCCTATTTAGAGCTGTCAACATTTGGGATGGAACGCTTGATTGAAGAGAAAATCTGAATAATTCGGGAACTTAAATTGTGGACCGGTGAATCATGGAGTATGGTGTCACCCTGAGTTATAAACACACATGGAAGAAAAGATCAACCAGATAGTGTGTAATGTCTTGAATATGTCTGTACTCATGGGTGCTTGACTCCTTCACCGGACAGTCCGATTTAGAATAAAATATCTCTGTAACACGCTCCTCCTATGAATCCTCTTCAGTGTTGATTAGGTAGCTCTCTTAAAGGGAAAGGAACAAAACGGTTCCTATGTGGTTTCTTGATATGCAAGATGATGTTACAGGGTCCCAGGTGGCTTTGAATTGGTCAATAAAAAGTTCTTTGTAAAGCGCTGTTTTTGTAGTCCAATGACCGGAAAATTAGAGACCTGACATGCAGGTAATCAGTTAGCTTAGTGTCCCCAGTCGGATGACGCGTTTCGCCCCTCCTTTTTTCTCAGGGCTTCGTCAGATCCTGTTATTAGTATTGAAAGTATCCCTGAAACCACTCTGAGGTCCAGTGCCTCTCTACCTCCAACAGCAGGTGTTTGCAACCTCCAGGTTATTTTACTTCCCAACCTTGTTTACATGTGAAAGTAGTGAAGCTGCACAACGCTGATATCTTATGTACAAGGCTTTACTAGTTTCTGCTGCACATAATTGGGTATCTAAACTAAACACAGGCACACTGGGCTAAGAACATTCTCTACGCCTTTATTAAATCAACCTTTTTGCACCCAGAGTTAAAGGGAAAAAAAACTACAGGCAGTCCCTGGCGTTACATACATCCGACTTACATACGGTGCCTACTAACAAACAGAGGCTATCACTGTATGGCACGGGTAGTTGTAATGCTACCGCGCTCGTGCTGACGAGGAGTGGCCACCTTTTTGAGTCTGGTTTGTAGTACTGTACATACATTACAGGAAGTTGGCTCTTGTTAGACGTGCAGATGAGGGGGTGCCTGCCTCTTCTTCCAGGTCACTGTGAGGTTTTTACTGCTGTCTTTATCCTCATAAAGGTGCCCATACACCTTACAATTATCTGCAGATTTTCTGTGGTCAGATGGAAAAAGTGCAACAGATTGGCCCAGGTGGAGATTACTCCATCCACACAGTTAAGTGTAGATGGAGGAATCTGTTGCACCTTTTCCATCTGACCACAGAAAACCTGCAGATAATTGTAAGGTGTATGGCCAGCTTTAGAAAGATTTAATCTCACTTCCTGTCCTTGAGACAACAGGAAGTGAACGGAAATCTACAAGTAGGAAGGGAAATTCACTCCTGTAAGAGTGATCATGGGGAAAAGGTGTCTCCACTTAAGCTTTATCACCAATCCTTGTTTCCACGACAACCCAAAATTTTCAACATCCAATTGTCACAGGGACAGAAAGTGAGGTGAAATCTTCTAAACAGCGGCACACACAGCAAAACAAACATTACAGGGGGTTAACCCTTCCCTGTGCTATCCAAAACTAAAAAAAACAAAAACAAATTTGGGCTGGAGTTACATTTAAAAAAGTTACCTGTTCCAACTTGCATACAACTGACATATTTCCCTCTATTAATT